>NC_053439.1:29557409-29891414 GCF_007990345.1 Gossypium hirsutum | reverse complement strand
TTATACAAATAATCTCTAACCCTAAATATCCATATTTCAGATGCCCTAAAAGAGTAAAAACGTCTTTCCACTACCATAGCTTCATCTTGAATATTAGTTACGTTCTTCCATATCGTTGATACTCAAATCTTATAAATAACCTCTCCTTCATTATCCTCATCGTCGAGTTTTCATTTATATTGGTGAATGGCTGAGCTTTTTCAGCAACAATCCAAGGTTTCGTACTCTTAACTCTTTTTGCGATTTTTTATTTTAACCATTTGGATCATTGCTATTTTATCATGATGGCATCAAGGAAACAACTATGCATTACCGAAGCACCAATTAATTTTACTGCCAACCACTTCACTAATTTGGAAGTGGAAAAGTTCTATCTCTAGATGAGTGGCCGATCATTCATTCAAGAACATGGATTTGACCCCACCATGTCTGCCTGCAATGAATGTGTCACCCCAAACCCGACTAGGACGCACCGATCTGAATTCGAAGCGTTAGATTAGCCACCGAAGTGACTCTCTAGCTAATAACCACTTGATGTACACCCCAACCTTATAGCACCTCATTTATGACTAATTAAGCATCATTTATTAATGCGGAAGCAATTTGGGAACCATTCTTAAACTTTTTCTAAGTAATTAAACCTAAGGATATTTTGGTCATTTATCACCTAAGGTTAAACTATCTCGATTTTATTTCTAAATAGTTACTAACCTTATTTTAGTCAAATTATGCAATCCCTAAAAATTTTAGCTTAATTCGAGTTCATTTGCTATGTCTAATTCAAGTTTTATTATTAGGGATTAAATCATAACTATTACAAACTTTTAGTACATTTTCAAAATTAAAAATTAAGATTTTTTCTACCAAATATTAACAGTTACAAGTTGAATCCTAAAATACCAAGTTTTCCTATCATTAAAGGCTTCAATTAATCTAATCAAGTTTTAGGACTAAATTATAAATTAAGCAAATTAGAATACTATATTACAAAAACCAAAAATTTAAATCCCCAAAAACCCACACTACCGTACCCCTAGCTCGTGTTTCATTTAAAAAACTTGTGTTTGAATCACGAAAAACTTTCTAGTTGATCACACACGCCTGTGTGGAATTTGTACACGCCCTTGTGTGATCACACCCAGCCTCCACACACCCGTGTGTAGACCACTGCACCTATTTTGTCAAAAAATTCGTTTTGATTACCCAATTTTACATATTTTACTTACCCATTAAACTTGAAATAGCTACAATTAATTACCATAAGCATCCACACATCTCCAATTTAATTTTTTTTACTACATATATGCAACAATTAATCAAAATTTAACACCCAATTACACGCTTAGCAAACACCGATTAATTCACACAAGCTACATACCTTAGTTGCGAGCAATTCACTCCATGGTAAACCTCAATTAAACATTGTTAGTATAAAATACATGCTTCATACACCGTGTTATCAACCAATGTACGAACACTCATCAACATACCATAAATGAAACATAAATTAGACATGAAATCATGTATTAAAGCAATTATTAAATCACCAAAATTAAAGTCCAAAATTTAATATCCAATGTCCATTCCAAGTAAAATAAGGCTAGTCCCAAAAGCAACACAATGCCCCTATATAGTTTCTAAAGTAAATTTCTTAAGCCACTATCGGGCCTTATTCTTGGATCGCCCTTGCACTCACTTCTCGACTCCTTACACTTGGAAACCCTCTTCATGAAACGTGAGGGTGTGAGCTTAAAAACCTCAATGAATGATAGTAAAAATATCAACTAATTTTCACCCAATTATGTATAATACAAAGCAATTAAGCATTAAATTTTCAGTCACAACATGCTAACATTTCACCATAACATCACACGCTATTTCATGAATTAAGAATCAATTTTTCCATGACATTCAATTATATTGACACAATCAATCAATTATATCGGCATAATACATCCATGGCAATAAGTAAACGTGTGGTCATACATTGGATGAACGAATCTTTGAACTCCCACAAATCAAATATAGTCTTCCAAATTGAGCGGGCTGAAGCCACATGCTCCCTTATAGCGCCTCAACCCGATGAGTGGAGACTCAAGCTCAACACTCCCTTATCTACTTCAAACAAATCAGTCCACCAAGAGCCATAATCTCACAGTATCACAAATAATGGTAAGTACTCACAAATCCTATGACATGCCAACTATATCCAATGGATCCACCATGCAATTTTGCCAATATAATCATACATACAAGGAATAAAACCTTCTATTTAATCACTTAATTTAGGATGTTAAAATGCAAGTAAAAGCATGTTGCTAAGCAATTGTAACATCAATAAAATTAAGCATAGCAAATATCATTTTCCCAATATTAATATAACAATTAGAACACCTTTATCAAATGTTCAATAAATCAACAATTCATGCTCCAAATATCAATTTATTCCATACAATTTAATCATGCTAAAAGCGTATTATACAACTTACCAAACCAATTGCCATTTTGCCCTTTTATAAAATAAAACCTAATTTTGCAAATCCAACCATCCAATATGCAATTAAGTCATTAATAACACCAATAAAACCTTTAATTGAACACATAATTAGACCAAGTTACCAAATTTCCCTTAATATCATTCACACCCACACTTAGCTCTTTAAGCAAAAATGTGTTTAAACAAACAAGTTTGAGCTTCAATTCTGATTTGCACGTTCCTCCTCTTGATGTGGAGCTTTAACAAAGACAAAGCATGCATTACAAACTAACAATAGCAACAAGAAACACAAAATTTGATAAAGTATAAGAATCTAAATCATTGCTCTACACTACCTTACCGATGTTGCACAACTAAGCCAAAATATTTAATTCCTCAACTAAACTCCCTTTTTAGCACCTCAAACCACTAGTAATCTTCATTCCTAGTCCAACAACATGTATTATAAGTGTTAATTTCATCATTTAATCCATTTCATAATTTTCTTGAAAAATCATCAATGTTATTGATCAAATTCGAATTTCTCAAAATTAATCCATAAAAAGTGTTTGATTTTTGGTTTAAGATTAAAACTCTCTTATGAGACCTATTTTGAGCTTAGACATCCATTAATATTTGGATACCAACTCAAAATTAAAGATCCACCATTGTTGATCGTTAAGTTCAAGAAAGAAGAAATTAAAGTTGAAAATCCATTACAATCATTTTAATTAACAAATAATGATTGAAATCAACTTAAAAACAAGTTTAAAGATGAGGATTATGTTAAATTGAACTCAAATAATTGATTTGAAAGTTTGAATCAGAATGCTTGAAGAAATTCAGATGACTTTTTGCCCAACTTTGAAAATTATTTCGAGAGATTTTAGAGAGAATTTTGGGAGAGAAAATGTTTAGATCTATTCTCTGATATTTGGTTTATGAGAACAAGCAAACAAAAAAAATGAGAGAAAAAGCTCTCAATTCGGGTGAAAAATGAATGAAAAGTGAGGTAATTGCAGAGTTTTTAAAACTGAAAACCCCACCTGATTTTCAAAATTTGGGGAATTTGCCATCAGGCCACTCCCCATTTTCCCTTGTTTTACAATTTGCTCCTTTCCCTCCAAAATTCCAAAAATATGGTTTATTTGCTATAAAACCTCTTATACATTTCCCTTGTTTTTCAAATTAGTCCCATTTAATTAATATTTTAAATCACCCAATTAAACCCCCATTTTAAATTATTTTTAAATTCCAATTTAACCCAAAATATTTATTTTTACCCAAAAATTATTTAAAACCATAAAATTAGTTTTTCTAAAAATATTTCTATTTTCTGAAATATTATTTATCGATTTTTAGATGAAATTAAGCTAACTAATTAAGAATATAAATAACTTATTAATTTGATTAATTCCAAATTTTCACTCAGAACCCGGTAAACTTACCTGAAACTACTAGACCTATTTTCGGGTCCTTACTGATACTCAGCCAAACAATGAAATTCTCATACATGAATAGTATCAATTTTATTCATAAAAAAATCAAATAATTTAAGACATGGTTCGTAAGGTAATAAATTGGAAATCTAAACAGGATAAAATATCTAATCTTTAATCACGAATTCATAAATGTAATGTGTATAAAACCTATAATAAAGTAAATGTCGTCACCTTTCACCTAGGTTCACCAGTATCTGCTTAGGAGTGCACCTCGCCACATAATCAACCTCACGAATGCTAATTTGGGATCTATTTGAGAAGAAGTAGAAGAGGAGTGAGTGAGTTCATTGTGAACTCAATGAAGAATTAGAAACATTAGGATATGTTTCAGAAAGGAATTTTTAGTCTTAATTTTTTTTACGTACTGGGTTTGCCAGTGAGGTTGCGAGACCCATTTCGCACTTTCTGTTAGAAAATAAAACTTTGGAAAATGGTTTTGAACATTCATTAGCCTTTTCTTAAAATATAGGGCTCGCCTTAAATCGCGAGGCCTATTTCATTTATCAAAAACCTTTAAAATCTGAGTCTGGGTTTGCCCTAAAATTGAAAAGCCAACTCGCACTTTTCAGAAAAACCTTTTCTTTGAACAGGGTGTGCCTTAGCTCGCAAGATTGGTTCACACTTACGAGTAGAGTCTGCCTTAGGTCACAAGAGTGGCTTGTCATTTTGTCTCGTTGGATATAATCTAACCAAACTCGTAGAGGAGTACGCACTTTGAGACATATCACTCTAGCTTGCATAAAGCTGGGCTCACTAAGGAGCACAATCACTTAAGCTCTTATGGGGAGCTTCATTGATACACAACTTATCACTTAAGCTCATGTAAGGAGCTTCACTGATACCAAACTTATAAAATAATTTCTGAAAAATTATTTAAAAACCTTAGCTCATGCAAAAATGTGCTTTTAAAAACCATATTTTCAGACCGTATTTTAAAACGGGGGTTCATAGCTTTAAAATATATCTTTTTAGAAAACTTACCTTCGAAACTTGTTTCGAAAACATAATTTTTTTAAAAATATCAGTATAAACTGAACAACATGCAATTAACATACTCCAAATAATTCCAGACCAATCATCAGAAAACAGAGAAAATTAAACAAATTTAGCTTTGCCTTTATACTTCCAAGTAGACGGTCCAGCTGGTTCGCAACAAACTTACACACATATTACTTAAGCAGAACAAGGCATACATGATTCATGCAAAGCGAACCTATACAATCACACCTAACAAGATAGAGACTTACCCTGATAGCTACAATTTGAACTTAGAATACAGACTTTGACGGTAGAATATTCAGTGAATAATTCATAAAATTAAGGGCCGTATTTATAACATCCTGTTTTCAGTGAAATCAGAACAGTGGTTTTGGGACCACAAATCTGAAGTTAAAAAATTTATTTATTATTATTTTGTGGTCTATGGTATGATAGAAATACCGCATAAAAATTTCGTTAAGAAATTTGACCATTTACATGCTTAATTTGATAAAAAAGACTAAATCACGTAAAGTCTGAAAGTTGAGTTTTAATAGCTAAAGTTATTAAATAGCTATGGAACTTTAAAGTAAAAGTCCTTATATGATAAATAGCCCATTTATGAGTTAGTGGAAGATGTTGGTTTGACATTATTGAAATTTGGTTGAATTTAAAAGGTTAATTTTGGAAATTAGTATTAAATGATATAATAAATAAAACAAATTAAAAGTCATCATCTTTTAATGTTCTTCAACCGAATTTAGAAGGGGAGAAGCCATTGTTGAAGCTTAAACATTCGAAAACCCTAGTTCCTCTAATTAGGTATGTGTTTTTGTCCCATTTTTGGTAATTTCTATGTTTTCAGGATCGTTGTAGCTTAATCTATCTATCCCGGGGACTAATTTGCAAAACTGTTAAACTATTACAGTTTTGCCATTGATGAGAAATCTTGAGTTCTGATGTTTGGTGTTAGAAAATGAATGGTTTTTGTTAGATAAAAAACTTTTGTAAAGGAATTTTTTGATGAAATTATAAATTAGGGATTAAATTGAAAATTGGAAAATTTTACATGGTGAAATTGTGAAATAAATGAAATATAGGGCTTGTTAGGGACTAGATTGATATTTGGCTATGATGGGTTGTGGTGGAATTTATGAATCCATTTTTATAAGATAATGACTAAATTGCAAAGAATCAAAAGTATAGGGGCAAAATGGTAATTTTTCCAAAATTATATGTTGGACTAAATTGAATGCGAATTGTAGTGAATTGAGTTAAATTCATTCGTATAGATCTGGTTAGACCTCGTATGGAGTTAGATCAGGGTAAAGAGAAAAGAGAAAATCTCAGATTAGTCACCTCCGTATCTACGTGCACTCATCGGGGTAAGTTCGTGTTGTAACAGCCCGATTTTAGGCCTAGTCGGAATAGTGGTTTCGGGACCACAAATTTGACGAGAAAAAAATTATTTTAATTATATTTTTATGGTCTACAATTTCATAGAATGATTTCGTAAAAATGTCGTTAAAAAATTTTGACGTTTGGGCACTCGATTTCGCCAGAAGGACTAAATTGTAAAAAGTGCAAAAGTTGAGTTCTACATGTTAGAAGTGTCCAATTGTTATGAAATTTTAAATTGGAGGTCCTTAAATGGTAATTAGACCATTGGTTAAGTTGTTGGAAAAAATTGACAAGAGATAAGTGAAATAGGATATTTTTAAGTTGGGGGCATTTTGGTCATTTAGTAATTAAAAGAATTAAAAAGGCCAAAATAGCCAAAAATTTTTCCATCTTCTCCATGATGAACGAAAATAGCAAGGGGGAAGCCATGGTTAGGGTTTCCAAGCTTCCAAGCTCCGTTGTAAGTGATTCTAAGTCCCGTTTTTAATGTTCTTTACGTTTTTGAAGTCCCGGTAGCTTAATTTAGCTTATTCTAGCAATAATTTAACCTAGGGTTTATATTTGGAAAAATACCCATATGTGAAATGTTTTTATTTTGATGTTTTATGGTAGAATATGAAGCTTGAAATTGTGTTAAACAATTTTTGCTAAGGATTTTCAGTGAAAACAAGTGAAACGACATAATTGGTAAAAAATATTATTGTTCATAAGTGCATGTTAGAGCAAGAATTTGATGTTGCTATAGAAGGGAAAAATGTTCAGCATGTTATTAAACATAAGAAAAAGGAATAAAGTTTAATTTCCGAGCCTAGGGGCAAAATCATAATTTTGTGAAACTTTAGGGGAAAATATGTAATTTTTCCAAAAATGTGATTTTTGGACTGGATTGAATAATGTGAATGTTATATAAGCTAAATATGTTATTATAAATCGAGAAAGATGAGAAATTAACATTGATTGGTAAAAAAAAGTGAGAAAAAGTGAAAATTCTCAGTTGAACCTTCAGAATGAAAGAGATACGAGTGAAGTTGCTAGGTCACTTGTGTAGTACTATGTGCAGGCTACTACGTGTACCGGAATGATATGTCACATGTGTAGTACTATGTTCAGGCTACTATGCGTACCGAATAGCTTCGATCACGTGTGTAGTACTATGTGCAGGCTACTACGTGTATTAGATGAAAATGGTTACATGTGTAGTACTATGTGCAGGCTACTATGTGAACCGGGTATCATTTATTATAAGGTGGTTGCTATGTGTTGATTCCACCGGTATCTATTATTATTCCGAAGTGTTCATCGGGAAATTAACTATGTGTAATTGAGTGATGAATATATATGTGGAATTGAATTGAAGATTGACTTGAAATTGGAAATGAGAAATTGGATTGCTTTGAATAGAGTGATAAATTGAATGAATTGTATATGAGTTGAAATGAACTATTGGAATGAGATGTGAAAAATTCAATGGAATTGAGATAGTGAAAAAGTGAAATTATGAAAGAATACATTTTACAACAAAAAAGTTTAGACAGCAATAGTCGTGTGACTTTGAAAAATCACCAAAAATGGTGAAAATTGAGTTAGAGAGTGAATAAGATATGAAATGAAAGCTTAATGAGTCTATTTTTAATGAGTCTAATTTCAAAGGAAACAAACGGAAATATCATCCGAATTCTATACAATGAGATAATTCATTTTTAGTAAAGGGAGGTCAGAGATGTTGAGCAGTGAAACAAGGGTGACTTTAAAGAATAAACGATACTAATTGGCCCAGTCAAAAATTCTGAAAATTTTATGGTAAGAAGATATGTGAGATAATTTTAGGGAAATTAACGGATCTTAATTTGGAGCTCTATTGCTCCGGATAAAAATGATTTAGTGACTCTGACTCAAATAGACAGCTGTGAATTTAAATATAAGTGAATAGTGAGATTATGTATAATGCTATTTGAGAATGTTATATACATAAAGGATGTGGGATGGAGAGGAAGAGGAGGACAATAAAGTATATGAATGAATTGTGTATAATTGGTTATATGCCTGATTATAATCGATAAACGTTGAAATAGGAGTGATGTTTATATTGGTTGATTACTGGTCATGGTAAGCTCATGAGAGAAAATAAAGTTTCATAGCATATGTGTGTGGTATATTTGGCATGAAGTGATGTCATGAGTGACTCATGAATTAACTTATGTTGGTAAGTTGATGCATAATTATAGTATTCAAATATATACATATTTGTAATATTTTGCTATGTGATTCGGAAAAAAAAGTAATAAATAGCATAATGAAAATTCGGCCATGGTGCTAGTTTATGTTAAAGGAGTGTTTTATGTCATATCTTAAGTAATGGAATGTTATAAATTTTGAGGTTAATTTTCTAGTCAAATAAATGACAAATGAATTGATTATGTATTCGTAATTTTGACATATGCTTGAATAAACTTTAAGTATTCGAATGACATGGATTTGATGGTGATAAGAATCGAATATTGAATTCATGAAGCACATGTGATGTATTATTGTTGTGTGATAGCTTGGTTCGAGAAATTGATTAGATAAATGGGAAGTGGAAGCATTTATGGATTTAGAAGAAAATTTGGAATGAACATGAAATTTAGCTCAATTAAATGATTTCATCAATTAAACATTGTGTATACCAGAATGTGTTAGTGAATTACATATTTGTAAATTAACATTCGAAGTTTGGTAAGTGATATATGAGATTAACATGGAAAGATTTATGATTGTTATTAATATTGATTCTGACATAAAGCGGATTCTTCAATATTGGATTGATTTAACGAATATATTGAGCATAGAAATGGGTATGTATTAAAGCTCGTATACCCTAATTAGCGACTCGAAGATAATAATTTGAAAGTTTTTAATTTAGATGAAAATTTATAACTCGATTTAATATGTCTATAAGTGTATTTATTTCAGTAATGCCTCGTACCCTATTCCAGCGTTGAATACGAGTAAGAGGTGTTACAATATGACATCACCAGATTCGGCCCTAATGTTTAGGCTGGGTTTGGGGTGTTACACGTGTAATTAAATTGTACATTTATATATTTTAAATTGAATTATATGTTTGTGAATTGTGTAATTTCCATGAATGAATACCGATCGCATATTCGATGACATACGGCGACTACCAAGCCCTGTTTGAACTTTAGGAATTCGTAGGATATAAATGACATGTCATTAGGGTTACCAATTTCAGCTCGTATGAGTTTACCAATACACAGCTCGCATTAGCTTACCATTATTCAGCTCGGAGGAGTTTACCATTATTCAGCTCGGAGGAGCTTACCGTTTACATC
This sequence comes from Gossypium hirsutum, assembly GCF_007990345.1. NCBI lineage: Eukaryota > Viridiplantae > Streptophyta > Magnoliopsida > Malvales > Malvaceae > Gossypium > Gossypium hirsutum. Next base: position 29,881,722 of record NC_053439.1, on the reverse strand, counting down.
ATTTCCTTTCTATATCTTGAAAAAAAAATTAAGGATAATATTCATCATTGGAATTCACTAAATTAACTATCATGCAATCAACTTAATACTGCTATAACAAACAATTCTTTATTACTTACCAAAATGCATCAAATGCTATGGCAATTAAGTATGTCTATAAGGATAACATATAACAACGAATTGTGCAATGTTAAACTAAAATCTAAAATGCATACTACACCCCTAAACCTAACGGATGCATTGTCCTCAATGCATGAGACTTAAAATTAACAAAATGCATTGTGATTTATTTATTTAACAAAGGGTAAAAAAAACTCACTAACAACTTGTGGTGATGGTACTTCACTGCCTGTGAATTGATTTTCTTGCTATACTCTTGTACCTTGCTTTCTTTTATGTGACTGAATGGATGGTTCCTTCTCTTCCTTGCCAGACTCGGTGATCTCATCAATAATTTGATGGATTTCACGGTTTTTTTTGGACATAGCTTCTGTTGGCGAAGGTGGGACAATTCAGTACTATCCTTCTGTGGTGCAGGTGTAGGGGTGGCTTCATTTTGTTCTTCTTCCTCACCCTCAATATTCACAGAATTTTTTTTCTCTGGTTTCTTCTCAGCTGCTTTCCCTTTTTTAGGATTTTCTCCCACAGTTGCAGGCTCTGCCTTGTCAGATGGCACTTCAACTGGTTCCTCCTTAGCATGTCTAGCTTCGGGAAGTGGTAGCAAATCCTTGGGGAAATCAGTAAATTTAGGCATTGGCTTAGTGAAGTTCTTCTGCAGGGATTTTTTCAGAGCAATATCTCAATCCTTCATGTAGGACTAATAGAGTGCCTACTGTTCTTAAGCCTTTTTCATTTCTTCAGCAATTTGATATTGCTGAATCTTGAATAGTGACATTCTTTGCTCTAGTTCCTCTAAGGATTATCGTAACCCATGTGTGGCTCATCTTTAAACAAAAAGCCTTGCTCAAAGCAGAATGGTCTCATGGAAATGTTATTTTCATATTTTGATACAATAGCATTGTTGAAGAAAGTTTTCGGTTGGGTGGCACCTGCCTGAGAAGATTTGTACCCTTAGAAGTTGTTTTGACTATTTCCGTTGATTAGTCTTGAAGAATCCTTGTGAGTTTTCTATAGCCTAAATAGGAAAATGGTTTGCAAAACTACTCAAGAGAAGTTCGTGGGAGGAAGTTTAGAGTTCAAGAAAGGATGCAAGAGAGGTTAAGAAAAATGAAAAGGGCAACGTTGTGTAACTGTGGGTAAATGAAAGAGTGTTGGTAGTTGGAGAGACGTAAATGGGGGTAATGGGTTGGGTGGTTTGGATAGACATAACTTTAGCTTGATTGATAATAAATTCAAAACATCTTAGTATATATATAGGTTTTCATACTTAAAGTAGTAATTTATGCTTTTTAGTAGTTTTTCTTACACTATATATATGTAAATAAGGTTACATGGTCTTCTAAGTCAAGACGGGAGCTAAAGATGCTTATTCGGGCCGAAACTGATGCCTATGTCGTGACACCAAGATATTGATGTCTTAACGTCGAAGACAAAAGCCAAAAAGAAGTCTTGGAGTGAAACTACGTTTGATGTTACAACACCAACCTTCGATGTCTCGACATCGAACTCTGATGTTGCAACATTGCAGGCCTGTGTTGCAACCAAGCCCTTATGCAGCCCAAAAATTCATGTATATTTGAATTTTTTTGGAGGGAAATTAGGTGTATTTATTCTAATTGAACTCTAAAGAATTCAAGGATAATTTAGGCACTTTAATATTCCAAGTTGAACCTATATAAAGGCCATTGTAATCAGGTTAAACACACAATTTTAATTTTTTGATTCTTAGGTTTTTCTTTCATTCTTAGTTTTTACTTAGGTTATTTTACGTTCTTATAATCAAAAGGTCCTATTCCAAAGTGAGACTTCCGTGAGTGGAGATTGTTTTGAAACCACGCTTTCATCGATAAATCGATGAGCATGTCTTTTCCTTATTCTCTTCTTTATATTTCTTTCATTACCATTGTTAGATGAATGTTTGTGTAAAGATTAGAATCGATTTGTGCTTTCTACATATTTTGCATGTTTCAATTGATTTAACTTAATTAAATACTTGAATGATAGAGTTTCTTAGCGGATCAGCTGTTTGGAAAAGGAAGAATGTGAAGCATACCCTAGGCCTAACAACCCTGGAAAGTCATTTAGTTGGGAAATAACCCAAAATTGGTATGGCCTATCCGTGAACACCTTAACCTCAAATTGGTCTGGACTATGAGATCAGAAGTTAAGTAGTTATTGTTGACTCATTATTCTAGTGGAATATCGGAAGATCTTGCTAGGGTATCGACTAGTTGATTAGTGAGAACTCTACTTCAATAATTATTAGGTAACATAATTGGATCTAGGCTAAAAGGAACTCATGTAGTCAAAACAAGGAATAAGAAAAACCGATATAGGAGCCTAGGAGTAGATTTAGGTTTAGTTAAATTTATTTAGTTTTTTATTATTATTATCATCTTGCTTCTTGATTAACACTACTAATTCATGACTCGAGTAGATCAATAATTATTACTCTTAATTGGCTTGATAACAGTTTTCCCCAAACTGCAATCCTTTGGGTACAATCCTCGGAACACTTACCAAGTGTTTCGTTGTAAACAAACCATATCAAAACCTGACCCGTATTCTTGAGGACACCGCCTCAAATCTATATATTCAGTTACAGTATTCACACTCTAGATGTTGGTACATCCGGAGGCAGTCAATAGTTGGATTAACTTCAAAGTTCACACTATCAAGCTTCAATCTTGGTAGACTTTAACTCATTTTTATTCTGGTTTTGTGTAACAACCCATTTCTTTGAAGTGTCAGAATAATGGTTTTGGGGCCACAAATCCAACGTATGTGTAACATCCCAAATTTAGCTCCATAAAATTTAGAAATATATCAAAAATAGGGAGCTGACCCAATGTTTAGTCATTAAATGTGAAAGCTTGAAGGTCAGTTGGAGGTCCCAAGTTCAAGTCTCAACTTTTACAAAATAAATTAATTTTTTGCGAACTCCCTTTTTTTATTTGTTTGCATCCAAGCTTAGCAAACCTTGGAATAAATACATTATTACCAAAATAATCAGCCTTCTAACGCATTTTCTTCTACCTTGGCCGTCCCTAACCCCCTCTCGCTCTCTTCATCTCTATTTTTTTCTTTTCCCTATTTCCTCCATTGTCGTCATTGCCTACACCTCCTCTTTTACCATCTACTTCTTGTTTTTGCCTCAAGATTGTGCACCATCTCCTTTTCTATATTGCTGAAAATTTCCCTCAATTAAATTACCCTTAAATCTAAAATTTTGAACTCCAATATTGATCCCAAACATCACCTAGAAAGTGCCATTGTGGTTTCTCTTGACTAGCTTGTGTAAGGTCTCTTCTCTCTTCAATTTCTTAATTAAACTTGTCCATTAAAAACCTAAATTTATAGATCTAGAATTTAGGAGATTTTAAATTTTTTTAAATGTATTTTTCTAGATTTTAATGAGGTTTAAAATCATTATTAAATTAAACCCCAACTTTGGCCACCATGGGCGGTGGTGCGTGCGCATATGTGTAGAATAGGGGGTGTTTTGTTTCTTGAATCTTTCCCAATTAATTCTAGACTTAATTTGAGGTCTTGAAACCTCCTAATCATATATTAAACCTATGTAAATTAGGGAAAAAAATTTCTATATCGTTTGGGCATTTGAAACTCACAAATCGGGAAGCGTAAGTGCGGTTAAGTGTAAAATTAATTGTTGTTTCGACATAGTTGTAGGGAAATGTTATGGATTGATTAAATGAAATAATTGAATAATTATTAGCTACTTATTTCCAGTATATTATGGAATTAGGTGCTGACCCAAACGCCTCGAATCAACCGTAAAGCCGAAGAACGATCGTATGTACGGTTCGCATCGATAAAAGGTAAAGAATCGAACTAGTTGAATTTGTACAATAGTTATTAATTTAACAATTGGTTTGAACCCATTGGTGGGTAATTGGGAGTTGGTTAATTGGTAAATTGATTTAATATATACTGAAATTTGGTTTAGGATCGTATAAAGGTTTATTAAGAAAAATTGGAAGTTTCACTAGGGTGGTGCGAGAAAGCGAAAAATAAGGTGTGGGTCCTAAATTGGTAAAAATTGTTTGATAACGATAAATGTTATGTTATATTTGATAATTTGCTTGCTGATTGGTTTGGCATAGTAGCTAAAATATTAGTTTTGCAAGTGGCTGAACCAGGTACGTTTCGAGCCTTAAAAGATTGATGTGTTAGAAAAATTGATTGTTTTACTGTATGAGTGTGTAATTGAGATTGTTATGTGTAGTTATATTATGTGATATGAGAATGTTTGATGGAATGGTATGAAATGTTGAGATATTAGTTTTATGCATGATTTAAATGCATGAAAATATTTACTATGATATATATATGTGAGGTTGCTATTGGTGCACAATGAAATTCGTAAAGTATGTGAATTGAACGATATTGATAGATACCATATTAATGGTAATTTGAAAATTGGAACACTGTTTCCTTTCTCTGAAAGTATGTGATTATTGTGGACATGTTGAGCATGTCGAATAAATGTTAAAAGTATTGAAATGTGATCGTGTATGAATTTGTATGATATATTGCATGCGCATTGGGATGGGATTTTGTGGTTGACGGAGGAGTTCCATAGAGTACCGACGGCATAATAGGTCCAGTGCATTTGGAGCATCGAGGGGATTGACGATTATATCACATAATTTATTTGGAAATTTCACTGTGTTATTGATTATTGATGGTTTTACGACATCAGGCATTGCTCACATACGTTGGAGTTTGGTAGATGGGTTCTGGGGAACTCGTGGTGTGTAGCGGATGGTATGGGTAAGATCTTGCATGTGCATTTTTCATGATCATGTGCATTTGAAAATTATTATTTTTAATGTTTGATTTTGCTATTGCTACCTCTATGAAATTGCCTGTATGAATGCTTAATACTCGTTTAGACTCACACTGAGCTTGTGAAGCTCACCCCATTATCTCAACTTCTCAGGTAATGATCGAACTTAGGATCAAAATTGGCATGCGAGCGTACGGCTGACTTTGGACTTTACTTCGTCATATTATTTTAACTTAATTATATTTTTAGGTTATTTTATTATTATTATTATTTGGTTTTGGATTGTAAAGTTTGTTAAAACTATGGTTTAAGACTGTTCGAGATTTTGGGGTTTTTCATGCATGCATGATACACATATTTGGTATAGATACATGGTTTTTATAAATATGTTGAAATGGACGATGCCTGATATATGACTAAATTAATAATTTGACTAGTAATGGTACATTTCTGCTCTAAGAAGATAACAAAATGATTTTTCAAAAGCAACGCTGTCACTAAGGTTTTGTAAAAACTCACCTAATTCACTAATTTGACCTAAGCTTGGTTGGACTAAGTAAATAGATGTTTTCCAAAGCTAACAATAGAAACCAATGTTTTATAAAAAGAAGTACTTGAAGGTTTTTAACTATCATTAGGGTAAGTTCGACACTAAGGTGTTCAATGTGGCCTTCCCGATTTGGCTATAACGTCTAGATTGGGTTTGAGAGGTCACATTTAGTGGTATCAGGGCTAGGTTCAAAACATCCAACTGAGATTTTAAATCTACTTAAGTTTGTCCGCATGCATGCATACATGAAAGGGGAAAATTTTGGGGAAAAACAAACCACAATGGATTTAGAAAATGTTTTATACAGGAAACGATGAAGTCTGAAGGTCCAATGCCAAGTCTATAAAAATAGTACTAAAAATCTATTAAGACTATAAAGACTATTGCATAAAACTTTTATAAAAGAATTATAAAATGTGAGTGCAGAAAAGACTAAATAAGGTACTAAAAGCTCTTACTTGTGAAATTGTAGATCCATAAAACGCAAAAATGAATGCACGTGGAATGATAACTCATGGTAGGAGGGGCCTTATGGAGTGACCTCTAAGGGCTTCGATTGAGCCAGTTGCATCGTTAGGGCTAGAATTGGGTAATGTACAAAATGAGGTTAACAGTGAACCTACTATTGAGGGTGGGAATATGGAAAATGGGAATTTGAATGATGACCATTTTGGGAATGATCCAGTAACTCAAGCTTTATTGAGGGCTTTGAATAGGGTTGTTGGGGCTCTAATAGGAGGTGTTAGTCGTGGGACGATTGCTGAAAGGGTCCACTCTAGTAGGGCAGAATTGTTTAGGGGTATTGCTAGAACTACTCCTATTGTGGCTGAGTACTGGATGAAACCACTGAACGAATTTTTGAGAATTTGAAATGCACTCCTGAGCAGAAACTTAAAGGTGCCGTGTCTCTGTTAATGGATGAGGCATATCGGTTGTGGCAATCAGTGGTTAGAGGAATGCTGCCGGAGTGTATTGATTGGGCTTATTTTTATGGGGCCTTTCAGGGTAAGTATGTGGGCCCTCATTATGTGGAGGTCTGACGATTGAAATTTATTGAACTTAAATAGGGAGACAAGACAGTTACTGAGTATGAGGCAGAATTTCTAAGGTTGAGTTGCTATGCACCTAGTATAGTGGCTTTGACCAGGAAAAGAGTTTCCGTTTTTAGGAAGGTCTAAGGTATGACCTCAAAGTTCAGGTAGCTCCACACCAAGAGTGTGTGTTTGAGGCTTTAGTTGAGAATACCAAATTGTTGAGGAGATTAAACACGTGAAGCGCGAGAGGAAAGGGAAACAGAAAGATTAATCTAAAAGAGAAACGGGCCCTACTGGCCCAAATTCGGGACTTGTTAAACGAGCCAGAGAGGCTAGGCCACTGCAGAATAGGGAAGTAGTGGACCCTAGAGAAGGGCAGATTCAGGTTTGCCAGTATTTTCAGAGGCACCATCCGAGCGAGTGTTGGAGGAGGATGGGTGTTTGTTTGGTATGTTGTTCGATGGAGCATAAGATTAGGGATTGTCCTCATCGTTAGTATCAGGTGCAAGCTCTGGCTCAGAATCAAGGCTTAACTGGGGGTCAAAATTAGAGAGGTAATCAGGGTGCTTAGAGGGGCCGTAGTTAGAATTGAAATGGGAATGGTAATCAGGGTTAGAGAGCACCAGCATAAGGTGCGAACCAAGTTGAGGCGAGATAACCTACCTTGGTTTATGCGGCTAGGAACCGAGAGGATAGAGATGCATCTGATGTCATAGCAGGTACATTCACTATTTACTTAATACCATATTTTTCTTTGATTGACATAGGATCTACACATTGATATGTTGCTTGTGTGGCTGTAAAATTAGGGATTGGGGTAGAGGAAACTGAAAACACTGTAATTGTAGTTAGTCCTTTAGGATCTTCAACACTTGTGAATAAAGTTAATAAAAGATGTCCTTTAGATGTTCAATGAGAAGTATTCCTTGTTGATTTGATGGAACTTCCTTTCAATGAATTCGATTTGATTTTGGGGATGGACTGGTTGGTTGAGCATCAAATTTTATTAGATAGTGCATTGAAGAGGGTGACTTTGGTGACTAAGTCTGGGAAAGAAGTTATTATGGTAGGGGAACATCGAAATTATCTGTCCAATATAATCTTTGCTTTAGTAGCAGAAAAAATGGTTCGAAAAGGGTGCGAAGCGTTTTTGGCTTATGTCCGAGATGCAAGCTTTATTGACCCTGTAGTTGAAGGTATTCATACAGTGAGGGAATTTCTCGATGTATTTCCTGATGAACTGCCAAGGTTACCTTCGGAGAGGGAAGTGGAATTCGATATTAAGCTGTTACCAGGAACAGCATCGGTGTCCAATGCTCCTTACCACATGGCACCGAAAGAGCTTAAGGACTTTAAGGTGCAGTTGCAAGAACTGTTGGATAAGGGTTTTAGTAGACCCAGTATTTCGCCATGGGGTGCACTGGTTTTATTTGTGAGGATGAAAGATGGAACCTTACGGTTGTGTATTGATTATCGGCAACTGAATAAATTAACTATCAAGAATAAGTACCCTCTGCCAAGGATTGATGACCTTTTCAATAAGTTCAGAAGTGCAATTGTCTATTCCAAAATTGACTTAAGATCTGGGTATTACCAACTCAAAGTGAAAGAATCTGATATTCCTAAAACTTCTTTTAGGACTCGTTATGGACATTACGAGTTCCTTGTCATGCCTTTTAGGTTGACTAATGCACCAGCAACCTTCATGGATCTTATGAATCGTGTCTTCCAACCTTTCTTTGATCATTTTTTCGTGGTTTTCATTGACGACATCCTTGTTTACTCCAAGACAGAAATCGAGCATGATGAGCATTTAAGAGTGGTTTTGCATATACTCTATGAAAAATAACTTTTTGCCAAACTTAGTAAGTGTGAATTTTTGTTGAAGGAAGTGATGTTTTTGGGTCACGTGGTATCAACTGAAGGTAATCGCGTAGATTCTAGGAAGGTTGAAGCTATCCTACATTAGAAGCAACTGAAGAATGTTTTAGAAATTTAGAGTTTTCTAGGTTTTGCTGGGTATTATCGAAGGTTTGTCAAGGGTTTTTCCTTGATAGCATCCCCATTGACTAAGTTGTTGAGGAAGAATGCTCCATTTAAATGGGAAGATGAACAATAAGCTAGTTTCGAAAAGTTGAAGTCTGTGTGGGCAGAAGCTCCTGTCTTAATTTAACAAAAATCTGGTAAGAAATATGTTGTGTATAGCGATGCTTCGCATGTTGGGCTTGGTTTTGTTCTAATGCAAGATGGTAAAGTTGTAGTATATGCCTCAAGACAACTTAGGCCACATGGATGTAACTACCCCACTTATGATTTGAAGTTGGCAGCTGTTGTTTTTGCTTTTAAAATTTGGAGACACTACTTGTATGGGGAGAAGTGTATTATTTACACCAATCACAAAAGTCTCAAATATCTACTCACCCAGAAGGAACTTAATTTGAGGCAACGGAGGTGGACTGAGTTGTTAAAGGACTATGATTGCAAGATTGAGTATCAACCCGGAAAGGCCAATGTTGTGGTTGATGCCTTGAGTAGAAAGGCATTGTTTGATTTGAGGGCTATGTTCGCTCACTTGATTCTTTTTTATGATGGGGGTATCTATGCTGAATTGCAAGTAAGGCCTGTGTGGGTTCAGGAAATCAAGGATAAATAGAGTTTAGATGAAACTCTAACAGCTCGATTTAAGCAGGTCGAGGTGGTTCGACTGAGGACTTTGGGATTAATTCTGATGGAATTTTATTCTTTAAGGGGAGATATTGTGTGCCTAATGATCAGAATTTGAGACAGTCCATACTTCAGGAAGCACATAGCAGCCCTTATGCTATGCACTTTTATAGTACTAAGATGCATCGTGATTTGAGTGAAGTGTATTGGTGGCCAGGTCTTAAACGTTAAGTGACTGAATTTGTATCTAAATGTTTGACTTGCTAGTAGGTTAAAGCTAAACATCAGCTTCCATTAGGGTTTCTCCAACCAGTTCAATTCCATAGTGGAATTGGGAGAGAGTGACAATGGACTTTGTTAGTGGGTTGCCCTTAACGCCTACTAAGTAAAATCCGGGTTGGGTTGTGGTTGATAGATTAATTAAGTCCACCCATTTTGTTCCTGTTCATACTGTTTACTCTCTCCAGAAGTTAGCTAAGCCTTATGTTTCTACGATAGTGAGATTGCATGATGTACCAGTGTCGATTATTTTAGATCGAGATCCTAGATTCACGTCTCGATTCTGGAAGAAGTTGCACGAGGCTTTGGTACTCGATTGGATTTCAGTATGGCTTTCCATCCACAATTTGATAGTCAGTCAGAAAGGGTCATTCAGATATTGGAAGATATGTTGAGGAGTTGCGTAATCGACTTCCAAGGCAGTTGGGAGAAGCATTTACCGATGGCAGAATTTTCCTGTAATAAAATTTTTTGAATCAAGTATCCAAATGGCACCTTACGAAGCACTTTATGGTCATAAGTGTCGATCGCCTTTATGTTGGACTGAAGTGGGGGAAACGAATTTGATTGGTCCAGAATTGGTTACAGAAACTGAGGGTAAAATTTGATTAATTCAAGAAAGATTGAAGGAAGCTTCTGATAGATATAAGTCATATGCCGATTTGAAGCGCAAGGACACTGAGTTCAATGTGGGGGATTTTGTTTTCCTTAAACTCTCTCCATGGAAGAAATTTTTAAGATTTGGTCAAAAGGGCAAGTTAGCCCTAGATTCATTGGTCCCTTTCGAGTGCTTAAAAGGGTTGGTTCTATGGCTTACCAACTGGAGTTGCCACCTGAGTTAGATTGTATTAACGATGTGTTTCATTGGTCCCTCGCATATTGTTCCAGTTAAGGAGATTGAGGATAGACCAGATTTATCATTTGAAGAGAAACCGGTTTGAATATTAGAAAATGAGACCAAAGTGCCAAGAGAAAAGAAAATTCCATTAGTTAAAGTACTGTAGAGAAATCATGGCATCGAAGAGCCTACTTGGGAGCTGGATGACTCAATTTGGCTTCAGTACCCTCATCTCTTTGAAACAAGTAATTTTAAGGATGAAATTTCTTTAAGGGGTAAAGCTGTAACATCCCAAATTTAGCTCCATAAAATTTAGAAATATATCAAAAATAGAGAATTGACCCAATGGTTAGTCATTAAATGTGAAAGCTTGAAGGTTTGGAGGACCTAAGTTCAAGTCTCAACTTTTACAAAATAAATTAATTTTTTTTGCAAATTCCCTTGTTTTTTTATGTGTTGGCATCCAAGCTTAGTAAACCTAGGTATAAATACAATTTGTTATCAAAATAATCAGCCTTTTAACCTATTTTCTTCTACCTTAGCCGTCCCTAACCCCTTCTCCCTCTCTTCATCTCTATTTTTTTTCTTTTCCCTTTTTCCTCCATTGTTGTTGTTGCCTACACCTCCACTTTTACCATCATCATCTTCTTCTTCTTCCTCTTATTGCATCAAGATTGTGCACCATTTCCTTTGCTATATTTCTGCAATTTTCCCTCAATTAAATTAGCCCTAAATCTAAAATTTTGAACTCCAAGATCTATCCCAAACATCGCCTGGAAAGTACTGTTGCCGTTTCTCTCAACTAGCTTGTGTAAGGTCTCTTCTCTCTTCAATTTCTTAAGTAATCTTTTCCATTAAAAACCTAAATTTATAAATCTAGAATTTATGGGATTTTAAATATTTTTAAATGTAATTTTCCATATTTTAATGACGTTTCAAATTATTTTTAAATTCAACCCCAATTTCCCCTACCATGGGCGGTGGTGCATGCGCATATGTGGCCGTCCCAATTAATTCCAACCTTAATTTGAGTTCTTGAACCCTCCTATTCATCTATTAAACCCATTTTAATTAGGGAAAAAACGTTCTTGATCATTCGGGCATTCGAAACTCACAAATCGGCAAGCATAAGTACATTTTAGTGTAAAATTAATTATCGTTTTGACATAGTTGTAGGGTAAATGTTATGGATTTATTAAATGAAATAATTAAATAATTATTAGCTACTTATTTTCCAGTATATTATGGAATTAGGTGCTGATCCAAACGCCTTGAATCAACCTTAAAGCTGAAGAACGATCATACGTACAGTTCGCATCGATACAAGGTAAGAAATCGAACTAGTTGAATTCGTAAAATAGTTATTAATTGGATAATTGGTTTGAACCCATAAGTGGGTAATTGGGAGTTGGTGAAGTGGTAAATTGGTTTAATTTATACTGAATTTTGGTTTAGGATTCCTGCATAGTTGACATTGTTGTATATATGGTCAAATTTCCTTAAGAATGTTATGGGATCTTCATTAGTGTAATCAGAAAATCTAACATTACAATTAATCCAGGTTAATAAAGTCAGGTTTAGTTCAAAATGTGTACTGTCAATAATAGGTCAAGATATACAGTCAATGAGAACAAATGTCAACCAGGTGCAGTCTAAGTGCACCAACTCAGCAAGAATATTGACTAAGCTCGAGGATCAAATTAGCCAATTAATGAGCATGATGGGCGACATCAAAAGACAAATTGGCACAAGTATTCCCAATAACACGGAAGATAATCCATCGAGGAAAAGTAAAGAGCATATGAAATCTATAGAACTCCGATCAAGCAATGTACTGAGTAGCCTAGAAATACCTACCCTAGAGGTAACTATGGATAATACTGATGAACCTCAAGACAATTCCCTAGAAGTGGAAGACCAACCTGAACTAGAGGAGGAAAATTCGCCATTGGCTGAGACGAAAAAAGAGACACCTAAAGATGCCAAAATCACAAAAGTCTCATTACCATCAAGATTAGAAGAAAGAAAAAAGCAGGACAAGGATGAATTTGTAAGTTTTTTGAATTTGTTTAAAACCTTAAATGTTAACCTACCTTTGGTTGAGTTAATAAAGAAGATTCCTAAGTACGCCAAGTTTTTAAAGGAGATGATGGCAAGGCATACGAAAATAATGGTAGGAGTGTAGGTTAATTTAAGTGCTTCCTGTATTGTAATTATATCTAGGCAAGTATTGTGAAAATTAAATAACCTGAGCAGTTTTACTATTCGCATAGAAATAGGGAGTATTCACTTTAATAGAACCTTATTTGATTTAGGAGCTAGTTTTAATTTAATACCCTTATCAATTTTTGAAAAGCTTAGGTTAGGAAATCTTAAAGTAACTCAGAACTTTACAATTGGCTAATAGGTCTTCAGTACACCCGAAGGGGATACTAGAAGATGTGTTAGTTAAGGTGTGAAGCTTTATTATTCCTACGGATTTTGTAGTACTTGATTTTGAGGAAGATCGTGAGATACCAATCTTACTAGGAAGACATTTTCTAGCCACTTCTAGATCCACCATTGATTTATAGAAAAATGAGTTGACAATGAAAATTAATGGTGAGACTGAAACCTTCAAATGTGGCTATCAACTGAACGAGGAAATTAAAGGAGCATTGTAAAAAATTATCTATTCCTGATGTTCCCAAATCAAGGGAAATGCTTCATTTTATGAAAATAGAAATAATAAAAAGGTTAAAGGAATGGGACAAATGGGCAAGGGTGGAATGGCATGACAGATGGTGGACCAATACTAATAGCATAAAAAGATGGTCCATGGGTAAATTGACAAACTTCTGGATAAATATGGAAATATAACTTAAAATTTGTGAATTGTTGCATGATATTTGTAAATTACTATATACTTAACCAACCACAGTTTAGATTTTAACTTTTATTTGATGTAGCTTTATCCTTACAACGAAACACCCTTGAGATAGAGTTTTGGGCCAAAACAGAGTCTGTGAAGAGACATCACAACAGTAAGCCGTGATGTGGCAAACAGTCCTAGAGGATCTCCAAAGTGACAGATGTGTCATGACACAAAACCCTTTTTCGTGACATCGATATCTTACTAGGGATGTCGCAACATGGAACCTTTGTGTCGTAACATTGCTACAATTTTTTGTAGGGTTGACCCGACCTATTCGCGTAACCCGATGACCTACCTTGATTTAACCCAATTTTTAACCCTTTAAAACTCTATTTTATAACCTAAAACCCTATTTACTTCTAATTAAAACACATGCTAATCTCTAACCCTTCCAACTCTCTCAAAAATTTCAAAACCTCTTAAACCCTAAACCCCTAATTTCTCAAACATCCTATTAACTTTCCACAAACTTCTCAATCATACTCGGTGCAACAAGGAACGGGAATATCATGGGAAGGAAAGGAATTCAAACAAAGTTTGACTATATATTTAAGGTTAAGGGTTCCTAAATTTTCTGCTATTCCATTGAATTATATGCTAAGGATTGAAATACTATGCCTCCTAGGTTAGTTAGGCGAACCAAGGAAACAAAGAAATCGATGGTTCAAACTCCCTCTATGTTCCTAAATACAAATGCTGAAAAGTATTTTAATAAAATTCAAGGAAAAACATTCATTCAAGAGAGGGGATTTGATCCATATATGATTTGTGTAAAGAAATATGGCTTTTAGTCATATATCATCGATGGGAACATTTTTGGACAATCCTGAAGGATAATTTCATGGTCCCCGTTGTCCATGAGTTCTACGCATCTCTATCGAACCATGAGTCTAGAAATACTGAAGGTCATATATGGGATACAATACTACTATGAGGGAAAGATGTACAAGTAACCCCTGGAATAATTTACAAATTTTATAATGTTCCATACTGTAAGAATGATTTCATTGATAAAATTAACTTAGAATATTTTAGAGACATAGATGTGGATAATAATATGAACTTTTTAACTGAAGAAAGGGGTGAATGGAAGTATCGTGCAAGTACCAATATCTCAATATCTTTTCATCAAGCTGTTATGTTTCCTAAAGCTAAGATATGGATTCAATTTGTTTGCACACGAATTGTGCCTGATTTAAATGTTTCGAACCTGAATGCCTTTGAAGTAGTTTTACTCTATGCTATTTTGCAAAAAAAAAGGCAGCTATGTGTTGACAAATGGATCCACCAGAACATGGGAAGATGCATTATTAGCCAAAAGGTAGGAGTATTCTTTCCCCATCTAGTGACGACTTTATACAAAAAAGGTTGGTGTACCTATGACATCCACTGAGTAGTCATTGAAACCATTCCGAGGCATTATCGAGGATACCTTGTTCCAACAATACATCAAGTTGTGGGCCAAATAGATAAAAGATTGGAACAAGCGACAATAAGAAACGACAGTTACACCCACTTCGTCAAAAAGGTTGGCACAAGCTCAACAAGAGGTTTGTGAGAATGGTCATCCAAAGTTAGATTGGATGATTCAGTGGATGTAAGAATCATGACCAATTTTTCAAGAGTTTGCTAGGTAAGTACTTAATCAATCTTAACCTAAAAAATTAAAGATCTACTTAATATTTGAAGTCAATTATAGTACAAGAGTAAAACAAGAAGTATTTTTATGGTTTGTAAAGTAATGAAAGAAAATATCATAAAAAGAAATTAAAATTGAAAGAGATAAAGATAAATAAAGTAAATCAAATCTGAGGATGGATGATCAGCTCGCTTAAGCAATTCCAATTAACTGTCGTCTTGGGTTTCTCGTCAACCAACTAGTCATTACACTAGAAAGATCTTCCTATCTTCCACTAACATAAAGAGTCAACAAGAACTACTTATCTTCCAACCTCATAGTCTAGACTAGCTTAGGGTAAAGGTGTTCACGAATGGGAAATACCAATTTTGGGTTAATTTCCACCTTGATGACTTCTCAGGGTTGTCAGGTATAGGGTTTGTTTCACGTTCTTCCTTTTCCAAATAGTTGATCAATTGAGTAACCCTACAAAATAATTAAGAAATCATGCCTCCACTCACTAATCCCCCATATAAGGATTAGTTCTTCATAACTTTCATAAACAACATGGAAAGAATGGAAATATTAATTGTAACGCCCAGGAATTTGGGCCTAAAAGTATTGGGCCTTGAGCAAGGGAACGGTTAGGAAACTTTGCGTAAACGAATGTCTGCTTTAGTGGTTAAGTGATTTAGGAGTGTTTGGAAGTGTCTGTGAAGTCCTGGGTTCAAACCTTGGCCTTAGCATAAATTTTGGTTTTAAGTGGATAAAACCCTGGATGCTTGGGTGTAGGCCTTTTAAATTATTGTGTTAAAAAAATGACATAAGGAAGTATGTGGTCTAGTGGTTGTGGCGTCATTAAGGTTGCAAAAGAGCCTGGGTTCAAGTCTTGGCTCTTGCAATTTATTTTGGTTTTTCTTTTAAAGGAACCTGGACTTTGGCCTTTAGACCTTTTAATTAATTGAAGATAAAATGTGGCACAAATGAGCTTGTGGCCTAGTGGTGGTGGCGTGAATTGGCTGATGCAAGAGCTTGGGTTTGAATCCCTTGGCATGCAAAGAGTATTTATTTTATGTCCCTGTAGCATGAGAAGTGGAGTTTGAAACTCTGCAAGGTGAAGTTTGAATTGGTCTTGGAGTTGTTATGGAGAATATCAGGGAGGATTTGTGGAGATTTTCAAGGAGCTTGAAGGGGGAGGAGAATAGTGACTGAATGGGACTCTAAGGCATTAGGAAGTTTGGATGAGGGGTTTTCTCTCATTTTTGGTCAGTTTGTCATCGATTTCTAAAGTTGTGAAGGCTCTTTTCTTTCTCTGCTCTTTTGTCCCAAATTTGCAAGTGGCCATTTGTACATTTTGGGTATTCGACTCCTACCATTCTGGTAAATTAAAATATTTTGTTTTCAAGTCCATTCCTTTCCCCCTCTTTTGCATCAACATCTATCGAAACCTCCTCTTTTTCTCTATTCTTTTCAAGTTCGGCCAACTATTTGTTTCATCCCTTCTTGCCTATTGATTCTTTTGGCTAAATCTATCGCCCTAGCCCTTGGGACTTTTCCTCCTTTTCGGCTCGTGACCGAAAGTTCTCCCTTCCCTTTTTGATTTGGATTCTTCTTTTCTTCAGGTGGTTCTTACTCTAGCCGAAACTTAACACTGTCCCCTCTCTATTTCGGTTTCGCAAGTATTTTTGACAAGGCAGTAAGTGGTTGTATTCCCTCTTTCCATTCAAATTTGATTTCTTTAAACTTTTCTAAAAGCCGAATATTCTTTTGGTTGAGAAGATGGTATTTTTGGATTTAAGCCAAATTTTCAATCAACCTTATCTAAAAAGATCTATTTATAATTCAGATTCTCGACAAGTGGGTTAACGATCTTAGAGGATTAAGCCACCCTCATTCAATCAAGGTGAGGTGGTATTTTTGGGCTAAAAGTTAAGAAGTGGTTAACTTGATTCGTCAGTTAACTAACTGAAGGTTGGAATGAATGTAGGTTGGTGCTCAAGAGTTTTTGGCAAGTGTCCGGAAGCAGGTGTGTACACACCCTGATCTGACTCTAACACGGCAAAAGCCAAAAAACTAGGAATACGGTGATTGAGGCCACATGGGCGTGCAAACGCTCGTGTGGTTAATTGAGCCCACGAAACATGGGTTAGACTGTAGAGGCCACTACGAGCGTTCTCGTACTCTTGGGCCGTTATGGGCCACGTTGGGTTGAAATGGGTCGTGTGGGCCCAAAGGTCTCGTGGGCCTCACACAGATAAAATCCACGTTAAGTGGCAAATACTGGACTGAGCTATGTAGTTCGCATAGCCGTGGCTGAATTTGGGCTAAATGGGCCACAGGAGCATGTGGGCCCACTAGGGCCGAATATGGGCCTTGGGCCCATTTACACCGTTATGACCATTTAGGTTATCTGTGTCACTCGAGGTGACTGTAGACCTTCGGAAAGGTTGTTAAATGACCATAAAGCCCCTGGAGGGTAAATGATTATTTTACCCCTTGAGGGTAAATGATTATTTTACCCCTTGAGGGTAAATGACTGAATTGTGCTATGGTTTGATTGACTTAACTGTTAATGATATGACTGATTCTGAGAATGGCATACTGCATACACGACATACTGCATGGGGTTGGGATCCTGTAGAACGTGATTGATATGTGAGGGTCGCAAGGGTCGCATGAGACGACTGTGGACCCATCAATGGCTATAAGCTGATTATGTGTTTGGCAGTTCTGCTGCAATATTGGTTAGTGCTGCAACCGATGCTACATAAGGAACGTAGGGATGGGTGGGTCGATTTAATCCCCACAGAAGTGTAGGGTTGGACAGGAGATGGAGTGCAGGGTTGGTATGGGTATTTACGCATTGCATATTCTGGTTTTGATATTGAGATGGGCTTAGGCCCAGATATATGTGATATGTGCCTTTTGATATGGGCTCGGGCCCAACCGAGGCTAATGTGTGCTAAGGCCATTTTCCACCATTACTGTAATGGGCTAAGGCCCACCCTGATATTGTTACTATTAAAGGGCTCAGATCTAGTCTGATTCTATTTCTTTATTGAGGGGATTACACATTGAGTCTTCGTAAACTCACCCCGTTTTTAACCTTTCAGGTAATACCTAACGTTAGACGGTTCGGAGTTGTGAGGGACTCGGAAAGGGCCACACAACTGCACATGTTTTATTCTGTTTTGCTTATTTACTAAAGCACTTTGATTTTGATTCGGGTTGTAATAAGACCTCTATAATTTCTGGATTTTAAATTTGGGATTTGATGTGATTGTGATTTATATCTGCTAGAAGTATAACACGATTTTTCGAAACAATAACTGTTTTTTAACACTACGTTTTCCCAACTCAGTTTTTTTAAAATATCACGTTTTCGTAAATCATTTGTTTTAAATTAAGCTTCCGCGACATTAAAGTTTTGAAAGTAACAACTTTTCTTTAATAAACCTTGATTGAAAATAAACAAACGCGAACTGAGGTTTTGTACAAGTTTTAAATGGCAAGAAGTTTGAAATTTCAAGAAGGGTTTCCAATGAAAACATGGTTTTCGAAAAACACTTCAATGTGACACGCTAGATTCGGGCCTAACTTCTTGGTCGAATTTCGGGTGTTACATTTATCATAGGGAATGGAGTGAAATAGAGAGTGAAATAGAGAGTTTAAAAAAGCCTGATTGATTTTGATGAATAGTGCAAATCTAGAGGAGTTGATTTCCTTTACAATCAAATCTATGGAAGCAAACAAATAACTAAAACTATGAAAACTTAAGAAAGAAAGAAAACAAGACTAAATTTGATGGAAGAAACTAGGTTAATGCTTCGATGTCCTTAACATATGCCAAAGGGGCCTATTTATAGCCTTCAGGTGGCCGTTGTCTTTAACCCTAGGTTAGCTAATGTTCCTGAGCTTAAAGTTCAATTGCATTGATTAGAACGCCCCTCTTCGTGTTTTATTCTCATCACAAAGTCGATGTCGTGACACACCAGGACATGTGTCGCGACGTAGCAACTAGTATGTTCCTTTGTAGCCATCTTTAGGGGTATGTCGCGACACACTCAGCCTGTGTCACGACGTTGGAGGTAGTTTCTCACTTTCTCTATTCTGCTCTCCATGTGGCGACATAGCATCCAATATTAACCCGAAATACCTTCTAATGGTCTCTTGCACACTCACGAAGTATGTTAGCTCTCCCTTAGGCCTCATTCGGCCCTTAAGGTTAATAAAAGACTTAATGTGCACATTTTATTGACTGTAAATAAAACTAAAGAAACTTTATTAAAACATAATGAAAATACTTGTATTCAAGCTCATGAAATGTGAAAACTAGTTTAATCTGCTACACTGAATCACGATAGATCAAACTCCCTCACACTTAAGTAATTGCTTGTCCTCAAGCAACATAAACAAAGATGAAAAAATAAAAATGACGACCCTTGAGTAAGTATGGTAAAAGTATTAATTTCAGAGCATAGGACTTAGGCATTTCATGCTTACTAACAATTTCAACATGATAAGTAGTTGAATTACCACTTTTTATCACAAACATCTAAGTTCAGTATGTTACAAAATGTACAAAAAATTAAGGTTCTCATCTATGGAAATTCATCATCAATTCATACAAGTACTTTGATTATCTGAGTAGAATACCAGTAGTCGTTTATGCATATGTTCAGTATGATGCCCATTCATTTATGAAGATACTTAGGTCACATAGGGCTTTTTAGCTTGTAAAGTTCTGTGGCTTAGGATAGGTATGGAATTAAAAACCATTAAGCATCAAAAGGTTACAAACACAAAAATAGTTTGGCACATCGTATTGATCCCTATTCTTCCCCCCTTGTGACCCTTACCCGCTCACCGCTTTATTTCTCCTTCTCTGACCTTCCTTGTCTTTCCATATATAGGAAATCATAGCATGACATAGTAACTATGGCTAGCCTACGAGTTTCGGTGCACTAATGAGTGAGTTTTTTCTATTGTTGTGACTTTGTCACTATTATTTTTCAATTTTTTTCTCACTCAAGAATGCTTTTTGGCTTTTCAAGTACTTTTTCTACTCGTATGGCTTTTCTTTTTTCTTTTATTTTTCTTCTTGTTTTTCAGTTTCAAGCTAACTTATAATTCCCATATCACACTAATATTTCCTATTTCACTCTATTTTTAAAACCTCCGCCATGATGTATCTACTTAACCTTTAATACGTATGGCCAAACATCTATAATCGTGCAATACGAGAACAAAGAAAAAGGGCATACACAAATTAAGTTTTTAGGCTCGGGGTTTGTAATGCGGTTCATCAAGAAGTGTCAAAAGGCTCAAAATTGGTACTAAAGGTGAATTATAAATAAGATAGTATTTTGAATTTGGATGTGTTCCAAACAATGCCTTAGGTCATCCCTAAATATCTCATCATGCACAAATTTAATCAACCAAAAAAACACAAATTCAACCATTTATCACTGATACTAGCATGCTCATTTCCTTGTATTTTCTATATCACTTGTTACAAATGACGGCTTAATACCAATTTATAGTGTAACATATAGAACTTTAGTAGTCTAATAATCAAAGGTTTAAAATCACCTATCATTATGTCAGATTTATTCTTAAACACAATCAACCTATGTACATGCTCCAAACCAATCACTTGTATTTCTTCAAGGTCAAGCACACCAAAAGACAACAAAATTTAAAAACAACCTATGTTACTCCTCACACTTTAGTTGACAGATTATCCTCAATGTGTAGCCTACCAAAAGATAAGGAAAGAAGTTACCCGATTTATCATGATTCTTTTAACTGCTACTGGTGGGTGCTCCCTCCTTTAATCATGTAATGTTCGGATATGTTTGTGCCTTTTTTGTGTTGGGTTCCTACATAGAAAGTTTAAACAAAATGCAACGTACTAAAATATACTTATTAATCATACTCCTACGAAGTCTAAATTAAAATTATCCAAAAATTGGTACAAGTCTATATAAAATTAAAAATATTTCAATCATCCTCCTCACCACCCATCTGCTTATCCCTGCCATCCTCCTATTCTTCTCTTTCCTTTTCATTTTCCAGCGCTTCTTCTTCTTGTTATATACTCTTTGAACCAAACATATCTGGTGTATAATTAGGGACTCAAATGTTATTTTTCCTAGCAAACTCTTGAAAAATTGGTTCCGATTCTTGCATCCACTGAATCATCCAATCTAACTTTGGATGACTATTCTCACCAACGTCTTGTTGAGCTTGTGCCAACCTTTTTGACGAAATGGGTGTAGATGTCATTTCTTATTGTAGCTTGTTCCAATATTTTTTCTATTTGGCTGCAGCTCGATGTATTATTGGAACAAGGTGTCCCCATAATGCTTCAGGATTGTTTCAACAACTGCTCAAAGGATGTCATAGGTACACCTGCCTTTTTGCATAAAGACATCACTAGATGAGGAAAGAATACTCCTACTTTCCTGCTACTAATGCATTTTCCCGTGTTCTGGTGGATCTATTTGCCAACACATACCTACTTTTTCTGCAAAATAGCATAGAGTAAAACTACTCTAAAGGAATTAACATTAGAAACATTTAAAGCAGGTGCAATTTGTGTGCAAACGAATTGAATCCACATTTAAGCTTTATGAAACATAATAGCTTGATGGAAAGAAACTGGGATATTGGTACCTATGCAATACTTTCATTCACCCCTTCCTTCAGTTAAAATTTTATAATATTATCCATATCTATGTCTCTAAAATATTCTAAGTCAGTTTCATCAATGAAATCATTCTTATAGTATGGAACATTATAAAAGTCGCAAATTATTCTAGGGGTTACTTGCACCTCTTTTCCTCGCACATGTATTGTATCCCTTATATGGCCATCAGTATTATTGGATTCATTGTCTCATAAAGATGTGTAGAACTCCTAGACAATGGGGACCACGACATTATCCTTTGGGATCGTCCAAAAATGTTCACATTGATGATATCTGACCAAAGGCCAAATTTCTTTACACAAAATCATCGATGGATCAAATCCCCTTTCTTGAATGAATGTTTTTCCTTGAAGTTTATTAAAATATTTTTCAACATTCGAATTTGGAAAAGTAGAGGGATTTTGAACCACCAATGGCTCAGTTTCCATTATTTTCCTAACTTTCCTAGAAGGCATGATGTTTCAATCCTAATGACTTACTAAATAAATGATTCAATGGAACAATAAAAGGTTTAAGTTTCTATATCATTGCCGCACAAATCTAAGTGGGGGACACTTCGAAGGTACACACACTGTAGCCAAAGTACTGCAAGCCAGATTCTTTTGGCCAACGCTATTCAAATATGTGTATGCTTACGTAAAGAGTTGTGATCGATACCAGAGGGTTGGAAACATTACCAACAGAAATGATATGCCTTGAACAAACATCATTGAGGTAGAATTATTTGATGTTTAGGTTATTAACTTTCTCGGTCCTTTCCCTTCGTCTTTTGGTCACAAGTACATATTGGTAGCAGTAGACTACGTGTCTAAGTGGGTCGAGGCCGAGGCATATCTGACGAACGATGCGAAGGTTGTGATGAATTTTTTGTAGAAGCATGTGCTCACAAGATTTGGAACTCCAAGAGCTATCATCAGTGATGAAAGGTCCCATTTTGTGAACAAGTGGTTGAAATGGTTACTCGAAAAACATGGAATGAAGCGTAAGGTTGCCCCAGCTTACCATCCCCAGACGAATGGGCAAGCTGAACTGGAAAATAAAGATATCAAAGGCATACTCGAGAAGGTAGTTTGCCCGAACCAACGAGATTGGTCCAATAGACTGGATGATGCTTTATGGGCCTACAGGACAACATACAAAACACCTTTAGGGATGTCACCTTATAGGTTGGTCTTTGGGAAAGCATGTCATCTACCCTTGGAGTTAGAACACAAAGCTTACTAGGCTCTCCAACAACTCAACTTGGATCTTAAGCTTGCTAAAGAGAAACTGATGCTTCAACTCAAAGAGTTAGAAGAGTTCCGAATTTTCTCATATGAGAATGCCAAACTATTAAAGGAAACACTTAAAAGATGGCATGACAAGCACATTCAAGTTTGAGAAATTGAACCAGGTCAGTAAATCTTGTTATTCAATTCTAGATTAAGGTTCTTTCCAGGTAAGTTGAAATCGCGTTGGTCTGATCCATTAACAATTCACCAAGTCTTTCCATATGGAGTTGTCGAACTTCAAGATAAGAGAGGTAATTTTCAATTCAACGCTCAGCGCTTAAAACATTATTGGGGAGATAAATTTGAGTGGGATACAGCCTCGTTCATTTTATCAGATATTTAGTTTTTTTGTTTTTAAATAAATGATTTATGGTATATTTTTGGGATTATTATGTTGAAAGAAATTCTGTCTAGGAGATTGGAACTTAAGCGGGACCGCTTGTAACCCTTCCAATCTTTCCTGGGAATTGATTTTAACATAATCGTCCGAGAAATTATTCCTTAAATGGTAAAATAAATTTTTAGTTTTCCAAATAAAAGGGTTAATTTTGATCCAAGTTTTAATTGCAACTCAATTTTCAAATTTTCTTTAAGTCTAGGTATTTAATTGAATTATTTGCAAAATTTGGTTGTTCTTTTTGTAAATATTAAAAATTAGATGTCTCTTTTGGTAAATATTTTCAATGGCATCTAAAATAAATTTTTTAATTTAATTTTAATAAATAAGATGATAGTAACTAGTATATAATTATATTTATTATAATATATAATAATTATTATCAACTTTGCATAGAATTGGAATTTGTTTAAATTTGATCATATTTTAATTAATAGTTTTTATTTTAATAAATTAATAGCAAATAAAATTTTAATATGCATCATATTAATTATTAATTGTTATTAACTTTGTGTGGGATTAGAACTTAGAATATTTTAATTATTAAATTGTTCTAAGAATTCTAATTAAACTCCTACCCTCTTCACTATAAATTCCATCCAGCTTCACTTTTTTTCACCTTAATCAACTACACCAAACACCTACCATCGGCACCCTTAGCAGCCTCATCGCCCAGAAGCAACCCTCGCACGCACCTCGCGACCTGTTCCCTTGCGCACATTGCTAGCCAACTCCAAAGCCACTTACGCCCGCACTTGCTCCACCCGACCATTGCTCGATGTTGCTGCTTGCACGTCCTGCTTCGCACACATCGTTGTCGCTTCCAGCCCCAGCTCACGTGCGCCAAAACTTGCACAGTAGGCTATTGCTTGCTTGACATTGCTGCCTGCTACCTACGCATCTGTTCAAGCAAGGCCGTGCGACGCTACTGTGTTTTGTTTCAAGCCCGTGCGCACCCTTGCTAAGCGCACACCCTTGCTAGTCGTGCACTCCTTGTCACTTGTGCACCATAATTCCATCTTTTTTCGCTACCAACCAGTCACCCTTCCAACCAACCCTCAATTAAAATATTTTACTTCTAATTTTATTTTTTGAGTTCTTGGTTTTTATACAAAGGTGGTAAGAAAAAAAATTCTCCTAAATTTCAATTTTATTTAAATTTTCAATTTATTGATTTGTTAATACTTTATGCAAATTGAATTTCTGAGAAAAGATTGTTTCCATCTTATGTTCAGGTTAATCATGCCTCGCAAAAGAACTTGTGCCTCTGTCCAAATTGACGAATCACAAAACAAATTTCATTGTGAAGAAGCCAAAGCGAGATACAAAAGCATTTTCAAGACTCAACAAATGCAACTTGAAAATAGTTTTACACTGAAAGAAAGCAACTATATTGATTTCATGGCACGCATTCGAAAAATTGCTGAAGCTCTCAATTGGGATTTTTTTTTGGGAAAAGGCCAAGTGCAGATGAGAAATTAGTTCGTGAATTTTATGCAAATTTGACCTCAAGTGAATTAACGGCAGTTTTCGTCCGAGGAATCAAGGTACCAATAAGCTCAACCGGTATTAATTAATTTTTTGAATTACCTAATTTTGAAGACGACGAATATTCTTCCGTGATGAGAAATATTGAGATTGAAAATCTACAAGAAATTCTCTAGGAACATACAGATCTAGGTTCTAAGTGGACTGTGTCAAAGCAAGGAATTCACACTTGTCACAGAGAATATTTGACACCACTAGTGAATGTATGGTTCTATTTTATTTGATTCAGCCTTATGCCTATTTCAGATGGGACTACAATTTCATTAGAGTGAATGGTCTTGTTATACTCAATTTTAACTACAAAGACCATTGATGTGGGAAAAATCATTCTAAGAGAAATACGGAATTGTGCCACTAGACGTTCTGGCCAGCTTACTTTCCCTTTACAATAAGAATTTTGTGCTTGAAAGCTAAAATTCTTACAAACGTAAAGAAGACAGGTTATAGCCAAGGCATAATCACAGATTGGGAACTTTACCGAATAGCCAAAGACTCTGTTCTATAGCAACGAGTTGAAGAGAGCAAGGATCCTGAATAAGAAGAAGAATAAGATCCCACAGAGATCGAACCAATGGTGTCACCTGAAATCCCTGATAAGGTAGAACCAATGGAACCAATAACCAAACCTGACATGACAACCTCAATGTTTAAAACTCAATCGCATCGCCTAGATCTTTAAGATGAGTCATCAAAGTTGATGGATGTAATGCAACATATGAGTGGCAACAACAAACTTATTGGAGATATTCAAAAATACGGGATAATTCAATGAGAAATGCTCTTAAGAAAATATTCAATGACCCGTTTATTTTTGTGCCTGAGTTTTCAGATTTTATATTTGAACCATGGAGTCCACTATTGAAGAGGGAACGAAGCGATTCATGCAAAAACAAAGATGATGGAGCAAAAGGTGAATCAAATTCTAAGGGATCTTTACCTTATGTTACTTTCTTTCCTAGGTTATTTTAGGATTAGGATCTATTAGAATTTTTAATTTTTCACATAATAAAGAAAGAAATGGAAATCATGAATAAAAATGAATAAGTTTTTTATAATAAGAAGTGTTATAATAGATATATACATGTCTAGGATTGGATCTAGAAAGAGCTTGGTACTTAAGAAGTCAAATTTGACTCACCTCCTCTTTTCTAGTGTCTTACCTAGTGTATAGTATCTATTCATTTCTAACAATGAGGACATTGTTCATCTTAAGTAGGGGGATCGAAAAATTGAAATTATTTCCTCTTGGAATAAATTTTTCTTTTAATTATGATTAGGTTATATTTTGTTCAAAAATATGAAATTTTGTTAAGTATGCTAAACTTCAATATGAATCAAGTTTTATTATTTCAAATAATTGTTATGTTAGTTGAATTATGACATAAATGTACTCTTAATAAAGTATGTAAATCATACCATAAAATTTTAGATTCTTAGAAAAGCTAGGCATGCATGAAATTTTAAGTCTATAGAATTGACTTAGTAATTTGAGGCGAAATCCTAGGAAGCATGAAATGTTGAAAATGATTTAGGCAGACTTTTGTTTGGACCGTTTGAGCATTTCAAGCCAACCTTAATGAATATTTATCCTTTAGAACCCAACTTTGAGACTATATGGCCTAATTTTATTTGAACCTTTGCAATATTTAGCCATCACTTTTCTTTTAATTATCTTTAAATTGTCCCAAACATTAGACTTAGCACTATTCAGAATATTCTTTGAAAATAAGTTTGGGGGAGTTGAAAGAAGTATCAAATGCTCAAAAAAAAATTAGTACATACAACAAAATGCTAGTGGAAAAAAAAAACAAAAGAGAGCATATATACTTGAAAGAAAAAATGTACAAAAAAGCATGTGAAAGCAAAATGAGTTGATGCATTGAAGGTAATTATTTCGAAGGTCCAATTCAAGTTGAGTCTAGGGTTTTTAGCCTAAATTTATCTATCTTTTACCTACCCCTAGTCTAGCCACTTTACAACCTATTAAAAAGACCTATTGATTTAAGTTTCTGTGCTACCTACGTTAGTGGAGAGAAATTGCTATATTCAACATATGAAGGCATAAATTAAACTTGATGATTGCATCTTAATCTTAAATAAGGAAATAAAATCAAATTGGTAGGGATTTAACATGTTTTTATTGAGAAGGCATTTAGTCTATTTTTGTTATCATAATGATAATTGAGATTAATTTGAATGATATGCATACTTAAGTAGCATAAATCTCAAAATTTTTATTCTTGAGCATAAGTATACTAAATTCGTAATTTTGGGAAGAATCTTTTCTGAAGGAATTTTTCAAAGGTGTTTCCAAGAAATTCTTTTCAATTTGTGCTCGGGACGAGTAGTGAATTAAGTTTGGGTGTGTGGAAACACGGAAATATATACACTTTTTCATGCCCTTTTAACTCAAATTCATGCAATTTCATAGTAATTCTCGTATAAAAATAAATAATAATTATAAAATAATTAAATTGTACTTAAATTATTAACATGTTGAATTTTAATTAATTTTATAATAAATTTTGATTTCTTTTCGACGGATTTGTGCAAAGGGCGAAAAATGGCTCGACAAACACTGCTGGAAGCACAAAACTGATAAGCGATTTTGAAGCATCGAGGCGAATTAATTTTTCAAGCCTAAGACAGTCCAAATTATGAATATTAATTCATAATATAGTTAATTTTAATTTTAATCCAATTTATTTTGTGTTAAATAATTATTATTAATTAAATTATGAGAGGAGGCCCAATTGTGCTAAATCGAGAAAACCGATCCAATCGAGCAATGGGCTTCCGAAAACCATCCCAAATGCTGAACCAATCAGCTTGCTGAGCTGGATATTTGGCTTGCAAAACAACCCTTGAAGTTTCCTAGGAATTGCATTCAAACCCCTCCACTTATCAAACTTTTGTAGATTTGCTCCTAGCTAAATTTAACAAGTTTGAAAGCTTCAAACTTGCCACATGTGTGGTCGGCCATGGGGGGAGTCTATGGCTTCTGATTTTTTATATTTTTAGTAGCCTATCCAACATATAAATACCCCCCTTTGCTGCTCATTTCAAACACACCTCTCATCCTTTCATTCTCCATTTCTCTCACTTTCTTTCTTCGAAACCCTTCATTTGTTCTCCATTTTTCCCTTCCATTCCCTTGCCAATTTCCCCTCTTGGAAAAGAGCCCTTCAACAACCATTGGTAGCAGCATTCAAGTTCTTGTAGAAAGCTCGCTTCAATAAGAACAAGAAGAGAAGGAGGACCGGAGCAAACTAGTCGAACTTCGGAGAAACACCAGATTTGATTCTAGTTCTCTATCCTTTAAATTTTATTGTTGTTGTTATGAACATGTCTATGAATAATTTTTATCTTGATATGTTTAATTTAATTAATATGGCTTAAATTTAATTCATGTTAGGTTGATTGCATTTCATCCACTTAAGTTATTAAAATTATGTTTGTGTTGTTATAGGTCTTGGTAAATTTTTTGATTAAGTAAAACCATGATTAAGTTATTCTTGCATTATAATTGTAAGGTAACTAATGAATTAATTATTAAATCATGTTGAAATTGTAATTAATTGACACAATACTTAATCAGTGCATGTTTAATCTTCTAAGGTGGCTGAGGGTTAAATTAGCGATGGTATTAAACGATACATTAGCCTTGCATAACTTGCAAGATTATTGTGATTAAATTGTTTCAATATAGGTATATATTTTTACCTCACTTAATCTTTTATGTGTTTATCAAGATTGATTAATTATTTGAATTGACATTGAAAAATGTTCAAGAGATTAGTTAATTTAATAAGTATGTATAAGCAGTAGTTAGCAAATTACCAAGTTGCCGTGAATTTATTCGTAACAACATGAACATGAGTTTAGTAATTCAAAGTTAAGAAATGTAATTAATTTAACACAATTATGTCATCTTGATTGAAACCTTCTTTTTGAAGTCGTGCATTGGAAATTTATTTTATTTTATTTTATTTTATTTTACTTAGTATATTTTCGTTTTTAATCACTTCCTTAAAATCAAAATATTTTTCTTCGCCAAAGTGTTTTTAATTGCATTCATAAATAATTCTTTTCACAGTCCTTGTAGGTACGATAACTCCACATTTACTTGTCACTTTATTACTTGTTGCGATTGTGTACAGTTGCACATTTCCATCGTTCCAATTATTGTCGGTGTCATCGAACAATGGATTGTCACATGGTACGTTACCTACAGGGGGTGGTGGTTGTTCTTGCATCTATTACTGTCGCTATCAGCGATTCCTTCAGATTATTTTCTCTGGATTTGTGGCATCTACAATAGGTGTGCCCCTACTGTGAGTCACACACTAAACTTAGAAAGAAAATATTAGTAATAATAAAATAAAAAGATTGTATCTATAGCTGAGAAATTTCCTAATTATTCTTTTGGGAATTGAAAATTAAAATCAATCTAGTGACATTGCCTCTCCGGCTTAAAGTTCGATTGTGTAGACCAGAACACCCCTATTTCGTGTTTTATTCTCGTCACAAAGTCGATGTCGCGACACACAAGGACCTGTGTCGCTACATAGCTGCCAATATGTTCCTCTGTAGTCATCTTCAGGGGTATGACGCGACATTAAAGACAGTTTCTCACTTTCTCTATTCTGCGTTCTATGTTGCGACATCGGGTCTCTAATGTTATGGCATAGACCCGACATGCCTTCTAATGGTCTCCTGCACACTCATAAAGTATGCTAGTTTTCCCTTATGCCTCATTTGGCCCGTAAGGTTAATAAAAGACTCAATCTGAAGATTTTATTGGATGTAAATAAAACTAAAGAAACTTAATTAAAACATAACGAAAATACTTGTATTCAAGCTCCTCAAATGTGAAAATTAGTTTAATCTGCTACACAGAATCACGACAGATCAATGTCATCGATGAACACCACCATGCATCAATCTAAATACTCATGAAACACTCGGTTCATCAAATTCATAAAATTAGCAAGTGCATTAGTCAAACCAAAGGGCATCACTAAAAATTTGTATTGCTCATATCGCGTTCTGAAAGTTGTCTTTAGCACATCAGACTCTTTCACTTTCAACTAATAATAACAAAATCATAAGTCGATCTTTGAAAACACCTTCACACCTCATAGCTAGTCAAACAATTCATCGATTCTTGGCAAATTATACTTGTTTTTTACCATCAACCTATTCAGTTGCTTGTACTCAATGCACATCCTCGTGCTCCCATCCTTTTCCCTCACAAATAGAACTGGTGAACCCCAAGGTGATATGCTTGGCCGTATGAAACCTTTGTCCAGCAGCTCATGGAGTTCCACTTTCAGCTCCTTCAGCTCCTTGGATGTCATGCGATATGGTGTGATAGATACTAGTGAATTGCCAGGGTACAACTCAATGGTGAACTCCACCTCGTGGTCTAGTGGTAAACCTAGTAGCTCATCTGGAAAGGCTAGAATAGTTCGCATCTCACGAACACCTTTCACCAAAACCTGCGGATCTATCACAAATGCGAGATAGGCCTTGCAACCTTTTCCTAGCATCTTCTCTGCCTTCAGTGTTGAAACTGTGCTACACTAAGCTTGCTCACCTACCACAACTACTTCTTTGCCTTCCCCGCTTTGCAAAGTAACTTTCTTCAACTCAAAATCGATATTGGATTTATGCCTGGTTATCCGATCCATTCTGAGGATCACGTCAAACCCATAGAATGGAAACTCTATCCGGTTCGCATAGAAGACTTGCCCTTGTAATGTGAGTAGACACCTATGGTATACTTTATTGACTAACATGCTGTCCTCAAATGAACTAGTGACAGTCACACCTTTTTATATGGTTTCTATCGTTATTCCCAATTCACTAGCTGGATCACTCCAAACATAAGAGTGTGTTGAACTAGAATCAATCAAGAAAATAAGGGAATAGTTCGTAAAGTGAAGTTACATGTGATAACATCAATGGCACCTTGCTCTTGTGGCTCATTCATAGCATAAACTCATGCAAAACCTCTAGAATCTTCCTCTTAGGTTGGAACAGTGTGGGCTAAGGTTCCCTTCCCAACTGGCCTAGTCTCACTAACTCTGCCTCGTCCTATTCCACGAGAACTAGCTCACGTTTGAGTACGGGTCGCAGTTTGGATTTGCGAGCCCTCCTAACATTTTGGACAGCCATTGCTAAAATGGTCCTTAGAATCATACTTGAAAAAACTTCTTTTTTTTCTTGGGACACTCTCCAAGATACTCCCTCTCAGAAAGCTTGTAGTACACTCAACTCGCAGACTGGTACAAACCCTCTTTTTTATCCCGGGGATCCTTCTACGTGACTAGTCAGATCTAAAATTTTGCTTAACCTTCTTCCCATAGCTTTGCAAGTTGTGATCCCTTTTCAATCCTCGCCCAGATGCTTCCTTGTCAGTTTGCGGTGTAGACCAAATCAAAACCTCTAACAGTGGTTCCTCTCCTTCACGACCATCTCTTAAGCATATTGGCTCAATCGTATGAAATCAACTTTATACTCAACAACTAACAGTTCACCTTGTTTCAAATAGATGGACTCTCACTTACGTTCCAGATACTGCTTGCCCGGAAATTTTTTTCTTGAAAGTTTCCAAGAACTCCCAAGTTAGACAATCTGCGGTAATTCCTTGTCTCACGGTGTTCCACTAGCAATGGGCTTCGCTAATAAGTAGCGATAGTGTGCATCCTAACTTCTCTTGGTAGAGCACGCCATCTGCTCAAGAACTTTTTCCACTTCCTCGAGTCAATACTCAACCTTGGTGGGGTCAGCTCCCCTAATGCCACTGAATTCTCTACCGCCTAGAGTTTGCAGATGTTCCAATGGTAAACCATGGTTCACAAGTGCAGCATAAGCACCAGCACCTCACTGAAACACTCCCATCATTGCCTAAACCAACAACTCTATGCCCTCTTCCAAAACATTAGCTTGGTGGGGTTGCTCTTGCATAGTTGAAGTCGACCACCTTTCGAGGTGTTAGCAGCTTCGTTTACACAGTTTGTGTTCACTCTTTGAGGAAGCATTCTTGCTAATTCTAAATGTACATGAAATATCAATAAGGTAAGTCATCACACTTACAGAGTATCCAACGTATCAGACAGCTCTAAGAACATAGTTCGCATAGAATAGAAACACATTTGCGAACTCAGTTCTCATAGAATAGGCTTATGACTGCGAAAACAGTTCGCACGAATAGAAATACTTACAAATTTGGCGAATAGCAGAGGGATGATCTGGGGCATTATCCTATAAATGATATAGTTGAACCATAGGCGATGTTGTTCCCAAAACACCCTCACAATCAATCACACAATAGCACACAAAGCATTTCAGATTTTCACTTACCTCATCTTATTCTGGCGATCTCACCACTCCATTTTCTGGCGAGCTTACTTGATAGAACAAACTTGGCTAGCTCTACCTCGATAGTCACTTCTCTGATGAGTCTAAACCTGTAGCTCTGATACCAACCAATGTAGCACCCAAACCCAGTCGGACAGGTCTGAGCCGAATCTGACATGCCACATTAGCCACCGAAGTAACTCTCCATTAACTCTCAAGCTAACCTCCAACACACCACTTATACATAGCATGCGAACATAGTGTTAATCATCAACTAAGCAGAGAAACACACACATAAAACACAGGGGTTTGCATAAAAAACACATCAGAGTTCACTACTATGCGAAATAATAATTCCAAACAATTAGAAATATTTATAGGTTCGCATCACACATAAAGGCTTCGCATCACAATTAGAAATAGCTTGCATGTCGTATTATCACAAGAGATCACATACCAATAAACAAATATAGGTTCCATATTAATATAAGCTCGGACAAAACATGAGTTCGCAAAGCATAGCAGCTCGCATATAATGATTTTTAAATCTTAAGTTCTCAAAACCGTAATAGTTCACTTAACACCTAAATTGCTCATACATCATAGATTCACTAATTATCAGGCTTCACAAATAACAAAAAACATGCATGCAAAAGACTATGACAGTTAAGGGTTCGCACACATAAACTCATGGGTTCGCACACATGTAAAGGTTTGTAAAGCTAAGGGTATGCATGTAAATATATCTAGGGTTTTGCGTGTAATAATAGTAACACTACAAGGGTATGCAAGTAATTTACAAATAGGCATGCATGAATAAAATCGATTTGTTACTTATTAAACAGAAGTCAAAATCTATAACAAGTTTGTAGAAATAAAATAAACTTAATAACATAGCATATTGTACGTTTATACTAAGAAAATAATTCAAAAATCAATTAATGATGTAATTTATTGCTTTAAATAGCATAACAAAAGTCAATTGCCCATCTTTATGGTTCGCTTGTATCAGTCAGGTGCTTCATTGGATCATCGACCTCGCCTATGCTACCCGCTTACCTGAGAAGTAAGACAGGAGTGGGTGAGTTCGGGGAGAACTCAATGAATAATCAAAAACCATTAGGTTATGCTTTAAAATATTTAAAATCAATAGAAGACTTAGTTGAAAAACATTTTTACATGTTGGGTTCGCGGGTGAGGATGCGAGACCTATTTCGCATCTAAAAACATATTTTGTTTAAAATAGTTTAAAAGCAATGCTTACAAATCCTTTCTTTCAAAAACTTGCTTTAAAAAGGGGGCTCGCATTAAAATCTTGCGAGGCCATATTTCTTTCAAAAACAAAATTGAATCTGATTTTATAAAAAAGTCGCGAGATCAGCTTGCACAAAACAGAATTCATGAACAGAGTTGGCCTTAGGTCGCACAACTGGTTCATCAAATAGAAGACATATCTCGTTGAATAAGTTATATCCAACCTAGTTCATAAGGAGAACATAGAATGAGAAATATCACAATTCTTACAAAAGCCCATGCTCTCAATAAGCACATAGAGTGGGGCTTACAAAAGCTCATGCCCTTAAAGGGACACGCAGAGTAGGACTCACAATGGGTGAGTACTAGAACGATAGAAATGTGTAAGTGTACACAATTGTCACAAGTAATAAAGTGACAAGTATGTCGAGTTATCGTACCCACAGGGACTGTACAAGCAAGTATTTATGAAATGTAAATTTAAGCAACTTGGTAGAGGGAAAATATATTATTTGGAAAAGGTGAGCTATAAATTAAAAATTGACTAAGTAATCAACTAAAATGAAAAGCGAAATTCTGATGCATGATTTCTAAAAATGGTTTTAACCAATAAGACAAAAGTGTGTTACTTTAATTTTATTCTTTAACTTAGAATCATTAAAACCGTGTTCATGTTGTTATGAATAATTTCATGGCAACTTGGTCTTTTGTTAACTATTGCACATTCATACTTATTAAATTATTCAATCTTTCAAAACAATTCCTATGTTGGATTAATTAATAAATTTTCATAAGCAACTATAAGATGGAGTGAAGTAAATATATTTCTATACTGAACAATTTAATCACAACAATCTTTCAAGTTGTGCAAGGCAAGAATATTGTTTAATACAATTGCTAACTTAACCCATTTTTACACTTAGTAGATTAAACATGCACCAATTAGATGCTTTGTCTACAATTTCAAGCCAATTAGTATCATTTGTTACCTTACAATTAAAATTCAAGCATAACATAAGCATGATTTTATCTAATTAAACAAATTATTAAGGCCTATAACAACGTAAACACGTTTTTTATAATTTAAGCGGACAGAACACAACAATCTAACACGAATATGAATTAAGTCATTTTAATTAAAACAGAAGCATCAAAACAGTAAGTATTCATGTTTATGATCATAAAATAAACTAAAAAGACAAAGAGAAGGGAACTAAAAAGCAAATCTTGGTGAATCTCCAAAGTCGTACTAGCGTGCATCTCTTCCTCTCTGCTTGTTCGAACGATCAACAACCTTTTAGAATGCTTGATTGCTACTACTCCAAGAGGTGTGTTAGCTATTTCACAAGAGGGAAAATTGGAAAAGGAAAGGGGAAAGAAAATGAAAAGCAAAGGAGAGTGAAAAAGAGAAGTGGTATAACAACCCTAACCCGTACCCATCGTCAGAATAGGGTTACAGAGTATTACCGTACAATCAAAAACATTTAAAATTAACTTCATTCAATAACATAAACAAATTATAAACCAATTATATACATAAATTTCGTCCCTAAATTGAGCCCTCGAGGCCCTAAAAATACCTTAGAAATGATTCGAGACCATTATGAAACAATTTGGAAAATCTTGGAAAAAGTCACAAAATTCTGAAAAATAGGGGTCACACGGCTGTGTGGCCAAGCCCTCGTGTCTCAGGCCGTGTAACAATTGAACTAGGGACACACAGTCGTGTCCCAGCACGTGTCTTTATCAGTGTAACTCTCTAAGTTGGGTCACACAGCCATGTCACTCACTCGTGTGCCAGGCCGTGTAAATCTTGAAATTGCCCCACATGCCTACGTACTAGGACGTGTGTTAGGCCGTGTAACTCACTGACTTGCATGCAAAGAAAACCTCAGACGACACACGGTCATGTCGCCAGGCCGTGTGTCTCACACAGCTAAGTAACCCGTCTGTGTCTCAGACCATGTGGACTCAAAATGTATCTAAAATCTAGAAATTTCCATACAATTTCATGCATGAACATTTAGGTCTTTAGTGCACATTTTCAAGGCACCAAAACCCTGTAAAACAGACATATATTTTCCATTCCAAGAGTCCTAATTTAACTAACCAATATGCCATTGAAAAGCGCCTCAAATGTAAACATCAAAACTTACCTAAACATATCAACTTTACCTAATTTCAAACATCAGTATCTAGTTCAATACTTTCCAAAACATACCATAACTTGACCATAATCAATCCAATTCAAAACATGCAACATAAGATAGCCACAATGACACAAACTAGCAAGGCATCAAATGTACCAACAAAGCTAACTTACACAACTTATAGATACCAAAACATCAACTAAATATCATTATAAGTCCAGCGATACATGTCATTATAACCTTAGCCAAAACATTCAAAAACTATCGATAAAACTTCTGGATAGTGAGATAGATATCTGACAAGCTTCCAACCAAATCGAGCTTCCGATAATTTATAAAACATAGGAAAGAAACTACGTAAGCAATTAATGCTCAGTAAGCTTGTATAACTTAAACACAACATACCATTTCATTTGCATAATGTAAATAGCATAATTGTAATACCAACTAAACCATAAGCTTGGCATAATGCCTATACAACATCATCAAATACACAAGTTAGTGCATTTATACATGGTTCAAAAGAATTCATCTATATAAAGTAATATACACATGTATTCACATCATTTAGATCACCATTTCCTTTCCATAAGTTCGTGATACATTCCATTTGAACACTTACCATTTCATTTCTTTTTTATACTTGTAGAACCATCTAGAATTATTTTGGATTCTTAGGAAAGCTCATACAAAGTGTGCCTTTACATAATTGTAATCATTCCTTTACATCATTGCTCACACGAGCTATGAAATGAGACTGCTCACACGAGTTGTGGGTCAGAATGTAAGCTACACGATGTTGCTTACACAAGCTGTAGAGTATCCACAACAAATGTAGGACCTCATTCATCGGTAGGAAATTTAAGACTAGCACCCAAAACATGAAATCCCTAATGACATGTCATTTGTATCCTATGAATTCCTAAGGTTCAATCGACACTCGTTATCCGTCAATTCATCATAGCATTGATATGTTCATATATCGATCCATTTGTAATATAATTAACATAATAACAATCAATGTAATTAACATTAATATGATAACCGTTCATACGAACTTACCTCGACATCAAAGGCGTAGAAACGAAGTCGAGCTAATCCAAGGCTTTTGCTTTTCCCCATTCTAGATCCGTACATGATCTATCTTGATCTAAATAGATAATTTTATTCAATTAAGTACTTCAATTAACCTCCAACATTCAATTCAATCCATAATTCACATTTATCCTTAATTACCATTTTGCCCCTAATATTTTAACTTTTTTACAATTTAGTCCTTAAGCTTATTACTTTAAATCTAACCATTTTAATCTAAATCCCTATTAATCTAACATGCAAGGGACCTTGAAAAAACTCATATTCACCGCCATTTCACAATAAAACCCTAAAATTTATTCCTTTAACAATTTAGTCCCTAAATGTCATTTTTATCACAAATTATTTTACAAAACTTGTTTATTTTTCAACAAGAGTTCATAATCTAAAATTTATCAAAACCATTCAAGAATAATTCATGGCATAACCCTCAACCTTTAACAGTTTTACAAATTAACCCTCGAGCTAGCTAGATTAAGCTAAAACGATCTCAAAAACATAAAAATCATTAAAAATGGGACAAATCACATACCATGCACTCAAACAAACCTTGACCGAACAAACTTCTCATCTATGGAGTTTCTTCTTCTTTAAAATTGGATTAGGTTAAGAAAATAAATATGATACATTATTTATTTTGTTTTAGTTTTAAGTTTAATTATCTAATTACCATAATAACCTTTAAAATCTAACAAAATTTCAATAAAACCATGCCATGTAATTCCACTAACTAATCAAACGGTCTAATTGTCATTTAAGTCCATTTACTTCCATTTCCATAGTCATTTAGCCCTTTTAACTAATAGAACTCCTATTTTTTATCTTTTACGATTTAGTCTTTTTTACTTAATAAATCAAGCAAACATCAAAATTTCTTAACGAAATTTTAATAAGACCTTACTATAATATCATAGACATTAGAATAATAATAAAATAAGAATTTACTCATTGGATTTGTCATCCCAAAACCACTATTTTGATATCGTAAAAAAAAGGAGTTGTTACAACTCTTCCCCACAAAAGGAATTTTCGTCCCTAAAAATCTTACCAGAAAATTGGTTCAGGTATTCACTTTCATAGCTTCTTCAGGTTCCCAAGTGGCTTCTTCAATCTCGTGTCGTTGCCAGAGAACTTTAACTAAAGCTATACTTTTATTTCTCAATTCTTTAACTTCCCGAGCTAAGATTGTGATTGGGTTTTCACTGTACGTCATATCAAGCTGAATCTAAACATTGACAGGTGAAATCACATGTGAAGGGTCTGATCGGTACCGTCATAACATTGATACATGAAACACATTATAAATTTTCTCTAATTCAGACGGTAATGCCAATCGATATGCCACTGGTCCAACTCTCTCGATGATCAAATACGACCCGATGAATAGCGGACTAAGCTTCCCTTTTCAACTAAATCGGGGAAATTTTCTCCATGGTGATACTTTTAGAAATACTCTGTCACCGACCTGAAATTCAATATCTTTTCTTTTCAAACTTGCGTAGGATTTCTGATGAGCAAAAGTAGCTTTCAAACTGACATGTATCACTTTGACCTTTTCTTCGATTTCTCAAATCAAATCTATACTGAATAACGTTTTCTCACTCAGATCAGTCCAGTAGAACGGGGTTCGACATTTTTGATCATACAAAGCTTCGTACAGTGCCATTTTAATGTTCGTTTAATAACTATTATTGTATGCAAATTCAACCAACCACAAAAAATTTTCCCAATTACCTTCGAATTCCAAAACACAACATCAAAGCATATCTTAGAGTACCTGAATAACTCACTCAGAATAATCATCGATCTGTGGATGAAACGCTGTACTGAAATGCAGTCGAGTTCCCAATGCTTCATTCAATTTACTCCAGAATCAAGAAGAAAACTGTGGATCCCTGTTATAAATAATAGATACTGGCACATCGTGCAATCTAACAATCTCAAAAACGTATAATTCGGCTAATTTTTCAAGTGAATAATCTGTATGTACCGAAATAAAATGTGTGAATTTCGTCAAACGATCTACAATAACCCATACAACATCTTTCTTTCCTGGAGATAGAGGCAATCACGATACAAAATCCATTGTGACACGTTCCCATTTCCACTCTGGAATCATCACAGGTTGTAATAAACCAAACATTACATGATGTTCGGATTTAACTTGCTGGAAGATCAAACATCTCGATACGATCTTTGAAGTCTCTCATTTCATACCCGGCCACAAGTACATTTGTTTCAAATGACCATACATTTTATTGCTACCAAGATGTATCGATAAGCTACTACTGTGAACTTCCTGCAAAATCTTCTGAATGAGATCAGAATTTTTCGAAACACATATTATGTTTTTGAAGTACAAACTATCGTCAGAACCAACATGAGAATTTGGATTAGGTGTCAACTCAATCTATTTCCATTTAGCGATCAAACAAGCATCACATTTCTAAATGTCACAAATCTGTTGAAAAAATGTCAGTCTCGCTTTCGATTCAGCTAAAATTGAAACATCATTAATCAACGTCAACTGTGTGTTCAAAGCTCACAAAGTAAACAAAGATTTTCTACTCGAAGTATCAACAACAACATTAGCCTTTCCCTCGAGATAGTCGATGATCATATCATAATATTTCAACAACTCAAGCCACCTACGTTGTCTCAAATTCAAATCTTTCTATGACTTCAAATGCTTCAGGCTTTTGTGATCTGTGAAGATATGACATTTTTCCCCGTACAAATGGTGTCACCAAATCTTTAAAGCAAACACAATAGCTGCAAGCTCTAAATCATGAGTTGAACAATTTTTTTTGTGCAGTTTCAACTGTCGAGAAGCATACGCTATCACTTTGTCTTCTTGCATCAATACACAACCTAAACCATTCAATGAAGTATCACTATAAATCACAAATTCTTTATCAGGCTCTGGTTGAACCAACACAGGTGCCTCGGTTAATAATGCTTTCAACTGGCTAAAACTTTGCTGACACTTCTCAGACCATTCAAACTTGACATCTTTTTATAGCAGTTTTGTCAATGGCGTAGCAATCATTGAAAATTCTTTGACAAATCTTCTATAATATCCAGCTAAGCTCAGAAAACTTCAGACTTCTAAAACATTTCTCGGAGATTTCTAGTCCATTATAGCTGAGATTTTATTTGGATCAACTCTAATACCGTCTGCTAATACCACATGTCCTAAAAATCCAACTTCTCTAAGGCAGAACTCACATTTGCTAAACTTACCGAACAACTATTTTTCGCGTAAAGTCTGCAAAACAACTCTCAAATGCTGGGCATGTTCTATCTCATCTCGTGTATTAATCAGAATGTCATCAATGAATACAACAATAAATCTATCTAAATATGGTTTGAGAATTATGTTCATCAAATCTATAAACACAATAGGTGCATTGGTCAAACCAGCATAACAAGAAATTCATAATGTTCATACCTGGTTCTAGAAGTAGTATTCGTCACATCTAAGTCTTTAACTCGTAGCTGATGATATCCAAAATGGAGATCAATCTTCAAAAACATTGTCGCACCTTTTAGCTGATCAAACAAATCATCAATACGTGGCAAAGGATATTTGTTCTTGAGCGTGACTTTGTTGAGTTGTTTGTAGTCGATACATAATCGCATTGACCCGTCCTTTTTCTTAACAAACAAAACAAGAGCACCGTAAGAAGAAAAACTGGGCCTAGTAAAGCCCCTATCTATCAATTCTTATAACTGTGCTTTCAACTCTGTAAGTTCCATTCTATACGAACTATCCATAACGGAGATGTTCCTGGCACTAACTCAATAGCAAACTCCACCTCTCTAACCGGTGGTAACCCTGGTAATTCTTCTTGGAATATATCTGTGAACTCACACACAATCGGGACCGATTCTAATTTTAATTCTGAAACTCTGGAATCAAATATATAAGTGAGATACGCTTCATAGCCCTTTCTAACATATTTTTGTTCCGTCAAAGCTAAAATAACAATAGATGTACTATCTAGTCTATCTAATTCAATTCGGATCTTTTCACTGTTCTGACATTTTAACACAATATGCTTTCATCTACAATTCACAACAGCATCATACAGAGTTAATCAGTCCATATCCAAAATCACATCAAACTCATCAAATGGCAACAACATCAAATCAGCCAGAAAGTTGAAATCTCAAATCATCAAAGGATAGTTTTTACAGACTTTATCAACTAACACATACTGACCCAAAGTATTCATTATTTTAACCACAAACTCAATGGACTCAAAAGGTTTTTTCTTATTTGGCACTAAAATTGTGCATACATATGAGTGTGTTGACCCTAGGTTAATCAAAGAATTAACATTAGTATCAAAGATAGAAAATGTACCGGTGATCACATCAGGTGCTAAAGCTTCCTCTCGAGCACAAATCGCGTAAGCCCTAGCTGGTGCTTGTGCCTTAGATCTAACAGCAGAATCTTTCATTCCACTTCGATTGCTACCCACATTTCCCATGTTTCGGGGTGGTCTCCCTCTAGCATTCGTGTTACCAGAATGAGTATTTTGAGCCTTTTCTTTATCAAACCTTTCTGGGCAATCTCTAATACAATGATCGTAAAAACCACATTTAAACCATGACTCATCTTTCAATCTGCATTCACTGAAGTGTTGCCTATTACATTGCTGACATTCAGGCTTGTTGTTCCTGACACTACCCATACTCGCTATAGAGGTAGCCAGTAACACCCCTAACCCGTATCTATCACCAAATTAGGGTTACGGAGCATTACCATACAAAGAAAACCTTAATACATTCATTTCATACATCATCGCAAACATAATCCAAATACATTCATTTCATACATACATAACGTCCTTTAATCGAGCCCACAAGGCCGTAGAAATACCTTAGAAACAATTTAGGACCAAATGGAATCAATCGGAAAGTACAAGAAAAATTAAGAAATTTTGAATTGCAGGGGTCACACAGCCGTGTGCCTCACATGACTGAGACACACGCCCATGTCTCAGGCCATTTAACAATCAAAATAGGGACACACAGCTGTGTCCCAGCTCGTGTCCATGCCCGTGTAACTCACTGAGTTGGGTCACACGGTCAAGCCATACGCCTGTGTGCCAAGTCGTGTGTTTGGCTGTGTAACTATCTGACTTGTGTGCCTTAAAAACCTACAGGGGAATACAATCGTGTTGCATGGTCATGTGTCACACATGGCTGAGTCACACGTTCGTGTCTCATGCCGTATAGAAATGAAATTGGCCAAAATCAAGCCATTTCCATCACCAAATCAAACATGTACCTAAAAGCATTTTGTGAACACATTCAAAGCATCAAAACCTTACCAAAACTTGCATGAAATGACCAATTTAATAGACCAAATTCATTCAACCAATATGTCATACAAAGCACCTCAATTTTAAACATACAAACTTATACAAACTAACATGCATACATACTTGACCATATTACATTCTCACACCTAGTTCATTTTCATCTCAAAACATACCATAATTTGACTTATACCATTTCAACATAAACTCACCATTTGAACCATACCATACCATTCATGCATTATAAGAACCAAACTAACATAATACAACCATCATCAAAATGGTACCAAAGCAACCAACTTATACATATCAAAATCAACATCTAAACATTTAACCAAACATCAAACACAAGTCCACCTATACATGCCATTATAACCTTGGCCAAAACATCAAAATCTACTGATATATTTGCTGGATAGTGTGACAGGTCTCCGACGAGCTTCCAAACCGATCGAGCTTCTAATTATCTATATAACATAGGAAAGAAAAACTACGTAAGAACATAATGCTTAGTAAGTTCATAAAACATGAAATTTAACTTACCGTTTCACTAATAAACATTAAGAAAAAGCATTATATAATTAAACCAAAAGCTTGGCCCAAGCCTAAGCACCATCAACAACACATGTTAGCATATTCAAACATAATTCACTTGAATTTAACATAAGGTAAGTCGTTATACATAAACATACTTCATTTGAATTCATCATTTTCTTTAACATAAACATATTTCTATTAAAGCTTACAATTTCAATCATTTTCACAGTTACATGATATAGTTCATTTGAACACTTACCGTTCTTTTCCTTTTCATGCCCATTGAACCATTCAAAATATCATCGGATACTAGGGAAAGCTCACACAAAGTGTGCTAAACATATAACCTTAAATTTCTTTTACATTATTGCTCACATGAGCTATGGAATGGGCCTGCTCACACGAGCTATAGAATGGGCCTGCTCACACGAGCTGTGGGTCGGAATGTAAGCTATACAATGTTGCTCACACAACCTGGGGAGTATCTGCAACAAATAGAGGACCTTAGTCATCGATAGGACATTCAAGACTAGCACTCAAAACATGAAAACCCTAATGACATGTCATTTCTATCCTACGAATTCCTAAGGATCAAACGAGGCTCGATAACTGTCATGGCATTGTTGGATATTTATCAATTAATTATATGCTACTTAACATAATAACAAATAATCGAAAATAGCATTAGAATTGATACATACTCATACAAACTTGCCTCGATAACTAGAGCGTAGAAACGCAGTTTACTAATCTAAGGGCTAGTTTGGATGGGCGGTGTGTTTACCTCCAGTGAGGTTAAAAACAGCGGTGGCGGTGAGATTAGGTACTGTATCGGTGAGTTTGGATACTGTAGCAGTGAGATTAGAAACAGCGGTGGAGTGTGTGTTTGGATTCAAACGCAGCTGTAGCGGTGAGGTGAAAATAGAAAATGACTTTTAAGGACATTAGATTAAAAATGATATATAATAGAAGTTTTTAAAATTATTTAACAATTACAAAATTAATAAATGATTAAAAATTATTATTAAATATAATTTAATAAAAATATATAATTTACTAAAATATATGAATTTACTAAATTTATAATATATAATATTATAAAATATAATTTAAAATAATTATTATTAAATATAATTTAACAAAAATATATAATTTAATAAAATTCTTAGTATTAAATATTCTTATATGAATTTACTAAAATCATAATATATAATACTATAAAATATAATTTTAAATAATTATTATTAAATATAATTTAACAAAAATATATAATTTAATAAAATTCTTAGTATTAAATATTCTTATGATTGTATCAACAAACTTCATCAATTTCTTCTATCAAATATTAAAATATTTGAACTTGACTTTGAATATTGATTTTATGATTGTTACTTTACCATCAGCAACCCAAGTTCAATTTACTTAACAACATAATGAATTAGGGTTTTTCTTTATATTCCCAATTATGTATTCCATTCCCGACCGTAAAGCACCTTTCAACTCATCTCATCAGTGATTTTCTGTCCATTGACAAATTAGGATTCTATTGTTTGTGCATCAACAATTTCGAATTCTAAAATTTAGAACTTAAATTTTATTTTCTCAATTTCAATTTTGTTTCTAGATTTGAATTGCAGCAATTTTGGTCTTCAATGTTGTTTTCTTCTTTCATTTTAACTTCTTCTTTTTTGTTATATTTTCTGATGCATTTTTTATGATTAAACTTTTAGACATGTTTATTTTCAATTTTTTCCATGAGCATTTAGATAAAAAAATATTAAAACTATTCAAAAGTTACTTGTTTGCTTCAAAACGAAGCATATAAGGACTAAATTGCTCATTTTTATATTAGAGGACCCAATTTGCTCTTGAATTTCTAATAGTTTAACCAACAAAAATCTTACATGACCTAACAAAAAACCTCTCCAACTAAATTGCACGCATAACTTGTTTAGCAAGGTTCATTTTGCCTAAAGATTGAACAGACTTGGATTAACAATTTATATAGATAAAATGTACTCTTATTGTAATCGACTTGGACAAATATGAATGGTGGTCATCTTTTATAAATACAAATTTGTCATCACACAGGTTTAAAAGAAAGTAAAAAAAAAAAAGCTAATCATTTCATCATTCAATTTTAAACATTTAAGAAAGGTATAGGTTTTCTGTCTGGCCATGATTCTATTTTCTCAAAGCACTTGACAGGTACCACCCCATCAAAACCTTAAGTCAACATCACTTTGTTGTCTGAAATGTAAAGCTTCATGCCTTCTGCAGTCATCAAGAAAACAAGCGAAGACAACTTAAGAACCGTAGTTTGGCAAGAACAAATCAATATATGTTCGGCCACGACTCTAAAGAAAAGTGAGAAAGATGAATTGCTTCTTTCATGATTCTATGAACCGAAGCAATAACTGCAAGCATGCTTACCTTCCAAAGCTTTTCTAACATCAAGATAGATCAAAACGTTAACATCTCGTCTCATACCTGAA
Source organism: Gossypium hirsutum (assembly GCF_007990345.1). Classification (NCBI taxonomy): domain Eukaryota; kingdom Viridiplantae; phylum Streptophyta; class Magnoliopsida; order Malvales; family Malvaceae; genus Gossypium; species Gossypium hirsutum. Next base: position 29,836,741 of record NC_053439.1, on the reverse strand, counting down.
GAGGGTAAAAGATACAAATCATCATAAGCCCTCTACAACATTTAGATTCACTAAAACTCAATTTATGTCGATTAGTGCTTGTCATTTCCCATTATCGCTTAAAATTCACGTTTTATATCGGCACCTTAGTAATCCCCTTTCATAATCTTTAGCATGAATCCTATGGTGAAATGCAGATAACAAGCATAACAACACCCCTAAGCAGTTTGTCACGTATACAGTGCTGGCATATTAAAAATAGAGAGTAAAATGAAGGAGTTCATATGTCAAAGTTCAGAGGAATAGTAAAGAGAAATTTCATGATATCTCACCACTTATCACTTCACCGTCAGTCGGCAAGCCACTTGAGAAGTGAACATGCAATCTTTTCATGCGCTTCAAACCCAACTCCAAAATTGATTCCAAATTCCTCTTATAGGTTCCATGTACGCAAACTATCATCTCAGGGAAAATCAAGAGGATTATGCAAAATAAAAGGCATAAAAAAGTCCATAAATCTAAGAGACATGATGTTCTTACATTGCACTTCATCAGCTGAAAGTATTTGTTTTAATAATCTTTCGGACTCAATTGTCTGCCAACGTGACATACAATATCTTCCTTAAAAGTGCATAGACATAAATAAATATGCTCAAAACAACAGCTAAAAATAATCTAAGGTGACAATTCAGATAAAGCATGAAGAAATTAATAAATTTTTAAGAAAGATTCATCACCATGACGGTATGGCCTTGGTTTGCACGTATCAGAAGCTCCCCATTTTCCTCGAGAAGGCTAAACCGTTGTTTATTATCTTTTCTGACAGCCTACAATCAATAAACATAAAAACCATGAAATTTCTTTTCGCTGCAAAACGAACATTTTCCTTCTCATGATTGTTTATACACCAACATTTTGGAGACCAAGAATCTAAATTACTACTGGTAACAGCTCAAAGATCACTTATAAGTAAACAACAAATAGTATTTAGCTCAAAGAAGGAAAATGTTTACACATCAATAGCTCAAAGAACATTTCTGAGGTAGTACATGAACTGTCCTCTTTCTCCTCCCGCGTTCGGCACAACTCATCTGCTTCTTCCCTGCATTAGTAAACTGATCACTTAATTTGCTTATATAAAATTCAACATGCAAATACATGGATTTAGCAGCACTAAACGGAATAGAATTATGGAAGAAGAAAACAGCAATTTTTTTGTCGGCATCATCCAGCTTTTGCTTTTGAGCACCGTCAGCTGCTGACTGCTCACTAGGCGATGGATACACTGGAAAATCATTACCGAACATAATATTAAGTTGCTACCAACTATGAATTCAGTCAATTGATACAACAGTAGGTCCACATCTTCATCAACAAAACAACCGCACAATATATTTGCTACTTGAAGAGATTTATGTGCTTCACCTTATTTCTTTCCCATTATTTACATTTTAGAAAAGATTTCCATTCATTTCCTCAGCAGGGGTTTCATTAACATTGTCTTTTACAAAAACTAGAAGTTTTTCATAAGAATTTCACGACACTACTTATTAATGTATTAGATGCTCAAAGAAAGAAATTGCATTAGTTGCTAGTTTCAACTGCCTAAAACCTCATTAGCACATTCATCATAAGAAGCCTTCTTTTCTGGAAAGATTACTGAATGCAAAACAATGATCTGAATTTATCTGTAGGACTATTTTTGAAATTTAACCAAATAACAGAAGGGTCATTAAAATAAAATGAAAATTTTATCAAAAACAGACCCTTTGGTTGCGTCCTCTTAGGTATACAGCAGTTTCATGGTATCGGTGTATCTCAATTCACCAGAAATAGTTGAAATCTGCAAAAGGAGAAATTCATGTTAACCCGTAAATAGTCACCACCATCACCTTGACTAAACTGATTTGCAAACCAAGGGGAAGGGGAAAGGGAAGGGGAAGGGGAAAGGGGAGAAGAAGGGTAACCAAATATCAGAAGAAACAAAAGGGGAAAAGAAACAAAAGAAATAATATGGGTAAAAGAGGAAAAGAAAAAGCAACTAGAGTTGCTAAATTTTTACCGGACCAACAATCTCCAGTTGATTTGAGGCTGACCAGCGTGGTGGAGGCTACTTCTCACCACACTGGCATCTGAACCAAAGGGCTGACCAGTGAGGTTGCTGCCATTTCCCCCCCAACCGCACCTCACTGGTATGCAATGACAAACCAAAGGAGCCCTAAAGCTTTAGTTTTTCCCCAATTTAAATTCATACGAGGTCTATCTTGATCTAAATATACAAATTCAATCCATCTAATACTTCTATTATTCAATTCAATTAATATTTCATATTTTTCAAATTTATAAATTTACACCTTGACTGGCAAACCTAGTTCGCAACTTACCTGGAGAACCTAGTTCACCACACAGACTGGTGAACCCAAACTTGCCAACACATTAGTGAACCTGCCTAGCAGTGAAACTAGCGAACCCCTTACCAATTCATTTGTCATACACTGCTACTCAACGAACACCCTTGCTAAAATTTCATTGGCGAACACCCAGCTTGCCTAAATCTTGGCAAACACCCAGTTCAACCTATTTTGGCAATCCTAGTTCTCTCCATAAATAAGACATTTATGTTTATCAATTATATTAAGATTGTCAATATTGGTTGTTGGTGGATTAAAATTATGATGTATTTCAATGTATATCCCGATGAAATAAGTAAATGCTTGTATATAGGTTTTTAAGTTTACCTAGGTTTGAGCTCCTGCATATGTTGCACACTTGAGAATACAAGAATAGGTTCTGAGTTCCTTCATATGTTGCGGACTCAAGAATACAGGATTAGGTTTTGAAATTTTGCATATGTGATCTATCATAATTCAGTGTAACAGATTAAACTAGTTTTCGCACTTTAGGAGCTTGAGTATAAGCATTTTAGTTATGTTTTAGTTACATTTTGGCAAGTTTAGTTAAGTATAATAAAATGTGTAATTTGAGTCTTTCATTGACTTTAAGGGCTGAATGAGCCCTAAGGATGAGCTAATATACTTTACAAGTGTGCAATATACCATTAGAAGGCATATTAACTCAATATTGGTCGCTAGGTTGCAACACGGAGCATTTGATGTCGCAACATAGTGAGAAGAATTAAATAAGTCTAAAGTTGTCTTTGATGTCACGACATAGCATGAGGATGTCGCGATATACCCCTAAAGATGCCTTGAAGAAGAGTATACTGCCATCGATGTCGCGACACATGACCTGATGTGTCGCTACATCACCACTGTATGGGAAACTAATACGAACCATGGACATTTTGGTCCGCACAATCCAACTTTCAGCTCCCAAATGTTAGCTGACCTGGCGTTAAGGATGACAGCCACTCTAAATCTATAAATAGGCTCGGTTAACACATGTGAAGGACACATGTTTACTATTGTATATTTTTTTCTTTAAATTTTAGTCTTTACTTTTCCTTTTCCTTTAGGATTTAGGTTTTAGATTTTATTCTTATTCTTGTTATTTACTTCTGGGGAGAAATCATATTCTGAAATTATTCTCAAACTCTGTGAGGATTTTGCGCTTAAATTCAATACAATCAGGCTTCTTCTAAACTCTATTCTTGAAACTGTTCATTATGTCCAGTTTTTCATTCAATATTATATTATTTATTAGATTCATGAGGAACTAATCCTCTTGTGGGGGATTAGCGAGTTGAGGTATGAATAATAAACTATTTTGTAGAGATTTCTTAACGAATCAGCTATTCAGAAAAAGAAGAACCTAAACCCTAGGCCTGACAACCCTAGGAAGTAATCAAGGTAGGAATTAACCCAAGATTGGTACGGCTTATTTGTGAACACCGTAACCCTAAATCAGTCTGGACTGTGAGGTCAGAAATAAGTAGTTCTTGCTGACTCAGTATTTAAGTGGACATATCAGAAGATCCTGCTGGGGTATTGACTAGTTGATTGAATGGGAAAACCCGATACGACAGTCAATTATGATTACTAAAGCGAGCTAATCACCCATGCCCAGATTTGATATATATTCTCTTATTTGATTTCTTGCTTTTTTTATTTAGTTTTCCTTTATTTCTTTTCTTACTATTTTTATTATAATTTATCCAATAAATGTTCTTTTAATTCTTTATACTATAATTCAATTAAAGTATTAATTAGATCTATTTTTGTTTAAATTAGGATTAATCTAGTGCTCACCTCTCTTGGGTACGATCCTTGGAGTACTTACCTACTCCATTGTAACTATATTACAACCTGACCAGTATACTTGCGAATATCACTTTTTCACATCTATTGTGCACGATTTTTATTCTAGATGTTGGTACGTTCGGAGGCGGTCAATAAGTTGCAAACTCGATAATACGAAAATAGGTTATGAATCCTTGCATTTATTGTAGACTTGATAATACGGAGATACTAAGCCCTAGCTAGGCATTTTATACTGCAGCTTTACCCGATTTGATAACTAGGCACTACTGTTTTCATTTGTACACTAAGGTCTTTTACAAAATTTCATTAGGAAGGTTTGCTATTAAAGTCTTAGATACTTATCTGTGAGATTGGCTAAATGACTTTTATAATTCGGTTATGATATTATAGTTGGTTTACTTTCAAATGAAAATACTTATAGACGTTCATATGATTGAGCTCAAAGCATGTCGTTTATATTAATGATGTGGGTTGAATTTTGATAAGTTTAATTGTATCTCAGATTGAATTTTGTATATGATAGGAATTTGAGGTAAGTGAAGTTTAAATTTTATGACCTTAGTAAGTATTTGATATACTTATCCGTATTATTATTTTTCTGTAGATTTTGGGAAGTTCAGGACAAGTCGATCAGATCAACAAGGAGCTCACACCTACCGTCAATCAAATCAGTAATTGTTTTTGAAGTTTAATAGATGCCTATTTGTTGCATGTATATAGGATGTTTATGTTGCAAGCTAATGATCAAGTTTTGGTATTTTGGTTGTGAATGAAATGTTTAGTACCTTTTTTATTCATGATAATGAGATGGTATTAGTCAAGTTTTGAATGGCTTTATGTGTTTAGGTAATAAAATGTTTTGGCAAGGAATGTTGGCAATTGTTGATGTGGAATGATTAACTTCAATAGCATGAATGGTTGATGCTTCATGTTTGAATTGTGGTGCCAAGTGAGGGCATACTTGTTAGGAACTTAGGTTAAACTTTATTTAGTATGTTTCCATTTTTTTGGTGTGTTTTGTATACGTAAAATGGATGAAAATGGCATGGCTTGGGACCTAAGTAAATGTAGATGAATTGGCTTATTTTTTAAGGTATTTTAGGTGCACATGGTCTGCCACACGGTCATGTGCCACACTGGAACGACGGAAATGTGCAAGTGTACACAATCGCAACAAGTAATAAAGTGACAAGTAAATGTTGAGTTGTCATACCCACAAGGACTGTGAAAAGAATTATTTATGAATGCTATTTAAAACACTTTAGTGAAGAAAAATACTTTGTTTGAAGAGGGTGATTAAAAACTAAGATTTTAAACTAAGTAAACTAAATAAATAAATCTCAAATGCACGATTTCAAAATACGATTTTAATCAAGATGACAAAATTGTGTTAGATTAATTACATTTCTTAACTTAGAATTATTAAACTCGTGTTTATATTGTTACGAATAAGTTCACGGCAACTCAGTAATTTGCTAACTTATGAACATACTCACCTACCAAAATCTATTTATCTCTTGACTATATCCCTATGTCAATTCAACCGATTAAACAAATCTTAATAGGCAAATATGTTATTGTACATACATACTTACTAAATCGAAATAATATCTTGTACATATCCTTATGTCAATTCAAACAATTAACTCGATTTAATAAGCACATAAAATACTATGTGAGGTAACAAAGTATCCTTACCTTGAAATAGTTTAATCACAATAATCTTGCACGTTATGCAAGGCAAATGTATCGTCAGATACCGTTGCTAATCTAACCCGCAGCTACCTTAGATGATTAAACATGCACTGATTAAGTACTGTGTCCATTAATTACAATTTCAATCCGTTTAAATAATTAATTCATTAGTTACCTAACAACTGTTATGAAAGAATAACTTAGTCATGATTTTACTTAATCAAGCATCTTACCGAGGCCTATAGCAACACAAACACAATTTCAATAATTTTAACAAACAAAATGCAATAAACCTAACACAAATTAAATTCAAGCTAAATTGATTAAATTAACCATTCCAATAACATAAATATTCATAGATATGTTCAGCATAACAACAACAGAAATTAAAGAGATAGGGAATAATAATCAAATTTGGTGTTTTTTCGTGGCTTGACTAGTTGCTCCATACTTCCTTATCTGTTGTCCTCATCGACCAAGGCTGATATTAAAATTTAATTGCTGATCCAAATAGCTTATGAATGCCCCTTTCCCAAGAGGAGAAATTGGTAAGAGAGCATGGGAATTTTGGAATGGAAAAGAAGAGAGAAAGTGGAGTGAAGAGAGGAAAGATGGGAATGCTTTAGGTGTCTTTAAAATGACCAGCCTAAGGGGGCTTTTATAGCTTAGGACGGCTGCTAAAAATAGATAAAATTATCAGCCAAAGAGCCCTCCCTTGGCCGGCCACACATGTGGCAAGGTTGATAGTTTCAACTTTGCTAATTTAAGCTTGGGGCAAATCTATAAAGCCACCAATTGTGGAGGGGTTTGAATGCAACTTGAACAAGTCTTCTAGGGCCTCTTTGCAAGCTTAAATAATCAGCTAATAAGCTGATTTGGGTCAGCTCTTAGGACAGTTTTTGGGCTGTCCATTTCTTGGTCGGTTCGGTTCACTCGGTTCAGTTCAACTGGACCACTATTTCATAATTAATTAATAATAATTTATTAACCCCAATTAAATTGGATATAGATTAAAATTAATTATATTTTTAATTAATACATATTTTGGACCGTCTTAGGCTAAAATTTAGTTCGCCTCAATTCTTCAAATTGCTTCTCGGTTTTGCGCTTTTAGTAGTATCTGCCGAGCCATTTTTCGTCCTTTGTGCAAATCTGTCGAAAATAACCAAAATTTATCAAAATTAATTATAAAATTAACTAAAATTCAACATGTTCATATTTTAAGTGCACTTTAATTATTTTGTAAAAATTAATTATTTTTTCGACAAGAATTTTATTGAAACTGTATGATTTTAAGTTAAAAAGGATATGTAAAAATGTGTAAATTTTCGTGTTTCCACACACATGGCTACCCCACATGGTAATGTGGTCTTTTTATTTTTGGTACAAGTTTGTTCACATGGCCTTAGAGAGTAACACGGTCGTGTGACCCTAATTTACATAGAAAGGGTTGTTATACGATTCGGCCACACAACCATGTTCTTGAGCCACACAAGCTGAGTTCTGTCAAATTGCTCCTATTTACACTTTTTACTCAAATTTCTGTAAAAGTTTCATTTTAATCTAGAATTGTTCCCGGTTTATTTTAAACATTTCGTAAGCTCGAATTAAGTTTTGTTTTAACTGAATAATATGAAAAATGATTGCAAATTAATTACTTGGTTATTTTTATTAAATTGTTAATGATGTCAAAGTTTTATACTTATAATATCTTATAGCTCGGGTCGGGCGACTAGGTCGGGCATAGGATGTTACGTTAGTGGTATTAGAGCTACGGTTTAGTCGATTCTAGGACTGAACATAGCATGTAATGTGTCTCAAAAACATTTTTTATTTTACTTGTTTCTTCTTCAACTTCTCACGAAAATAAAAGGGGAAAATCTAGGTTGTGTATTCAAGCTTTCGGTCTTGGATTGAGTAATTTATTCTAGTTTGTTTCTTTTATTTTTATGTTTTTAGAATTGCGTAAGCTCAATTTAGCTAATCCAAGGATTATATCACAAAACTGTTTAAGTTTTAAAAGTTACCATTGATGTTTTATTGATTTTTTTTGTGGTTATTTGGTTAGTTTTGAAGCTTAGATATGTTAATATACTAGTTTGTAAAGTAAAAGTTGTTAATCTTTAACATAGGGACTAAAATGTAATAAATCTAAAATGTGTTGGAAAATTTTGAATTTTTGTGTTTTAGTGGATTGTTGGAGGATTAAATTGAATTGACTTTGAAATTGAAACTTAAATGTGAGAATTAAAATAGTTTTGACTTTAGGGACTAAACTGTGGTGAATGTAAAACTTGAGGAATTTTTAGTATAAATGAAATTGAGTTAGAACATGATGCTTTTAATGTTGTTTTATGTTGTTTGGATTGGTTAATTAAACCAAATTATACTTATCAATTATATTAAGATTTTCAATATTGGTTGTTGTTGGATTGAAATTATGATGTATTTCAAAGTATATCCCAATGAAATGAGTAAATTCTCTTATACAAGTCTGTGAGTTTGCCCAGGTTCTGAGCTCGTGCATACATTGCAAACTCGAGAATACAAGACTAGGTTCTGAGCTCCTGCATATGTTGCAGACTCGAGAATATAAAAATATTTTCTAAGCTCCTGCATTTGTTATAGACTCGAGAAACCAGAGATATTAAGCCCTGGCCGAGAATTTTATTGTGTAGGGTGACTCGAATGGGTAACCAGGCACTACTATTTTCATCTATACACAGTGGTATTTTACAAAATTTAATCAGGAAGTTTTGCAATTAAATTTTTGGATGCTTATCTGTGAGATTGGCTAAATGAATTTTATAATTCGGTTATGATATTATAGTTGGTTTACTTTCAATTTCAAACGAAAATACTTTTGGATGTTCATATGATTGAGCTCAAAGCATGTTGTTTATATTAATGATGTGAGTTGAATTTTGATAGGTTTAATTGTATCTCAAATTTAATTGTGTATATGATAGGATTTTGAGGTATGTGAAGTTTAAATTGTATGAGCTTACTAAGTATTTCATATACTTATCCGTATTATTATTTTTCTTTAGATTTTAGGAAATTTGGGTCCGGTCGTTCGAATCAACAAGGAGCTCACACCTACCGTCACTCGACTCAGTAGTTGTTTTTAAAGTTTAATGGATGATTATTTGTGGCATGTATATAGGATGTTTATGTTGCAAGCTAATGATCAAGTTTTGGTATTTGGTTGTGAATGAAATGTTAGTACCTTTTTTATTCATGATAATGAAATGGTATTAGTCAAGTTTTGAATCGCTTTATATATGTTTAGGTAATAGCATGTTTTAGCAAGGAATGTTGGTAATTTTTTATGTGGAATGATTAACTTGAATAGCATGAATGGTTGATGTTTCATGTTTAAATTATGGAGCCAAGTGAGGGCACATTGGTTAGGCACTTAGGTTGAATTTTATATAGTATGTTTTTGGTTGGTTTTGGTGTGTTTTGCATGGGTAAAATGGATGCAAATGGTATGGCTTAGGACCTAAGTAAATGTAGATGAATTGGCTCATTTTTTTTAAGGTATTTTAGGTGCACAACGGCCTGTGACACGGTCCACCACATGGTCTACCACACAATCGTGTGCCACACACGATCACCCTACATGGTCGTGTGGTCTCTTGATTTTTGGTACAAGTTTGTTCACACGGCCTCAGAGAGTTACATAGTCGTAGAACCTGATTTACACAAGCAAGGACTGTTACACGATTTGGTCACACGGTCATGTTCTTGAGCCACACGGGCTGAGCTCTCTCACACACTTTTTACTCAAATTTTTGTAAAAGTTTCATTTTAATCTAGAATTATTCTTAGGTTTTTTTAAATGTTCTGTAAGCTTGAATTAAGTTTCATTTTAATTGAAAAACATGGAAAATGATTGCAAATTAATTATTTGGTTATTTTTTATTAAATTGTGAATGATGTCAAAGTTTTATAGTTGTAATACCTTATAGCTCGGGTCGGACGATTGAACCGGGTATAGGGTGTTATAGTGCCCAGGCGTGTTCTTGTTTAGATTAGCTCAGTTGAGCATTTTGGCGTTCTTGGGTGGATAACCATTTATTTGTATTTGTTTATATCCGTTCATTGGGCAAAATCGTATTTGTAAAATGACATAATGACTTGTATTGAGACTTAGTGGTAATGCCTTGTTGATGAATTGAAAATATATGTTCATGATTATGGATGGTATGTAGTGACTTGATATGGAATGATCTTATTTAACTTGAATGGTTATTTGAATTGTGTACTATGAACTCACCTCTTAATACGGTTGTGATGACAAGATTGTGTTCTAGTTAATGATTATGTTAAATTATAAATGTGATCATAAGGTATGTTATTTTGTTTCCAACCTATGAACTTACTAAGCTCAATTGAAGCTTACTCGTGTTGTTTCCCTGTTTCCTTGTAGATAGCGTTTAGCAAAACCGGACGATCAAATCAAATTGAAGATCACACTATCCAGCTATCTTTCGGTAGACTTTGAAAATGTTTTATTTTGATTATGTGGCATGTAATAGGAGTTAAGTTGTACGTAAGTGTTTGATGTAACTAAAGTGTGTTTTGAGATTTCATAGTCATATGGACTTGTTAATATAATGATGTGGTTGATCATAATTGATTTGGTTTGCGATGATATAATGGTTGGAATTGTTTTGAAAGGTTAATTGCATGGTAGATAGAATGGTTCAGTGTCAAAGATATATATTTGGTCATTGGATACTTGGTTAATGGTAATGATGTATTATACTTTAATTGTTGATTTTGAAATGTTAGTTGATTAAGTGAATTGGTATATGTTGTCAAGTGCATACCTAGATATACATTGTTATATAGCTTGTTAGTTATTAAAAGAATTGATGGCATTTGACATTTTGCATGGCATTTTTTAGGTAAGTTTAAGTTTGTTAGGAAATAAAATTGAACATTTGATTTGAACATTGTGTAACACCCCAAATCCGGTCTAAACGTTATGATCGAATCTGGCAATGTCACATTGTAACACCCTTTACCCATATTCGATGCCGGTATAGGGTATGAGGCATTACCAAAACACATACACTTATAAACATGTTAAACCGAGTTATAAAATTTCATTCAAATTTAAACTCTTCAAATTTTTAACATTCTTTTATAAATCTTCACATTATAACTTCAAAATACTATATTTGTAACAAGTAAGGCTTCTGAGACCCAATACATACTCATGCAATTCAATACTTCATTTCCATTTCATTTAATTCATGATTCTCATTTTCATGATTCAATTCAATTTCTCATTCCAATATACATTTCAATACCACAATAATTCATTTAATTCAAATCATATCATTTGCAATTTCTATTTAATTCACGTACAATTCAATTTCATTAAGTTCAATACTAATACATATTTATCGTTTAACTTAACGTCTCCTTTTTGCATCATTTTACACTTCAAGCATGAACCTAGCATTTCATTTCCTTTCCACTCTTGTTTCCTATGCATATCACACAAGATATAAACATTACACTCAACCATAGTCGCAAGCTAGTCTTTTTGAAGACTAACCACATGATAAACCATTTTAATAAAGATTACAAACTTTAAACCTTACCACCCTTTTATGATCACAAGTATATTTTCATCTAGACATTTACCATCTGAATGTATAATTTTATAAATTTAATATGGCGTAATCCAGCCACAACTTGGCCAATGCCTAAGTATACACACCAAACATGCTAGCCAAATAAACAAATAGTATACGCATTATAAGCATGGATAAGCACCACATTTATTTATGTATCAAACTTATCAACATGAGTTAATTCATAAACCATTTCTGACATTGCTACATACCAAATAATATACCAAGTATACCACATACACATACTATGAAACTTTATTTTCTCACATGAACTTTAACTATAACTAATAATGCACAATTATAAACATCATTTCTTTTCAATCGTTTATCGATTATAATCGAGCATATGGCAAATTATACATAAATAATTCATATGTTCTTCCAAATTTTCTCCTCCTCCTCTCCATTCCACATCCTTAATGTGTATAACACACTTAAACAACATTAACAACAATTTCACTATTCACTCACATGTATATTCAAAGTTATCTATTCGAGTCAGATTCACTAAATTATTTTTACCTAGAGCTACAGAACTCAAAATTAAGATCTGTAAATTTTCCCCACAACTAGATTCACATATATTATTACCATAAAATTTTAAAAATTTTTGGTTTAGCCAAATAGTACAGTTTATTCTTTAAAGTTCCCATGTTTAACTACTTGACAGTTCTAACCTCTCTTCACTAAATATTAATTATCTCATTATAAAAAATTTAGATATTGTTTCTGTTTGTTTTTCTTGAAAATAGATACACTGAGGATTCTAAACATATAAAATTTATCCCATAATTATTTTTGTACAATTTTTGACAACTTTCCAAAGTCAAAACAGGGGATTCCAAACTCATTCTGACTCTGTCTAACTAAACTTCAAATATCTCAAAATATATAACTCTTTTGCTTTCTCTATTTCTTTTATGTAAAAATAGACTCATTTAGCTTCAATTTAATATATTATTAAGCCTCTAAATCAATCTCCACCATTTTTGGTGATTTTTCAAAGTCACACAACTGTTGCTGTCTAAACTGTTTTATTGCTAAATGTACTCTTTCATAATTTCACTTTTTCACTTTCAATCACAATTCAATTCAAAATTTACTTTTCCATTTCTAAGTCGTTATTCAATTAAATTCCACACTTATATTCATTATTCAATTACACTTAGTCAATTTCCCAATGAACACTTTGAAATAATAACAGATACTCGGTGGATTCAGCACGTAGCAACCACCTTATTAATCAATGATGTCCGGTGGAATCAGCACATAGCAACCACCTTACTAATCAATGATGTTCGGTTCACATAGTAGCCTGCACATAGTACTACACATGTGACCATTACAATTTGATACACGTAGTAGCCTACACATAGTACTACACATGCGACCTATCATTCCGGTACATGTAGTAGCCTACACATAGTACTACACACGTGACCATCACTTTCACTTTTACATAGTGGCCTACACACAATCCGTGCCACACAAGTTATCATTTTTGCCACTTCATTCGTATCCTTTTTTATTCCAAAGGTTCATTCGGGAATTTTTCACTTTTTCTCACTTTTCTTTTTATCGATCAATTTCAATTTCTCGTCTTTCTTGATTTATAACAATTCATTTAACTTATATAACCTTCACACTATTCATTCCAGTCCAAAAATCATACTTTGGAAAAATTATGTTTTTGCCCCTAAAGTTTTACAAAATTACAATTTTTCCCCTAAGCTCGTAAAATATTTTTTATTCAATTTCCTTGCATTTTAGGCCTAGCTGAACCATTTTCATAACTATAGCAGTCCACAATACTCCCTTATTCACACACTTGTGACATATTTTATAACTTTTACAAATTAATCCTTTTAGGCATTTTCATCGAAAATTACTTAGTACAAATCGTTTATCACACTCCAAAAATTCATATTCTTTCATAAAACATCAAAATACATGCATATCATTCATGGGAAAAGTTTTAAACACAAACCCTAGTTCAAAACAATGGTAAAAATAGGTAAATCTTCTTACGAGGATTTCAAAAACGTAAAAATCATTAAAAACGGGGATAGAAAGGACTTACAATCAAGCTTGGAAGCTTGAAAAACCCTAGCCATGGTTTCTCCATGAAATTTTTAGCCTAGGGGTTGAAGATAGCCAAAAATTGGCTTTCAATTTTGTTTTTAATTCATTTTAATAACTAAATGACCAAAATGCCCTTAATGAAAAACTTTGGAAACATGCCTAACCATACCCATTTTTGTCCACCAACTTAACCAATGGTCTAATTACCATATAAAGACCTCCAATTTAAAAATTCATAACAATTGGACACCTCTAACATATAGGCTCAACTTTTGCACTTTTTACAATTTAGTCCTTTTGACTAAATTAAGTGCCCAAACGTCAAAATTTTCGAACGAAATTTTCACAAATAATTTTGTGAAATCATAGTCCATGAAAATATAATGAAAATAAATTTTTTTTCTCGTCAAATTTGTGGTCCCGAAACTACTATTCCGACTAGCCCCAAATTTGGGCTGTTACACATTGTGTGTGAAGGTGGCCTATGGCACATTGGTTAGAATTAAGCAAATGGCATGTTTTTGTATGATTATGGCATGTTTTGAATAGGTTGATTGATTGGTTAATGGTATACTTGTGGCTTAAGTAAGCATAAATATGCATGGCTTGCATTTAAAGGTACTTTTACACACACACAAGCTACCACACGGTTTCACACATGGCTGTGTGCCTCACATGGGAATGTCGCACTGTCCTCTGCTCTGTTTGATTTTGGTGACTTAGGGTATACACGACATTAGTCTGTTGCACAGTATGAGTACATGAATATGTGCCCAAGCTCCACACGGCCTAGGCACATGGACGTGTGACCCCTATTTTCTATTTTTACCTTATTTTTATGTTATGTTTTGAATTAGTCCCTGCTTGTTTCTGAATTGATTTTCGAGCTTTTTAGACTCGATTTAAGACCCGTTTTTTATGAATAACATGATTATTTATTGATCATTGATGAATGATTGTTTTACAATAAATTTTTAATTAAAATGTCATATACTTTTCTTGTTAATTGTTGTAGCATTCCATGGCCTTAATTCGATGACAGAAACGAGTGAGGGGCCTCCATTTGGTTGCTCTCATTAGTATTCCCCCACATAGCACCTTTAACATCATGTATTGCATTAGAATGGGTTAGAAGGGGCTGATTTTGTACTTGCACCTTGGCCAAACTCATCTCTAATTGATTAAGCCTTTTAAGGACTTTTGATACTTGTCCTCTCTACCGACCACATTTATGGTCGATTGTTTGGCTCTATATGTGAACCGCTCAACGGCCACATAAGAATTCATTGTCATGTCTTTAATGAGTTGGCAAGCCTCAACATATATCTTTAACATGAATGCCCCCGTGGAAACTCCGTTAAGACTAGAACACAAGTTTTCATCAAGCCTAAAATAAAAAAAAAATTGAAGTTGCAGCCAATCTTTCAATCCATGATATGGGCACTTACGTAATATGACTTTAAAGCACTCCTAAGCCTCGTATAGTTACTCCCATTCCAATTGTTGAAAATTCGTAATATCCATACGAAGTTTCAATGTTTTGCTCGGGGGAAAATATTTTGCCAAGCACTTGCTCGCTAACTCGTCCCTAATGTTGATGGAATCTACTGGCTATGAATCTACCACATAAACGCATCATTAGTATGAGAGATAGGGAATAACTGAAGATAGATAGCGTTATCGAATAGCCCATTATATTTAAAAGTATCACAAATGGTTAGAAATCTCTTAAGATGTTGGCTTGGATCCTCATTCACTATCCCTCAAAATTGAAGGTTCACTTGTACATTTGGATAATTTTCAGTTTGATTTTGATGTTGTTAGCATTAATTATCAGGTTATTAATGCTCCCTCGAACAACATCAAGATTGGGCATCTTATAGTCATGCAAGGTACGTTGCTCCATGGGTGGGTGTGAAGGTGGTGTAATCTCTACTCATGGTTATTTGATGGGCTTGTCTCTTTGTGGAGGTTGGGTGTCTCTCTGATGTTACATCCTCCTCGCATGTCTAATGATATGTTTTGGTTTCGACTCAAATGGTAAGACATCGTTACCAGTATGAGTCATACAACGCCTCCTACAAGCACAAAAGAGTGAAACAAATTAACCAAAAATTACAAACAAAATAAAAGCAAAGTTGTATCTATAACTTCGACTTTCATTGATTATCTCTCTTAAGTACACACAACAGAAATGAAAGTAGTTCAATCAATGTTGATTTCCTAGTGATGATGCCAATAACTTGGTTGCCTCTCTCCCTCGATCGATGAAAGATAGATATGTGATCAACTCTCGAGAATCAAAATAAAATATAATTATTGCGGCTTTACTGCAAATGTGACAGGTTGGTTGTAATATTTGTAGTGTTATAATGGAACACTAGAGTATTCCAAGCATTGAACCCAAGAGAATCGTGGTTTGTACAATTTCTAAATAACGTGCTTGTAAAATAAAGAGTCTAATCAACTAAATGCAAAATATTTTATTATGAACACTCATAAAGTCAAGAGAAATTAAACTAATTTACTATCTAGCTAACAAAGACTAAATTGTAAAATGTGCGAAATTAGAAACTAACAATTATATAATAGATGGTGGTTGGTTTATCTTAATGTGGTTCATTAATCCTTGAATTAGGGATCCAAATCACTTAAAATCCCAAAATGGGTTCATTTTACCTCTCGGTCTCAATTTTACCAACTTAGACAAATTAATCCGAATTATCTCTTGGTCTCACTAGTTAACCTAGGACTAATGAATTGGTGCTCAACAAGATCTCCTCTCGGTTTCAGTTGCCTAAATATTTCCTTAGGGTCATCAATCCTACATTTTTAGGCTCATTCAAATTAGTACAATTTATTACAATTTGGTCCCTTGTCCAAAAATCAACTTACCGCATCTTCATCAACCAACCCCCTTAAACGTTTAGCCACTCATGCTGAAAATAAAGCTAATAAATATAGGAAGGAAAAACATGGAAGCCCATTAAAGAAAACTTGAGAAAAATATGAAATGTGAGACTTTTATGCAAGAAAACTTAAAGGGCATATAAATAAAAGCATTCAATAAGAAAATCTAAAGCAATAAACATAAAAGGAACAAATTTTAACAAGTGCAAAGTAAAAGAAACTGAAGTACATTAAACTAAGGCTCCGTTTGTTACAACAAACAGCTTTTACGAAAAATATTTTCAACCTTTTTCGATGTTTGTTTCCTGTAAATTAATATGGTCAACATAAAAGGTTTTTCAATCAACTTAAAATCACCCCCTTATTCTTGTAAAATGTCTTACCAATTTTTTTTCTATAAGACCTTTTCCAAATTGATAATGCTATGTTCACTATAACACCCCCATACCCGACCAAAACACCGGATCAAAGCACTAGGATGTTACATTCTCTACTACATTCTTCACTTATCAAATATTTTTTATAAACGTTCATAACTTTTCAATTTAGTCCATTTTTTCATAAAAGTTCAATATTCACTAATTAATCATATTAAATCAATTTTCTTTCTTGTTACACTTTAATCACATAATTTATCTCAATATCTTGTTTCACATATCAAATTTTTATGTATTTCACTTCTATTCTTTCATCCACATATTTTCTCAAGTTTAACAATTTAATCCTTGCCATCATAAAAATTCCATATTTCTCCACAATTTCACTTTTACAATACTTTATCCATATTTTATCATCTCATAGCACATTCATTAAACTTTTATCATAATTTCCTTATTCACATATTAAATTGTTTCACACTTAAACTTTTCTACAATTTTCAATTTAGTCCATACTGCCATGTAATTTATTTTTCACTATATAAGCACTTTGATCAAATAATTCATTATAATATCTTATTTCACATAACAAATTTTCATGATATCACTTCTCTTGTTTCAATTATAAATTTCACAGAGTTTACAATTTAATGCTTAACATCATGAAGTTTCATTATTTACTATAATTTCACATTAACATCACTTTGTAATCAATTCACTACTTATCATAAATCTCAAATGTATGTTTATTTAAATGAAAACAACTTTTATGAAATATTTTTAGGAAATCTGCCAAATAATATAAAATATTTTACACAGATTCATCCAAACACCAGGAAATATTAGCTTTTCCAAAAAAGTAAGTCATTTTCCAAAAATTATTTTCAGTGAAACAAATGGGGCCTAAATTTGAAAATGTCTTGAGCCCAAAATACCCTTGAATGGGATTTCAATGATTGGGGCTTCGGGTGGACAAAGACTACCCTTTTGTCCATTTGTGTCCCCCTACGATATCGTTATCGCAATACCTCCTACAATTTTGAACTCAGGGTGTTTCTTGGTAGGTGGATATCGCAATACCATTGAAGGGGGGTCTCCAATCTCATGTCTATTGGAGGTATTGTGATTCCGATGTTTGGATATCGCAATATCCTCTCCTTTGTTATCGTTCTTGCTCGATTTCAACCTCTAACACGTCCCTACATCACTCAACCATAGGTTAGGGCCCCCAATGGTGCTATTGGCCAATTTGGGTCTCAAAATGAGTAAAAACAAGACATTTACACTTATTAACTTAAAACCTAAAAATTACGAAAAACTACAGAAAAGACACTACTTTGCTTAAAAATAAGCTCCTAAAGTGTATCGAGAAAGCCTTATTTGTCATATCAAATTACGACAGTTCAATGATCTCAAGTCTAATGATCATGCATACAATTATCACTATGAGAAATGTTGTGACCATTACATAATAATCCAAGAAACATTATCATGGCGGGTTAGTCCTATATATTGTCCACTAAGATATACTTATGAGTTGAATTGATACCACATATCTATAACAACACTTGCTATCAATACAGCACACATCAGTCTCAATGCATCATTGTTGTTGTTAAGTTAAGCTTTATTTGATAAATGTTTTGATATAAAAAAAATATAATGTTTTTGAACAAAACTTGATAAATTTCAAGTGACAATTTGTTTCAAAATATTTCTAAAAGATAAACTTTTAAATCTATCTTTCAAACACTTAGAGAATATTTTCAACTTGTTCAAAATGGTAAACAACTTTTCAAAGTTGAGAAAAAATGAAAAGTATCGATACTACTTTGAGCTTCGAAGTTTCATAAAAAATGAAAAGTATCGATACTACTTTGAGCAAAAATGGTAAACAACTTTTAAGTCTAGTATCGATACTACTTTGAGCTTCGAAGTTTCAGAAAAATTGAGCAAAAATGAAAAGTATCGATACCTTTCACAAAGTATTAACAAACTATCCTTGTATCGATATCGTTTTAAGGTTCGATGTTTTGAAAATTAAAGAAATATTACCTGAGTATCAATACCCTCCCCAAGGTATCGATACCTCATAGCAATTATTGATATAGTCCCAATTGTATCGATATTATAGGCATAATAGGTCACTGAATTTAGGCATTAAATGTCCAATGTATTAATACCCCTTCAAATGTATCGATATATTTTTGTTGCAGGAGTCATTAATGCTCTGGTTTTTACACCTCCAATAGCTCAATTCATTTTCACAACAACCCCAATGGTTGGAAATCAATAAGAGGCTATAAATACCAACTTCCAAAGCTTCTACAACAATAAGAGAGATCACAAGATATCAAGAGCTATCAAGAAACATTAAGAAATCTATTACCAACCATTTGTTCTTAAATTCTTCATCTTTTTTATGTAAACACTTGTGAGCATTCATTGTGTTCTTTTAGCTCAAGTGTTTTTATTGGGTGTGTACTTTATTTGCAAACATTCTAATCTTGTGAGGATTGTTTCTTTGTTCACTCTTATGAAAGGGTTTGTATATTAAGATTTGAGTAGAAATATTAAGGGAGTTGTAAGGTTAAACCTTATCCTCAAAAGGTCATCAAATTTGTGAATTTGGGAAAATCTTTGGTAGTAGAAAGCTAAGGTAGTGAAGTAGGTAATTGGGGCTGAACAGTCTAAAATCATTGTGTCCTTTGTCTCATTTTCTTATCTTTGCTTCCACAAAATTTTTAAAAGTCAATTCACTCCCTCTTGGCTATTTCGGTTGATCGATTGAGCTAATAGTTGCCTAAGCCCACAATAATACTTGACCAAGGACATTTAAGAATGATCATATCATTCTTAGGGTTTTATCATTATAAAATTTATTTTAACACATGAATAAGTACTGAAAACAATAATGGCAATGTGTTTATTAATAAACTAGGTAAACAAGTATGTTATTACATTCATCATATAATTGGTCTTTGGACATACTCCAACAGAAAGTTGATCCATTAACTAGGTGAGACTGAGAGGAGAACCTAGGCAATAATATTTAGGTTAGAATGAGACCAAAAGGAAACTTCAACTTAAAGATAATAATTTGTTTAAGCATTGAGCACATATCTTGTAACATCCCTAACCCGGATCCGTCGCTAAAATAGGGTTACAGAGTATTATTGGAGTTTTCAAATTAAATAAACATATATTTATAAACATTTCATATCATATCAATAAAAATAATAAAACCAAATCAAAACATACTTATTGTCCTTTATACACACCCTCAAGGCCCTAACAACGCATTAGAAACAAGTCGGGACTAAATTGAAAACTCAGAGAATTTTTTAGGAAATAAGGAAAATTTTCAACATTGTCGGGGTCACACGACCATGTGGCCAGGCCGTATGGGCATTCAAAGTAGGGATACACAGTCGTGTCCCAACCAGTGTCAGTGCCCGTGTAACTCACTAACTTGGGTCACACGGCCAAGCCACATGCCCGTGTGCCAGGCCATGTACCCTCCGAAATAACCTCACACGCCCGTATGTCAAGCCGTGTGCTAGGCCGTGTAACAACTTGACTTGCAATCCTTTAAAAGCTACAGGGGACACACGACCGTGTGCCATACATGGCTGAGACACACGCCCGTGTTTCTGCCCGTGTGAACAAAAACATGTCATTTTACAAGCCTTTTTTCTCACCCAATTTGGCATGTACCTACACTCAACATTGCACATACTTACAAGCCATAACAAGGCATCCAAATCAAGCATAAACAAGTCATATACATATGGTATAACATCATACAACCAATATGCCCTTAGGCACCTCAAATGACAATATACAAACTTGTCTAACCATGTGCTCAATTTGGTCAAAATGACTAACTAACTTATAGGCATATTTGCATCAATACATATCAATGAATTCACTTGCCAAAACATACCAAATGGCATTAAACATGCCATTCAATTACTAGCATAATTAGACATATATGTCTTTCATAACAAGGTACCAATTCACAACAAGTTGCAAGACTTATACAATATGCACATTCAAACCATAATTTCATCTTCCATAATTCAAGTATATTAAGCCAAACATCAACCATTATAAGGCTAATATTTACATGCTATAAACTAAGTTCATAACATCATCAAAGTTCCAAATCACAAACCAAACCAAATGACCATTCCAACAACCAAAACATATGGCCAACATTAGCCAAAATACCTATAAATGTCATTATAACCAAAATTAAACAACCAAATATACCAAAAGAGTCGATGGATAGTGTGATATAGGTCCGACAAGATTCCAATCTGAATGAGCTTCTGATTCACTATAAAACACGGAAAATAACACAGGGTAAGCATTTAAGCTTAGTAAGTTTGTATAACATAGAATTTTAATTACCATTTAGTCATATAATAGGTAAGTAAACAAAGCATATCCCAACACAATTTGGCCAAATGCCTAAGCACATATACACCAACCATGTTAGCCAGGTAATTACATATATAAGCCAATAAACATAGATGAACGTAACCATTGATCAAGTTTCATATACATGTATCATCCATTTCATTTTTCCATATATCATGTAACCACATTTTTCATGTAAAATCATATGTGTTCCTATAATAGTTTGTATCAAACTCTTACCATTTCGTATCAGAATATTGCTTGTTGAACCATTTAGAATACCGTTGGATACTAAAGATAGCTCACACATAGTGTGCTAAATCATATAACTACAATTCGTCAAATCATATACATGTTTGCTCACACGAGCCGTGGGCCGAAACGTAGCTATACGATGCTACTCACAGGAGCTGTGGAGTATCCGCAACACATGTCAGACCTCAGCCATCGGTAGGACGTTCAGGACCAGCACCTGAATCATGTAAACCCTAATGACATGTCACTTGTATCCTACGAATTCTTAAGGTTCAAACGGGGCTCAGTAGTTTTCGAACTTCGGTGGATATGCAACCATGTATATTTATAGCAATTCAAAATTCATATATAATTCAATATATAACATCTAAACACAATTTAATCACACGAACTTACCTCGATGAGTATACGTAGATACGAAGGCGATTAATAAGATACTTTCTCTTTGCCCCGATCTAAAGTCATACGAGATCTGTCTTGATCTATACAGATAAATTTAACTCAATTCAATATATATTTCATTCAATTTAGCCCAAAATCATATTTTAGCAAAATTATCATTTTGCCCTTATACTTTTAATTTCTTTACAATTCAGTCCCTATTTGATAATTTCACCAAAAATCCCTTTATAAAAGTTGTTTATCTAACAACGACCATCCATTTTCTATCATCAAACATGAAAACTCATGTATATTCAACAATGTTAAAACCCAAATAGTTTTACAATTTCACAAATTAGTCCCCGGGATAGCTAGATTAAGCTACAATGACCCTGAAAACATAGAAATAATAAAAAAAGGGCCAAAAATACATACCTAATCAAGGAAAACAAGAATGGTCGAATGCTAAGCTTCCATGGCTTTCTTTTCTCTTCACAATCAGTTGAAGAAAGTAAAAGATGATACTTTGTATTTTATTATATTTAATTTTAACCATTATTTACCTATTTACTTAATTAATCTTTAAAAACATTAATATTTACACATTTTATGACAGCCCAAAATTGACCCTAGTCGGGAAGTGGTTTCGGGACCACAAAACCGAGTCTTATAAATAATTAAAGATTATATTCTGTGTTTATGATGTGCGTAAATGCTTGTGTGATAGTTCCATACTTTAATTTGGTCAGTGTATGTGGAATTTATTAGTAGGAACTTATGTGAGACAATTTAGAAATATGCTAGGCAAGTGTTCAAGTGGCCCATTAATATATGTGGGAAAGTGTTTGTCCTTGCATGTCAAATTAGCCAAATTAAAGCATAGTGGCTGGCCATGCTATGGGTGGAAACATGTCACCAACATGTTATGCTAGTGATGTATGCTAAGAAAAATAAAATAAAGAGCATGGCAATTAAACAATGAAAAGGAAGGGTGATGAAAAAAAATGGTCTCATCCATACCCCCCCTTGTTGCCGTGAGTTGAGGAAAGAAAACAAAAAAAAAATGTGTTCATTCTTGAACACCTTTGGCTGAATAGAGGAAAGAAAGGAAGGGGAAGAGCTTGAGAAAATCGGCTATGGTGGTTTGCTAGACTAAGGTATGTTTGATGTTGTTCTTGAGATGCATGCATGTTTTAGTAGTTGACTTGAGTTCTAAAAACCCATGGTTCAATTTTGTGGATTGATGATGATTTTGTGTTTTGCCATTGATGAGTCCTTGAGCTTTTTGATAGTTGTTGATGAAAAGTGAAAGATATGTTAAAGATTAATATGTTAAATTAAGGCTTGGTAAGCTAGCTATTAAGGTGAAATGCTAATGTTAGTATTTGATTTGGTAATAATCTGTTTGGGGACAGCAGCAGTAAGGTGATTTTGGAAAATCGCCATAATTTGTAGGAGTTGAATTAGAAGCTGAGTGAATTATGCCATTAAATCTTGAAGAGTCTATTTTCTTACAAAAGAAACTATAAAAACAAAAGAGTTACCGATCTTGAGATATTTGAAGTATTGTGGGGCTGAGTCAAAATGACTACTAGATTCCCTGTTCTGTTTTTAGGAAATCATTATAAATTGTACAAAAATGATTATAAGATAAAATTTATATGCTTAGACTCCTTAATGAGTCTAGTTTCAAATGAGATCAAATACAACACATTTTGAATTCTGTAAAATGAGAAATTTGATTCGTAGTGAAGAGTGGTCAGAATAGTCAAATAGTGAAACAGGGGAAACTTTAAGAAAAATCTGGTATTGATTGGCCAAGCCAAAAATTCTGAAAATTATATGGATGGAAGATATACGAGTCTATATTCAGGGAAAATTAACGGCTAGTGATTTGGAGTTTTGTAGCTCCAGTTATAAACAATTTAGCGACTACTGCTCGGGAAAACAGCTCGTAGTGAATATGTGATTTTGTTGTAAACATTAATGAAAAGTTGCCAATGAGTTATTTATTGACTATTATAAAGCTTACTATAATCTATGTGTGTGAAGGTCAAATCAATATATATATTATTCTGAAAGTAATACTTGAATAGTCGATTAATGACTATTTTAAATTTTGTTGAACTTAAGCTCAAGAGCAAAAGGGAACTAGATCCGATAAAGGCAAAGAAAAGATCACTGAGTAGTCGAGTTGGAACCGTCTTACCCAACACAAGGTAAGTCATTAAGCATGTAGTTGGTATTATTTCAAATGGTCATAATGTTTATGTATTGATGCTGAATGGAATGAATAAATATACATATATATATATGCATGTATGTATGTGATGATGAAATTGTTGAATGAAAAGAAAAGAGGTAAGATGTACTGAGTTGTTGATCTCGGCACTAAACGTGCGGGTATAACCATTTATGACCATGAGATTGGCGCTAAGTGCGCGGGATTAAATTGTACAGCACTAAGTGTGCGATTTGACTATGTTGCACTAAGTGTGCGAAATGAATATGATGCACTAAGTGTGCGAATTGACCATGCGGCACTAAGTGTGCGAGTTTGACTATGTAGCACTAAGTGTGCGATTTGATTACGTAGCACTAAGTGTGCGAGTTGATTATATAGCACTGAGTGTGCGGACTCAATATGCATTCGTGAATCATTATGGACACTATGTGTGCGACACTATTGAGTCGATCGCGGACAGCGGATCGGGTAAGTGTCTTGAGTACATGGCTAATAGGTGCTATGCTTATACTTGGTGTTGAGCTCGGTAAGTTTGAACCTATGTGACAACTATACTTGAAGTCACGTACATAAAATTTATCGTAGGATGGGTGAAAGGCCGTTTAGTCGTTTGATTGTAACGAAAATAAATTGATTTATGAAAATGCTTCAATGTCCTATTGATGAGTATATGGAATGTGAATGCATGAATTGATATGAAATTGAATCGATAGGTTGGAGGAACTATGGTATGGTTCGGAATGGATGGAGTAATTAGCCTCGTTCCATTTTGTTTTCTCTTGTGATAATGTTATTGATGGATGGTAGTGCATAGCTTATGACTTACTGAGTTATAAACTCACTCGGTGTTTCCTTGTCACCTATTCTAGGTTTCTTGGACACATCTCTTTTTGCGTGATCGGGCCGTCATCGAAGTCATCACACCGGATAGCAAGTTTTGGTACTTTCTTCTTAGTTGGCTTAGAAGAACATTTTGGCATGTATAAGCTATTCCGTTGTGTTTGAACTTTGGCATGTAAACTTTAAGCCATGCGAAAATGGCACGAATGTTCGATTGAGTTGGATCAAGGGTAGGCATGAAATGGACCTAGTTACTTTCGTAACAGATGCTGGCAGCAGCAGTGTCATGAGATTGAAAAATCACTAAAAATAGTAGGAGTGGAATTAATTGATGAATAAATTATGTAATCGAAGCTCGATGAGTCTGTTTTCATGAGGAAGTAACGAGAAGATCATATGGGCAGTATATTAAGAGATAATCAGATTTTTGTGGGACAGGGCCAGAACGGTTTCTGGATTCCCTGCTCCGACTTTGGAAATTCATTATAAATTAACCAGAGATAATTAGGGGTCGTACCATATATGTATAGATTCCTCTCTGAGTCTAGTTTTCATAGAAACAAACGGCATCAGTATTGAAGCCCCGTGCAGGGAGATATCCAAGTCGTAATGGGCAAAGGTCAGTGTAGTCGACCCCTGCAACATGGGAGACTTTGACTAATAAACTGTACTAATTGGCCCGACCAAAAATTCTAGCAAAAAATACATAGATGGGCACATGAGTCTAGTTTCTGGGAAAAATTACGAAACTGATTTTCGAGTTACGAAACTCAAGATATGATTTTTAAAACGACTAGTACACAGATTGGGCAGTGTCTGGAAAATAAATTTTATAAGGGGTTAAAGTCAGTTAACACCTCGTGTTCGACTCCGGTGTCGGTTTCGGGTTCGGGGTGTTACACATTTGTCAAGCCATGAACATCCACTATCACTATTTATGGTCTAATTACCACATAGGGACTTCCACATTAAAGTTCTATAGCTATTTAATACCTTTAGTTATTAGAACTCAACTTTTGCAGTTTACGCGATTTAGTCCTTTTTATCAAATTGAACATATAAACGGTAAAATTTCTTAACAAAATTTTTGTACGGTATTACTATCATGCTGTAGGAAATAAAATCATAACAAAATGAATTTTTTGACTTCGAATTTGTGGTCCCAAAACCACTATTCCGATTTCACTAAAAACGAGTTGTTACATGTCTTACTTAATAGATATCTAGACAAACAATCAACCATTGCATTCTTCCTTGTCTTAAACTCTTTAGGAAGAAATATAATCATGTAGATTAGATTGCTTATAGATTTCATAGTTCAATTTTAGGATAATGCATGATTTAATTATTCTAATAATCCTAAGTTTAGCTAGTAAGTTTGTATTTGTAATCTTTTCATTTTTTGTTAACAATCCACGTGATTACGATCCTTAAAAACTTTTTGAGTATTTCATTATAAAGCAAATTTTTATATTATATTTCAACTCAGTGCAAATTACTCGTGCTTTAATTGATTTACATGCATTTTAAGATGTATGTAGAATGAAAGTCATATAGTAATTAAAAAAATTAAAACTATATAAATATATGAAGCATTTAAAATATATATTTTTAAAATAATAAAAATATTACTTGTTTGACATATGATAAATTTTTAAGTTTGTACACACGTAAAAAGCATAGGTTATCCATATAAAACTATTTCCATTTTTATAAAGACTTCAATTTTAAATATTATATGTAAGATTTTTAGCATTAAAATGATCAACATCATAAACTATTGATATGTTTGAGTGAATCATACTTCAAATTTGTTAACATGCTAGCATTAAAATAATCATCATAAAGCTATTGATATGCCTTAGTGAATCCTACTTCGAATTTGTCGATTGCTTGCGTAGTATCAAACTTTGCTTTTAACTAATATTGTGGACTTTAATCTTTAAAATAAAAAGTATAAAAATTTATTAATAACATGTTATAAACTAAAAGAAATATAATAAATAGAGAATTATAGAAAAATATGAATGACTTAAAATGTAGCTCTCATTATTATTTTTTTCTCATTCACTTGAATCACATATTTATAGTACAAGTATTAAGGTAAAATGTAATGATAAAACTTACAAAATAAAAATAAATAAGGGATAAATGAATACATAGGAGTAATAAAAACAATTATATGGATATCAACAATAACCTACTAAAATATCTAGTGTAGAATCAGAAAGTATAAATTTTATAGGGAATAGAATTAATTTTGCAAAAGAGAGAATAACTATACATTGTTTACAAAGCAAGGCATCTAAACAAGTTAAGCATAAACTAAGTAATAAGCATTGTAAAAAAATTCTAGAAAATGAATGAGAATTTGGATGTCAATCAGTATGTCCAAATACTTATAAAAAACATAAAGAGAAAAATAGAAGATATAAGCTAGTTAGATGGAAACCAGGAAATAAAAAAAATTCTGGTTATAATAAAAAGAAAAGATTTATTAGAAGAAAAACTTCTAAAAATCCTAAAAAAACAAAAATGTAAGTGTTTCATATGTGATGAAGAAGGACATATAGCACCAAATTATCCTAATAAAGGAAAAAGTGCAAGAAAAATGATTAAAACATTTGAAGAACAAGATTTAGAAATATGTTCGGAAGAGGAAATAAATCCTGAGGAAATATTATACGAATTAATATCAGAAACAAATTTTGATACAGATGAAGAAGAATATATATTTATATTTAATATAGGAAGCAGTTCTAATAATCAGTTAGAAAAAATTCCTAAGAATGAACAACAAGATATAATATTAGGAAATATAATCAGAGAAGAAAAAGTCTTTTCTAATGAAATGATAGAAAAAATTAATAAAAATCATATTTCTAAAGAAGAAATTTATAAAATATCTAAATCTAAGATATGGTGTCAAAAACATATAGAAAAAATAAGTAGTAATACAGTTGCCAATGACACTAGAGGTGGATTAACAAAAATCCTATTATTTAATAATGATAAAATTAAGAGGATTAAAAAGAAATATCCTCAAGTTAGATATATACATTTAGGAATTATAATGATAACTATAAGAGCTTTGTTTAGAAAAGATCATGATATACCAATAATTAGGGGTGAGTATTCGATCAAGTCGAGTCGAATCGAGTTAAAAAATTTCGAGTTAGTCGAGTTGACGAATCCTATTTTAGCAACCGAATTCAATTTGAAATTTTTTCGAATTGAGTCAAAAAATTTCGAGTCGAGTCGAATTAACGAATCTTATTATTTATACTCAATGTTCCGTTTACATGGACCGATTATTTTACAAGTAGAAGAAGTACAAGCTTTGAGATTAATTTTGAGTAAAGGAAAAAATGAGAGTGGGGCGATTCAAGAAGGAAAGTAAGACTAATGGGTAAAATTTATCAAAATAATGTAGTCTTGACTTTTAACTTGATAGTTTTGACTTTTAACTTTAGAAAAGGTAAATATTTATCAAAACAACTTAGTTTTGTCTTTTTTTTATTTGGATTTTCGGATAACTCGATTTAGGGGTGAGTGTTCGATTGAATCGAGTGAAACTGTTTGAGTTAAATTAGAAAAATTAATAATGTTAAATTAAAATCTTGTACAATACAACTATTTCCAAGTTAGAACACAAAATTTTGAAACAATATATATTTGAAAATTTTTTTAAGCAAAATAATAAAAATAATAAGATATTTTAGTGTGATAAACTTAAATCATTAATTACTTATTTAGATTCCAAAATTATTATTTTATTAAATTTTTTATATATTTTTTAGTTTTTTAAAATTAATAAATTTTTTTAAATATATAAATATTTGAATTTCTATAAATATTTTGAATTTTAAAAATTATTTTCAAATTTTGAAAATTACTCTGATTTTTTTGTAATTTTTGTTAAGAGAAAGACGAACTTACTTTTCAAAATTGACAGGGACCAAAACGGTATTTATACTAATCTGTTATTCGAATTATTCGAGTTATTCGAATTGTAAAAATTCAACTCAACTCGAACCCAAAATCTGAAATTTCTTATTCAAGTTGACTCGAATAACTCGAATAACTCGATTTGATTAACTTGAAATTTAAAATTTTTTTTGATTTTTTCGAATCGAATCGAATTTTACTCACCACTACCAATAATAGTAGTTTTATTAGGTAAAAGATTTGAAAATCCAATAAAAGCACTTTTTGGAGAAATTCAATCAAATTTGCATGTAGAAGTAATAGGATTTAAAGTTAAATCAAATTACTTTATATCTATTACAAATCCTTTGATAGAAGAATGTTTATATCTTAGAATGCAGACAAAAAATTCTGAAATTAATGACTTAGCAAAAGATCTAGCAATCAATTGGACTTCTATTAATGAATATACTAATACAGTTGAAGTACAAACCAAAGAAATTAATAATAAAATTATTGAACTCTTTGAACCTAATAAAATCACTACTGAAATACAACCAAAATTGTTATATTTAAGAGATTTATCAATACCAATAGATTGGATGATAGATAGGATAAGTAGTGCAAGTACTTCTAAACAAGTAAGTACAATAGAATATGTGTCATTAGGAGATAAATTATATTTTAAAAATACAGCTATAACAAATACAAATGATAATTTGGTTTTACCCACAAATACTCAAATAAAGGAAGATGAGGAAAATCCAAGTGGAAGTTCTATATCTTCAACACTGATAGGAATGAAAACAGTTCATACTCCTATTTTTCCCACAGAACCAAG
This sequence comes from Gossypium hirsutum, assembly GCF_007990345.1. Classification (NCBI taxonomy): domain Eukaryota; kingdom Viridiplantae; phylum Streptophyta; class Magnoliopsida; order Malvales; family Malvaceae; genus Gossypium; species Gossypium hirsutum. Next base: position 29,806,910 of record NC_053439.1, on the reverse strand, counting down.
TAGAAACTCTGTATCTTCTAGAAACACTAGAATGGAAGAAATACAAACTTCGATAATAATCCAACAAATGAAACTTGGAGCAAGTGATGTAATTACATTTTCAAATTTCCAATCCAGGAAATATTACACATATATTGAAATTACATTTCAATTTAGAGAGTATAAAATATATTTTTTACATGCTTTATTAGATACTGGAGCTACAACTAGTAGTTGCAGAAAAAATGTCATTCCTTTAGAAAAATGGGAACCTATTAAGCATCCAATAAGAGCCATAGGAATAGATGGTAATGAAACCATAATTCAATATAAAGCTAGAAACGTACCAATCTACATAAATAATGTAAGATTTGTGATACCTAAAATATTATGCTTTCCAGAGATGCATGGAGATATATTATTAGGTAATAAATTTATATATCAACATTTTTTATTTTCTATTGATAAAAATTTAATTATGTTATCAGTAGAAAAAAACTTTTATAGAAATATCATTAGTAGAAAATCATAAATTTGTTTGTGATAAAAAAATTTACACCACCAAGAAAAGAACAAATTAAACAACTTGAAAGAAGTCATTGGTTGTTTAAAATATTAGATAATAATTTTGGTGAAGAACCATTAAAATTATGGAAAAATAGCCCTAGCTATTGTGATATTAAATTAGAAAATCCCAATAAATTTATTAGAGTTAAACCAATTATCTATACTAAATAGTAATATAATATTAACTTTGTCAGAAGAATAAGACACTTCTTCTGAAGAATCGTCTTCCAAAAATAAAAGACATAAAAACCTGAAAAACAGAAAAGAAAATATACTTATCAACAAAAATATGATTTCCAATCCTATAAACAACTTATAGAACATTGGAAGAATAAATTCACTAAGACATTTGATAAAAATGAAAGGATAGAATAACTAAAACTAATATAGCAACTTTATGAAAAACATAAAGACCTATTTGCATTATTTAATTATCACCTATTTGCATTATTTAATTATCATTATATGTTAAACTATGACACTACAAATAATAGTAGTTCTAATAATTTTGATAAAAATTCTGATAATTCTATAAACTTGGAAGATATAAATGTTACAAGTTATAAATCTGATGAAGAAAATACTTCAACAGATGAAGAAGAAAATATACAAATACCAGAACCAATGGATACTAGTCAAACATATTATAATCCTCATAGAAAAAGAAAACTAGAGTCAGATCTTCAAAAAGATGATTATTTAAGATATTTTCATAAAAACTATGAATAAGTGGAAAATACAACTAGAATTTTGGTAATCAAACCGAAAATATTGCTACTAATGAAATAAAATCTGAAAATTTAGGAGAATCATCTACTCAACCAATCCCACATAGAATAAATGATCTAAATAAAAGAAATGTTGTCCAAGAATGAATATATTTAGATCTAACTAATAATCCTATAGCAGACGATGAAAAAACCATAGATGATTAGGCACAATCTATGACTATAGTTGTTAACAACACATGTGGTCAAAAGAAAAAAATTTTAAACTGCTTTGTTGGAACATTTCAAGGAGATGTTTTACAATTCCTAAGAAGATGGGAAGAACCAGAAAAAGGAAAAGAACAGAAAAGGCGGTTAATCAACCAGATTCAAACTCCCAAAGATTTATTAAAAGGGTTAACTTATATTCTATAAACAAAAATTTTGTGGATACACTGATAAAAAAGATCAAGATTGTTTGTCTAGTTATGTATTGTCAAAGATTAAATTATGTGACATCAGATATCTAGAAGAAGTTTCTAAAATATTTCTTCATGAATATCAAAAACTATAAAATGAAAATATAAATTTCTAGAAAAACCAATATTTCCATAAATTACCACCACCATTGGGATGAGATTTGTATAAAAAAATACGATTCTTATTTATTAATACAAGGTTTAATATTTTTAAATTCAATAATACTACTAAGGTTTTAAATTGATTAAATTATGCTATTAGTCTCTGTATTTTGCAAAAGCTATGGATTTAATCTTTAAACTTTAATTTGATCAATTTTATTCTCTGAACTTTTTTATTTTTTAAATTTTAGTCATGACTGAAACAATAACAGTTAAATATGTTTGGTTAAATTCAATTACTAGTCTTGTGCTATGCATACAATTATAGATTTAGTTCATATTTTCCAACTAAATATTCTAAGTCTTTATACTTTTCGAATTTTAAAATTTCAATCTTAATACAAATAACAATCATTAATCAATTAACTAGATTTTTAGTGAGTAATATGTAAAAATAACAAATTGACATTGTATTACACATATATATATTTACCATATCAGATTTTAGAAATCGTAGAACTTAATGAATTTTGTAATTATCATTAGGTGAGAATTGAAATTTATTTTGAATATAATATATAGATCTTTATTCATAATAAAACAAGCCCAAATTTAATAAGCTGAGTTGTTAACAAAAAGACCAAATACTTAAAACAGCCCAAAAAACAAAAACTTAGATCCAGTTTGCCAAACAGGGAAGCTTTAGAGATATATCCTATCCCAGGTGTTCTCCATTAATCAACCCCTCTCCTGAAAAGCAACAAAAAGTCTTGGCAAACCGCAAAAATATCTTCACCATTATGCTCCATTACTCTTTCATCAGAAACAATAACTCTCTTCAATGTATATCTGTATTCATCTATCCATCTGTCTATTCAAGACCATATTCAGTCTCTCTTTGAACACTCTTGCCTCTTCATTCCTTCATGGACCTCGTCCATCTTCGATCGGCATCCACCGCTTCCTCCGCAACAGAAGGAACCATATTCATCTGATAAGTTGTCTCCCTCTTTTTGATTCCCTCTGTAGCTAGGATATGGGCAACCTTGTTAGATTCTTTATGGGTAAATCGAAAGACACAATATCCAAAGCCTAAATTTAGTTGCTTAGAGTCTTTAATATAAACTTCAATCTCAGATCTGTCTTCTTCCTTTGCTTGCAGTTTACAAATCACCGAACGAGAATCTCCTTCAATTTTAATCGCCTTTAATCTGAGATTTAACCCTAGATTGATTGCCTGGAGACACGCCATCGCTTCTGCTGCAAAAATAGACTATATGTTCTTATGCATGACTTTTTTGAACAAATAACTCCTGCTCTTTCGTTTCGAACCACTAACCCGGAGCAAGGCTCATTCCTTTGCTTGTTAAACGTAGTATCAAAGTTGATTTTTACCATCAAACCGTTTGGAGCTACCCATTTGTCCGTGTGTATCCTTCTCCTTGGTAAGTGTGTATTAAACCCATCAAGTTCCTTAAGGTAGTTGATCATGAAATCTGTTATTTGAAAACCTGATTTCTACTCTCCTTCATGAATAAATCTGTTTCTTGATGTCCATATCGCCCACATTGCACATGCTATCAACCTGCACTTAGCCATGGAATTTGAATCAAAAATGTTTTTCATCCATTCTTTGAATTCAGTATTTGCATCTGCAATAGGCCAACTAACACTTAACTTCTCCTATGTCTCCTTTGTTGTAGAACACTCCCGAAACAAGTGTTCCCTCGCTTCTACTCCAGTTTGACATCTTTGGCAAGTGGCAGAACCCATCATTCTTTTAAAGTGTAGATTACTAAAAGTAGGCAAATAGTTACAGGAAAACCTCCAGTTTGTAATTTTAATTTTTTGGGGTAGATCTAAATTCCACAATTTCTTGTAAAATTGTCTGTAATTTAATTGTCCTTGGTTCTGTCCATCTTGTAAAAGAAATTTACGCCCACTACGAACCAAATACTCCTCCGTCGGCTCACCACGCCAGATGATATGGTCTTCATGCAGATTCATGGACAAAGGAATGCATAAAATCTTCTCTGCATCCTTCTCCATAAAGGTATTACGAATCAGATCAACTTTCCATTTTCTTGTATTGGCATCAATCAAGTCTGCAATTGTACTTAGACTCAAATTAGAATCCATGTACTGAACTTTGAAATCATCATTTCCAGGAGCCTAAGCATCTTCCCAGATAGAGACCTTCCTCCCATCACTAATTCTCCAACCCAAACCCTTCAGAAGGAGCCCTTTTGGAGTCCATAATCTCTGCCAGGGAAAAAAAGGTAAATTTCCTAACTTGGAATTTAAAAAATCAGTCTTTAAAATATTTGGCTTTCAAAGTTTGTGCTAGTAAAGAATTAGGATTACGTAACAAATGATAACCATGTTTGGCCAATAATACAACGTTAAAAAAGACAAATTACGAAATCACATACCACCCTCTTCCTTAAGCGCACACAAAGACATCTAATCACACCAGCGCATGCTCTTTTCCCGTGACTTTTTTTTCCATTAGAAAGACTCTATTGATAAAATAAGCGCACACAAAGATAACCCTTCTCCACAGAACAGAAATAAGTAAGGGCTTAAGGGGTCTCCTTGTCGAAGTCCTCTAAATGGTTTCAAACTTACTCATTCTCCATTTAGTAAAATTGAATATCGAACTGTACTAATACAATGGAGAATAAAATCAATAAAAGGACAAGCAAAATCGATTTTTGACATCATACCTTTAAGGAAAGGCCTTCCACGTGATCATAATCCTTCCTCATAGAGCCATGAAGCCTTTTCGCCCTAATATTTTATTCCTGAAAGAATGAAGCACCTCATATGCCAGTAACACGTCAATTATGAGTCTACCCGGTGCAAAAGCGCTCTAAGAATCATCAATAAAACATTCATAACTTTTTGTATTAAATTGGCAATTGTCTTGGCAATAATCTTACAGATAATCGTGCAAAGACTAATAGGAAGAAAGCTTTTCAGATTCAGAGGATTTGCAATTTTTGGAATTAAAACTAAGTGGGTTTTGTTTAGTTCTTCCAAAGATTTTTCATTATTCAGAATATCCAAACAGAAAGCACTAGTATCTTTACCAATAATATGCCGATACTTTTGATAAAATAATGCCAAAAATCCATCTAAAACTGAAGCTTTTATAGGACCCATTCCTTTCAATGCCTCAACAATTTTTCCCTCTGTGTATGTAGCCATCAAACTTTGATTCATACTTTCTGAAACACAATAAGGTACCCTCGATAGGATATGATCCAAATTGCCAACCCTCTAGAAGCAAACAAGTCAGTAAAATAGTCACGAGCAATATTCCCAATCTCAATACGACCCATAGCTAGAGAACCATCATTCTTTTGTAATCCTCGAATATGATAAATACGTTGTCACTGAGAAGCATAATTGTGGAAAAATGAGGTGTTATTAACTCCCTTTTTTAGCCAATCCACTCTCGCTCGTTGTTCCCAATACCTCTCCTATTTATCCATCTCCATATTCAGATGTAGTTTGACATCAACAAGCTCAACCAAAGTCTCTTCCAATCTATCATAACTATTCAACTCTTCAAGTCCTTGTTAATCATTTCACATTTCATCCTCTTTTGTGCTTAATTTTACCTACCCAATTTTGCAAACCAATAGTGAGAGCTGAAATGCGATTTTAAAAAGAACCTGAGCTTTCTTCCCACAATATTCTTATCTCTTCCTCACATGACTCTTTTAAAACCCACCAACCTTCAAAATGAAACCTTCCAATTTTTTTACCCATTTCTTCAGCCTCCGTATTAATAAGCAAAGGACAATGATCTAAGAAAGAATGAGGTAGATACCTCAATGAGTAAGCTGGGAAAAGTAGTAACCATGTATCAGTAGTAACCCCTTTATCGATTCTTTCTCTAATTTTTTTTCCATTATGTGTCCTCTCTCTCATGTAAACCACGTCCTAGAAAATCCAATGTCTCCCAATTGACATTCATCCAAAGTTCTACAAAATACCTCCATTCTAGCCTCCTCCCTTAACAACCCTCCTTGTTTTTCATGCGCAAAGAGAATATCATTGAAGTCACCACTAACCAACCATGGTAGTGTATTATTTCTCCCCAAATGTCAAAGTAAGTCCTACGTCGCTGATTAATCCCTTACATCCGGTGCCCTTAAAAACCTGTAAACCTTCATCGTGGACTTTCCTCTGCTTCTTGAATTTTAACATCAATATGATTTTTTGAGAGGCTTGTAAGAGTAACTAAATGTCCCCCATTCCATCCTATGCTTAAACCCCCACATGTACCATCAACAGGAGCGTCAACACCGTTAAAGAAACCACATAGTCTCCTAATGTTCTCCATTTTGTTTGTATTCAATTGTCTCCATAAATAAGACAAATTGGGGATGATAAATTTTCAACATATGCTGAAGTCTTCTAACTACTCGCAGACTCCCAAATCCACGAACATTCTAGTAAAATATTTTCATTTCTTTCGGTCGGCTTACCCACTGGCAACCATCGACATTTGTTGAGAATGAGCAGAATGCCTATGAATAATCTCTAATGAATCTTGAATAGTAGAAACATTAGAGATCAAATAATCAAACCTTTGTCTCTTTTTCCTTATTAACAATTGGATCATCTTCTAAGTCACAATCCATAATCGTCAAATCAACCTATTAGAAGGGCCTACCACAATCGGATCTTTCCTTAATTTATCACCATTCAAATTAAACCCTATCTGTTGGCTTTTGCTTACCACCCAATCTTTCCCAACATTGTGGCATGATTCCTACCCCTTTTGTTGACCAATCAAATCATCTGTAATTTGGTGCCTTCTAAATTAATTCCAAGAATTGGATTAACATTAGCCCACGATTCTCTCCCCTGATTGTGCCTTAAGTTTTGGCCAAATTACTGCCCAAAATGTGTCTTCCTAAAAAAATCATCCTCTCCCTCCTCCCTTAGCTAAATGTTGTTTACTGTAGTAGCCTTCTGTGGCTGAGCCTGCAATGATAAGTCCCAACCCATTTCCATTTCCTGCATCTCATGTTTTAATCTCATTGGGCAGAAATTCTCTCCATGGCCTAGGCAGCTACATAAGAAACAAAACAAAGTTAATTTTTCATATTTGATCTTTGCATAAGTAAAATTTGAGTTGGAGATCATAGTTTTCTTTCTTCTTTTCAGAGGCTTTCGGACATTAATCTGGACTCCGATGCGTAGATAATTTTTGTAGCTGTTGGATAACTATTTCATATCATATTCCAGATATTTTCCAATGAAATTTCCAAATTGTGCCGCCATGGAATCTCTAAAAAAACCCCAATGGCAAATCATGAATCTGAACCCACCAGCCTGAGTACACTAATGGAATAGACATCAGATCTTCATTCTTTTGAATCTTATGGATAATCAACAAGTGATTATTGAAAGTCCAGGGAGCACCTGTAATTACCCGATTAATATCCAATTCGTTAAAGAATTTTAATAGAAAACGTTTTTCACCCAAATTCGAGATTTGCACACCCTTCAAAGGGTTCCAGATGTTTTCCATTGTATTTCTCATGGCTGGGAAATGGACCACACTAGTAGTTAGAAAGCATCCTGGAATGACGGAAATGTGCAAGTGTACACAATCGCAACAAGTAATAAAGTGACAAATAAATGTCGAGTTATCGTACCCACAGGGACTGTGAAAAGAATTATTTATGAATACTATTTAAAACACTTTGGTAAAGAAAAATATTTTATTTGAAGAGGGTGACTAAAAACTAAGATTTTAAACTAAGTGAACTAAATAAATAAATCTCAAATGCACGATTTCAAACTACGATTTTAATCAAGATAACATAATTGTGTTAGATTAATTACATTTCTTAACTTAGGATTTATTAAACTCATGTTTATATTGTTACAAATAAGTTCACGGCAACTCAGTAATTTGCTAACTTATGAACATACTCACGTACCAAAATCCATTTATCTTTTGACTATATCCTTATGTTAATTCAACCGATTAAACAAATCTTAATAGGAAAATATATTGTTGCACATACGTACTTATTAAATCAAAATAATCTCCTGTACATTTACCTATGTCAATTCAAAAAAATAACTCGATTTAATAAGCACATAAAAGACTATATGAGGTAACAAAGTATCCTTACCTTGAAAAAGTTTAATCACAATAATCTTGCAAGTTATGCAAGGCAAATGTATCGTCAGATACCGTTGCTAATCTAACTCTCAGCTACCTTAGATGATTAAACATGCATTGATTAAGTACTGTGTTCATTAATTACAATTTCAATCCGTTTAAATAATTAATTCATTAGTTACCTAACAATTGTAATGCAAGAATAACTTAGTCATGATTTTACTTAATCAAGCATCTTACAGAGGCCTATAACAACATAAACACAATTTCAATAATTTTAACAAACAAAATGCAATCAACCTAACACGAATTAAATTCAAGCTAAATTGATTAAATTAACCATTTCAACAACATAAATATTTATAGATATGCTTAGCATAACAACAACAGAAATTAAAGAGATAGGGAAAAAGAATCAAATTCAGTGTTTTTTGTGGCTTAACTAGTTGCTCTGTCCTTCTCCGTTGTCCTTGTTGACCAAGGCTTCTATGAACACTTAATTGTTGCTCCAAATAGCTAATAAATGCCCCTTTCTCAATAGGAGAAATCGCCAAGAGAGCAAGGGAATTTTGGAATGAAAAAGCAGAGAGAAAGTGGAGAGAAGAAAGGAAAGATGTGAATGCTTGAGGTGTGTTTTTCAAATGACCAACCTAATGAGGTTTTTATAGCTAAAAAGGGCTGCTAAAAAGAGTTAAAATTATCAACCAAAGAGCCCTTCCTTGGCCGGCCATACATGTGGCAAGGTTGATAGTTTCAACTTTGCTAATTTAGGCTTGGGGTAAATTTATAAAGCCACCAATTGTAGAGGGGTTTGAATGCGACTTGAACAAGTCTTCAAGTGTAACAGCTTAATTTTTAGTGGTGTCAAAAATAGGGGTTCGAGATTACTAAATCTGACCAGTGAGTTTTAAAATTTAATAAATTAATAATTATGGGTCAAGTGTGAATTTAGAAAAATTTTTGAATTAGTGAATTTTGTGATTTAAAAAGAATTTAATAGGTAAATTGGTCTAAAACGAGGTATCGAGACCTCAAATTCATAAGCCGAGTCATAAATATTTTTATAAATATTTATGGAGTGTTATCGAGTTAGTATAAAAGTTTCGTTAGAAAATTTTAGCGTTTGGATAGTCAATTAATTAAAAAGGATTAAATTGAAAATAGTGCAAAATTTGTTAAATTGTGATTAAATAGCTTAAATGACTAATAAGGAGGGATTTAAAAGGCAATTAGGCCCAAATTATATGGGCTGGACGGTTGGGCAAGAAAAATCAGCAAGAAAGTAAGGAGAAACAAGGGCAAAATTGAAAACTTTACAAATTAAATATATAAAACAAAGACAATAGTGAAAAATCTAGAGATTTCATAATTTATCAGTAAAAACGCCATAGGAGGTCTGAAACAAGCTGGTTTCTCATATTTTTATACCATATTGGGAATCCGAAGATAAATGCGGAAAAGAGAAAGTATCAAATTAGTCTCAACTTTTATAACTCCTACAAATTGGCCCAGATAAGTTCATACGGCTGGACTTTTATAATTAATTGTTAATGTGGGAATGACATTGTATCAATTTGTATATTGTAATGATTATTGTAAAAATGAAAAAAAAATGAGGTTATTAGTTCAAATTAAGGGATACGAAGGATTGAGTACATGCGTTTCGAAATCAGTGATGACTTGACGAATAAGTCCATGTTGAATTCATGGCAAATTGTGAAAAGTAGGTATGGTGTTTCAGTGAAGAAAATCATATTGAGTTGTGAAAAGTAGGTATGGTGTTTCAATGAGAAAAACCATATTTAGTTGTGAAAAGTAGGTATGATATTTCAGTGAAGGAAACCATACTGAGTTATAATATTGAAAAAGATTCAAGCAAATCGTGGCACCAGGCAAACGATATACTTAAATCCGTAAGACGATCCTTAATTTGAAAAGTATTTAAAAATGTAATTGAAGCTAAATGTTGGAATATAAGTTGACATCTGATATTGAGTTCGATTGAGTAAATTCATTGTTTGAGATTGTAGTTGGCAGGAAATGTTGAATTTTTATTTGTTTATTAATATTGTTAGTGAAATTTTGGTAAGATTTTATTATGAGCCTATGAACTTACTAAGCTTTCTGCAAGCGTACTTGTGTGTGTTTATTGTTTCTTGTAAATTGATGTATATATGTTCGGAGGATCGGATCTACATCAACGATCACACTATCTAGATTTAATCCAGTAGATTTTCTTAAACAACTTTTTGATTTATATGGCATGTATTAGGACTTGGTCGTTTTGTGTGTATTCTTATGATATGGCTAAGGAGTAGCAAGTAAATTTTTGATAATGAATTAACTATTGAATTGGTTACATAAGAACGTGATTTGTGTTGTGTAAGCAAGAAATTATAAAAGAGTAAAAATTTGCAATGGAACAGTTTTTGAACAGCAGTATTGATGTGATTTTGAAAAATCACCAAAAATAATGAAAATTGAATTAGAGAGTGAATACGATATAGAATTAAAGCTACATGAGTCTATTTTCATATGAAAGAAATAGAGTAAGCAAAAGAGTTTTATATTTTTAGATATTTGAATTTTAGAGAGACATGATCAAAATAGTTTTTGAAATCCCCTGTTCTGAATTTAGAAAATCATTAAAAATTGTAAAAAAAGGATTTGGAGTTATAATTTATATGTTTAGATTTTTTTTAGTGAGTCTATTTTCAATAGAAACAAACGAGAATGTTATTTGAATTTTGTACATTGAGATAATTAATTTTTAGTGAAGAGGGGTCAGAGCTGTTGAATAGTGAAATAGGGAAAAATTTAATGAATAAACTATACTAATTGGCTAAAGTAAAAAATTCTGAAAATTTTATGGTAAGAAGATATATGAGTCTAGTTTTAGGAAAAATTTACGATCTAAATTTTGAGTTTCATAACTCGAGTTATAATTAAATTAGTGACTATTGCGCAGGTGGACAGGTTTATTGTGAAGAGGCAAATGAATTGTTTTAATTTGATTAAGTATTCGAAAAAATTTTAATATTCTCGGTTTGGACCTGAACCGTTTTTATTGCATGATTTAGGGTTTTGATATTCGTTTTTAGAGACATATTGAATAAACGTGAGTGAATTAATTTTAAAAGTAAATTTTTATACTCTGAACTAGTAAGTTAAATCAGGTAATGCCTCGTGCTCGACTCCGGAAACGGTCTCGGGTAAGGGGTGTTACATTTGTTGGTATCAGAGCTTCGGTTTAGCCAATTCTCGAAATGAATGTAATGAGTAAATTGTTCGGAAATACATGCCATATAAATTTGTGATAGTGTGATGTGTATAATCTGATCTGATTCTTGTTATTTTTATAGATTATAAAGATGTCAGATAGACTTGAACATGCTGAACAGGAAGATGCTAACAGTATAGTACAGACCTCTAAACAAGGAACAAGCAGTAATGTTTCAATCTCTCTAGTTCAAGAACAAGATCTTAAAAATATGATATACGGAGTGATGAATTAGTGGTTTACTGATCTAATGCAAGGAAGAACTCAAACTCAACAACCTCCTCCCCCTACTGCACCACTTGTGGCACCCCCGGTTGCTCCTCCACCTCCTTCGACAACTGAATCTAGTAAGCGTTCTCTGATTGGAAAGCTTAGGAAGTTTGGAGCTGAAGAATTTTGAGGTAGATCAGATAACGACCCTGTAAAAGTTGAGTATTGGCTACAAAGTTTGGTAAGAGTTCTTAAACAAATGGCTTGTTCTCTGGATGATTATCTGAGATGTGCTGTCTCTTTATTAATAGAAGAAGCATATAATTGGTGGGAAACTATGGAAGCAGTAGCATCTGAAGAGAAGCTTACTTGGGAATTTTTCCAGGGTGAGTTCAAAAAGAAATATGTCGGTAAGAGATATCTGGACAAGAAGAAGAGGGAATTTCTTGACTTGTGACAAGAAAATCGAACGGTGGTTAAATATGAAAAAGAATTTGTATATATCAGTAAATATGCTCGAGATATTGTGTCGATTGAAGAAGAAATGTGTATTAGATTTGAGGAATGGTTAAATAATGATATTAGAATGATAATTGGAGGCACAGAAATTTGAGAATTTGTTACTCTGTCAGATCGAGCCCAGAAGGTGGAATAAGTATATAACAGAAAGAAGCAAAGAGAGAGTCGGAATAAAGAATCTTTCAAGAGGAGTTATTCTAGATCAATATCGACAGTTTCAGCTAAAAAGTTCATAGATGATTCTAGCCAACCTACTTCAACTTTAGAAAGATTGAATAAAAGTAAGACAACTCAACGAAATGTTGGAGTAACTATTTAACCTACGGCTAGTCTTAGCAGTGTACAGAATTTTTCCAAGCCTATATGTAAAAATTGTGGGAGGTTTCATATTGGTGAATGTTAGGGTAGAATAGGAGCTTGTTATAGGTGTGGGGGTACCGATCATTTTATTCGAAATTGCCCCAAACTGTCAAAGGAAGAACAAAAAGAAACACAAACAGTTACCTGTTAGAAAGGCAAATGTTCGGGTCAAAGTGGTGCAGCGGGAACTAGTCACTCGGGAATAAGAGATTCTATTATTCGATCAAAAGCTCGAGCACCTGCACATACATATGCCATTCGAGCAAGGGAATAGGCTGCAACTTCAGATGTGATAGCTAGTACTTTCTATCTTTTTGATGATTCTGTGTATGCATTAATTGATCCTGGATCTATACATTCTTATGTTTGCACTGCATTAGCATCAGAGAATAAATTATCTGTTGAATCTACTGATTATGACGTGCAAGTCACAAATCCATTAGGACAAAGTGTACTAGTTAATTTAATATGTCGAAATTGTCCACTAAAAATATAAGGTTGTGAATTTCTTGCTGATTTGATGTTACCTTTTCGGGAATTTGATGCTATTTTGGGAACGGATTGGTTAATAAAACATGATGTTGTAGTGAACTATCGAGAGAAATGAATTGATTTGAAAAACCAGGCAGGAGAAGTAATTTCAACTGAGTTTGAAAATATAAAAGATGATGTCAGAATTATTTTAGCCTTTTCAGTTCAAAAAATGGTATAGAAAGGTAATGAAACATATTTAGCTTATATTCTTAATACCCGGGGTTCTGGATCAAAGTTAGAACAGCTGTCAGTTGTCAATGAATTTGTTGATGTGTTTCTTGAGGAATTGTCGGGTTTACTGCTAGATCGTGAAGTTGAGTTTGTGATTGATGTGATTCTAGGAACAGCTCCGATATCCATAACACCGTATAGAATGGCACCAGCAGAATTAAAAGAGTTGAAAACTCAGTTGTAAGAATTATTAGACAAAGGGTTTATTAGACCAAGTACGTCTCCTTGGGGTGCACCTGTATTGTTCGTAAAAAAGAAAGATGGCTCATTAAGATTGTGTATAGATTACAGACAGTTGAACAAGGTTACAATCAAGAATAAATATTCATTGCCTCGTATAGATGATTTGTTTGATCAACTGAAAGGTGCTGCAGTGTTTTCAAAGATAGACCGTAGATTTGGGTATTATTAATTAAAAGTTAAAGGATACGATGTGCCAAAAACTGCTTTCAGAACCCGGTATGGTCATTACGAATTTTTGGTTATGCCATTTGGGTTGACAAATGCTCCTGCAGCTTTTATGGATCTGATGAATCAGATTTTTCAACCTTATTTGGATAGATTCATGGTTGTATTTATTGATGATAGACTGATTTATTCAAAGAAGAATCTGAGCATGCTCAACATTTGAAAATTGTGTTACAGACCTTAAGAGAAGCAGTTATATGCAAAATTTAGCAAGTGTGAATTTTGGCTACATGAGGTCAGATTTTTGGGTCATATTGTGTCAGCTGAAGGGATTCGGGTAGGTCTAAGTAAAGTGACTGCAGTGGTGAATTGAAAATTTTCAAAGAACATAACAGAAGTACGAAGTTTCTTGGGATTAGCTGGTTATTACCGCCAATTTGTGAAAGACTTTTCAATGATTGCCTCACCGATGACCTGATTACTACAGAAGAATGTTGAATTTGTTTGGTCTGATGAATGTGAACAGAGTTTTGATCAATTGAAGAAAATGCTAACAGAAGCTCCAGTCTTAACTCAACCAGAATCGGGTGTACCGTATGTTGTTTATAGTGATGCGTCTTTAAATGGATTGGGTTGTGTACTGTTGCAGTCGGGAAAAGTAGTGGCCTATGCTTCTCGACAGCTAAAACCGCATGAGAATAATTATCCTACACATGACCTTGAATTGGCTGCAATTGTATTTGCTTTGAAAATTTGGAGGCACTAATTATACAGTGAGAAATGCTATGTGTATACAAATCATAAAAGTCTGAAGTATTTAATGACTTAGAAGGAGTTGAATTTGAGACAAAGACAATGGTTCGAGTTGTTAAAAGGTTATGATCTTGTTATTGATTACTACCCGGGGAAGCTAATGTGGTGGCAGATACACTCAGTCAAAAGTCGTTTTTGTTTTCACTTTGAACTATAAATACTCATTTATCTATTAATGAAGATGGTTCTGTGTAAGCAAAGCTGAAAGTGAAACATGTATTCTTTCAGCGGGTTCGAGAGTTGCAAAAAAATGATCCAAAATTAGTGCTGAAGAAACAGATGGTTCGAGACAAAATGAGTTCAGAATATAGTATTGATGATGGAAGCATGTTGTATTATCGCAATAGAATTTGTGTTCCGAATAATTCAGATTTGAAGAATGATATTCTTTCTGAAGCCCATAACAGCATGTATTCTATTCACCCGGGCTGTAACACCCCAAACCCGAGACCGTCGCCGGAGTCGAACACGAGGTGTTAACAGACTTCAAACCACTTATTAGAAATTTCCCAGACAAGCTGCCAATCTGCGTACGAGTCGCATTAAAAATCATATCTTGAGTTCTGAAACTCGAAATCTAGTTCCGTAAATTTTCTCCGGAACTAGACTTATATATCTATATGGTAGAATTTTTGTAGAATTTTTGGCTGGGCCAATTGGTACAGTTTATTGGTTAAAGTCGTCCCTGTTCCTGGGTTCGACTACTCTGACCCTTGTGCATTACGACTTAGATATCTCCCTTTACAGAGCTCCAATACTTATGCCATTGGTTTATAATGAAACTATACTCAAAATGGAATCTATACATATAAAGCATGACTTCTAATTGTCTCTGATTAATTTAGGGTGAATTTCTAAAGTCGGGACAGGGGATCCGGAAATCGCTCTGGCCCTGTTTCACAAGAGTTTAATTATCTCCTAACATACAGCTCATATGATCATTTCATTTCTTCTATATGAAAATAGACTCATCGAGCTTCTATTACATAATTTATTCATTAATTAATTCCATTCCTACTATTTTTAGTGATTTTTCAATCTCACGTCAGTGCTGCTGCCAGCATCTATTACTAAAGCAACTATGCCTATCTTGTGATTTCTCCTTGATCTAACTAGTAATTCATCATACATATCACAAATTATGATCATGACTAGCCATGCCAAAGGCTAATCATTGTCAAACATCTCCCTACTACACTATTGCCATATCATGAATTTTAACACCAAAAATAATCAACCATGACATATGGCATAAAAATCGAATTTCCAAGACTTGCGACCTAACATTATAGAACCAAATCCAACCGAACATTTATGCCATTTTCGCATGGCTAAAAGTTTACATACCAAATTTCAACAGAACATATTAGCCTATACATGCCGAAATGTTCTCCTAGACCGACTAAAAAGAAGATACCAAAAGTTGCTAGCCGGTGTGATGACTTCGATGACAGTCCCGAGCATGCAAAAAGACGAGTCCAAGAAACCTAAAGTAGGTGACAAGCAAACACCGAGTGAGTATATAACTCAGTAAGTCATAAGCATTACATTGCCGTTCAGTAATAATATATCATAAGAGAAAATAAATAATGCGGGATTAAAATCCTCCATCCATACCCAAACTGTGCTATAATTCCTTAGGCATTTCGGTTCGATCTCATACCAAGCCCTACTTTGACATTTCATACATTACACCATATGACATTGGATGCATTTATCTTCAAGTATAATCACCACATAGGTTCAAGACTTACCAAGCTCAATCCCAAATATAAATAAAATGTCTATTCCTCATGAGCTCAAGGTGTTTACTCATACCGTTGTCCATGATTGACTCGATAAGGCCGCACACTTAGAGCATATATATTTATTAGAGAATGTATAATAAGCCGCACACTTAGTGCTTAATAGTCGAACTCGCACACTTAGTGCTATATAATCAAACTCGCACACTTAGTGCTATACAATTTGAACCCGCACACTTAGTGCCAATCTCATGATCATAAATGTTTACACCCGCACACTTAGTGCCGAAACCAACAACTCAATACATCTCACCTCTTTTCTTTTTCATTCAATACTTTCATCACCCCATGCATACATGTATATATATATATTTATCATTCAATTCAGCATCATTACATAGACGTTATGACCATTTAAATTAATACAAAATATATGCTTAATGACTTACCTTGTGTTGGGTAAGACGGTTCCAACTCGGCTACTCGATGATCTTTTCTTTGCCTTTGCTTGATTCTCCTCCTTTAACTCCTTGAGCTTAATCAATAAATCAACTAGTTTAACCACCTTGCTAAATATTTATAATCCAATTACACATGCATATGTTTGTTAGTATATTCGGCAACCATCCTCACTAATTACCCATTTAGTCGATTATACACATAATCAAAGGTAACCTCACGAATGGGCATACTTATGTGTATATATATATATCCACTTCCGAATGGGCATCACAATTAGATTTAACACTACCTTCATACTCAATTAGATGGCCGAATGTATGTACAATGTCAACTATAACATCATTTAAACATCTAATTTCATCTCATGAACACTTGATCGAATTTTCCTAATCTAGCATATTTTCACATCTATTTGTAACATCATGTAAATCCACATATAACTACATTTCTTAAGTTCCACATCTTAATGCCCATTATAGCCATTCTCATAGTCTAAATCTAAAAATTGGCACATCCACCTTTCAACCATGTTAGCCGAATACTCATTCTCTTCTTAGTCCTAAATTCGGCACCTCCAACAAAGTGACTTAACAACTTCAACTTTCATGCTAACATAACAAGCAATTTAACACATACATATAACTAACATGTTAATAGCATCAAGGTATCAACTAAAATTTTTAAGCTTCTTAGTCAAAGCCTAACTCTCCGACAACCCCAAATCCAACCATGGGGTAGATAGAATTTAGACTCATCACCCAAAGGTTGTGTAAACTTCCAAAAATATCATTGAACATACCTTGATCTAAAGGACCACCTTGGCCGAATCTTGCTTCCTCTTCTTCCTCTAGTTACGACAATTGCAAAAGAAAGAAAACATGAACACTCCTTCTTCCCTCCTTATTAAGCATTCAAACTCTCTCATTTTCATGCCACAACATCAAACACTCCTCCTAGATACAAGCAATGGCCGAACTTCTTCAAAATTTTTCTCCCTTTCTTTTTCTTGGTTTTTCGGCTAGGAGATGGCAAGTATGAACACCCCCTTTTTTTGTTCACTTTCCTATTATTATTCCCATCATTTGTTAACTAAAAAAAACATATTAAATTAGAATGAGTGGAGCATCATCACTCATTGGCCGGCCACCATGTATTTTATGGGTAATTTGACTTGCAAAGCCATGCTTCCTCTCCCTATTATTAATTACTCCTTATAATTCATCTATCATCTTTTCTAACTTCGTCAACTAGGTCCTTTTCGAATTAATTCACATTCCTAAAGCTAATATTAAGCATTTAATTTCTCATATATTCACTGTCACACAAAAATTTATGTAATTAAAACACAAAAATAAATTTTTGGCTCGGTAATGTGGTCTCGAAACCACATTCCGACCAGGGTCTAATTAGGATTGTCACACGGGCAGTACGAAAATGTATTGTGATTTGAAAGGAACTTATTGGTGGCCTGGTATAAAGCGAGAAATATGTGAATTCGTTGCAAAGTGTTTGATTTGTCAATAGGTAAAAGCAAAACACCAAGTGACCCGTAATGATTACTGAGTGGAATTGGGAGCATGTCATGATGGATTTTGTATCTTGATTACCTATTACTCCGAAAAAGAAAGATTCAATTTGGGTGATAGTGGACAAATTGACTAAGTCAACACATTTTATTCCAGTCAGAACAGATTTTTCGCTTGAAAAGTTAGCGAAAGTATAGGTGTTAGAAATTATGAAATTACATGGAGTGTCGACGTCCATTATTTCTGATCGAGATCCAAGGTTTGCCTCGAGATTTTGGAGTAAATTATAGGAAGCTTTAGGTACTAAGTTCAAATTTAGTACAGCTTTTCATCCTCAGACCGACGGGCAATCTGAGCGAGTGATTCAAATTTTAGAAGATATGTTGAGGTGTTGTATACTTGAGTTTGGTGGTAGCTGGGAAAGGTATTTACCTTTAGTTGAATTTGCTTATAATAATAGCTACCAAACTAGTATCAAGATGGCACCGTTTGAAGCTTTTTATGGAAGGAAATGTAAAACCCTATTGTATTGGTATGAATTAAGTGAATCGAAGTTAGTGGGAGTGGAATTGATTCGGGAAATTGAAGAGAAAGTCAAGATTATTCGAGATAGTTTGAAAGTTGCTTCTGATCGTCAGAAGTCGTACGCAGATTTGAAGAGAAGAGATATAGAATTCAATGTGGGTGATCGTGTGTTCTTGAAAGTTTCTTCGTGGAAGAAAGTTTTACGGTTTGGTAGAAAGGGAAAACTTAGTCCACGATTTATCGGGCCGTATGAAGACATAGAAAGAATTGGTCCAGTAGCTTATAGATTGACTTTGCTTCTGAAACTTAAGAAGATCCATAATGTGTTTCATGTATCTATGTTGAGACGGTATAGATTAGACCCTTCATGTAATGGCCTAAATTTAAGGTTATCGAAATAGTGGTTTCATAACCACAAATTCGATTTAAAGAGAAAATTATTATTAATTTTTATGATTTATTGAGTGATTAGATATAAGTATTAAAGTATTGATAAGAAATTTTATTGATTGCATGCCTAAATTGCTTATTAGGACTTAATTGCAAAAGTGGGTAAATATGAGTTTTAGATGATAAAGGATTTATTTGAAGTGCATAATCAAAGTAGAGGTTCTTAAATAGTAATTAGACCATAAAATTTCCATGGACAAAAATAGGCATGCATAGATAAAAATAACTAAAGTTTTAGTGAAGGGTATTTTAGTAAATGAATAATAAAAAGGGAAAAATATGGAAAAAAAATATCATCTTCACCATAGCTTGTTGCCGAATTTGGAAAGACTATAGCTAGGGTTTTCACACTTTTTCAAGCTCATAGTAAGTGATTTTAAGCCCCGTTTTTAATGCTTTTTATGTTTTCGAGATCCCGGTAGCTTAATTTAGTTTATTCTAGCAATAATTTAACCTAGGGTTAATATTTGGAAAAATACCTATATGTGAAAAGTGTTTATTTTGATGTTTTATGACATAATGTGAAGCTAGAAATTATGTTAAACAACTTTTGCTAGTCGATTTTAAGCGAAAATGAGTAAGTTGACAAAATCGGTAAAAATCCCTAATGTGCATAAGTGTTAGAGTGAGAATTTGATGTTGTCATAGAAGATAAAAATGTTCAGCATGTTATATAACATAAGAATATGAGATGAAGTTTAATTTTTGAGCTTTGGGGCAAAAGCGTAATTATGTAAAGGTTTAGGGGTAAAATTGTAATTTTTCCAAAGTTAGAGTTGAGGGCTATTTTAATTAATGTGAGTATTAAATAAGTTAAATTTACTATTATAGATCAAGAAGAACGGAATTCGAGGTTAGATCGAGGAAAGAATAAAGTTGAAGACTAAATTGATAAGTTTGGCTATATTTGCTACCGAGGTAAGTTTATGGTAAATAAATGCAATATTTCAATAATTATTATTAATGCTGCTATTTTCCAACAATTATGTATTTATTACATGAAATTATTTTTCAGCAATTATGTATTTATAAAAGCCCCGTTGAAAAATTAGGAGTGTATTGGATACAAATGTCATGACATATAGGTAAAGAGATCCCATGTAAGACAATGTTTGGGACATGGCATTGGCATCATTGAGATCATGAAAGGTCCCATGTAAGACCACGTCTGGGACATGGCGTTGGCACCGAGATGAGAGGTCCCATGTAAGACCATGTCTGGGACATGGCATTGGCACCGATATGAGAACTCCCATGTAAGACCATATATGGGATATGGCACTGGTAGTACATGAAACATCCCATGTAAGACTATGTCTGGGACATGACTTTGGCATGTTATTATCAGAAAGAGACCTAAGTATCCTTATTATTTCAATGTAGTTCAACGGGCTAGTAAATAACTTATATCCATGAAAGTTTAGTTAAAAGTATAAATGACAAGTTAAAGTGAGTTATAAGAGTTAAGAGTATATTACGTTACCCATTGAGAATCAACATTTCAGCAAGAGAAAAGTAAGTCCTAATTATGAGTTGTCTAAGTAAACAAGTAAGTGAATGAGTAAGAGATAAAGTAAAGAGGAAATTAAAGATTATGTTACTTGGTTATTATTATTTGCATTTAATATTGCTATTTAGTTACTTGTAAACTTACTAAGCATTATGCTTACTTTGTTTATTTTCCTTTTATATATTAATCAAATTCGAGGATCCTTAAGACGTCGAAGATCGTCCACACTATCAACCATAATGACTCGGTATTTTATGATGAACTATGTTTGAACTATGGCATGTATAGGGACTTACTTATTTTGAATGTTGTATTATGATTTTGCTAAAGAATGATGTGTAAATATCTAATGATGAATGGTTGTCAAAATGGATAAGTATGAAGGTGTTTGTTGTTATACATGTCTATGTGATAAATTATGCATAGAAACCATGAAAGAGTAATAATTTGCAAAGAAACAGATTTCAAACAGCAGTAATGACGTGATTTTGAAAAATCACTTAGGATAGTATAAAATGAATTAGAGGGTGTATGATATACAAAATGAAAGCTTGTTGAGTCTATTTTCATGGAAAAATAACGGTTTAGAAAAAGAAATTTTATATTTTGAGATATGTGAATTTTGGTGAGACAGGGTCAGAACTATTTTTGGAGTCCCCTGTTCTGAGTTTAAAAAATCACTAAAAATTGTAAAAAGCTAGTTATGAGTTAATTTATATGTCTAGATTCCTTATTGAGTCTATTTTCTGTAGAAACAAGTAAGAACACCATATGAAAATCCTACTATGAGAAAACTTATTTTTAGTGGCAAGAGGTCAGGATAGTCGAGTGGTGAAACAGGGGAGACTTTAACTAATAAACTATACTAATTCGCTAAACCAAAAATTCTGAAAATTTTATGGTAAAAAGATATATGAGTCTAGTTTCAGGGAAAATTTACGGATTTAAATTTTGAGTTTTGTAGCTCGAGTTATAAATGATTTAGTGACTGCTGCGTGAGTGGACAGCTTTATCATAAATAGTGAGATGAATTTTAAAAGTAAATTTTTATGCCCCGAACTAATAAGTTAAGTAAAGTAATGCCTCGAGCTCGACTCCGGCTACGGTCTCGGGTAAGGGGTGTTAGACTTCACATGTGATTCATCATACCGAGATAGAAATACAATCAAACAGGACTTATTCGGAGGAACCAGTGAAAATTTTGGCTCGAGAAGTTAAAGTGTTGCTGAACAAACGGTACCATTGGTAAAGGTGGTATGGCATCGACATAGTATGGAGGAGGCAACCTGGGAAACAGAAGAATCAATGAAATCACAGTATCCGAACCTATTTTCAGGTAACAAATTTTGGAGGATGACATTTTCTAATGGGGGAGAGTTGTAACAGCCTAATTTTCAGTGGTGTCAATAATAGTGATTCGAGATCATTAAATTCGACCAGTGAGTTTTAAAATTTAATAAATTAATAATTATGGGTCAAGTGTGAATTTAGAAAAATTTTTGAATTAGTGAATTTTGTGATTTAAAAAAAATTAATAGGTAAATTGGTCTAAAACGAGGTATCGAGACCTCAAATTCATAAGCCGAGCCATAAATATTTTTATAAATATTTATGGAGTGTCATAGAGTTAGTATAAAAGTTTCGTTAGAAAATTTTAACGTTTGGATAGTTAATTAATTAAAAAGAACTAAATTGAAAGTAGTGCAAAATTTGTTAAATTGTGATTAAATAGCTTAAGTGACTAATAAGGAGGAATTTAAAAGGCAATTAGACTCAAATTATATGGGCTGGACGGTTGGGCAAGAAAAATCAGCAAGAAAGTAAGGAGAAACAAGGGCAAAATTGGAAACTCTACAAATTAAATATATAAAACAAAGACGAAAGTGAAAAATCTAGAGATTTCTTCATAATTTATTAGCAAAAACGCCATAGGAGGTCTGAAACAAGCTAGTTTCTCATATTTTTATACCATATCGGGAATCCGAAGATAAATGCGGAAAAGAGAAAGTATCAAACTAGTTTCTAAACTTTTACAACTCCTACAAATTGGCCCAGGTAAGTTCATATGGCTGAACTTTTATAATTAATTGTTAATGTGGGAATGACATATTGTATCAATTCGTATATTGTTGTTGAATGATTATTATCGTACAAATGAGAAAAAAATGAGATTTTTAGTTTAAATTAAGGGATACGCATGATTGTGTACATACGTTCGGTAATCAATGATGAATTGATGAATAAGTCTATGGTGAATCCATGGCAAATTGTGAAAAGTAGGTATGGTGTTTCAATGAAGAAAACCATACTGAGTTGTGAAAAGTAGGTATGGTATTTCAGTGAAGGAAACCATACCGAGTTATAGTATTGTAAAAGATTCAAGCAAATCGTGGCACCAGGCGAACGATGTACTCAAATCCGTAAGACGATCCTTAATTTTAAAAGTATTTAAAAATGCAATTGAAGCTAAATGTTGGAATATAAGTTGACATCTGATATTGAGTTCGATTGAGTAAATTCATTGTTTGAGATTGTGGTTGGCAGGAAATGTTGAATTTTTATTTGTTTATTAATATTGTTAGTGAAATTTTGGTAAGATTTTATTATAAGCCTATGAACTTACTAAGCTTTTTGCAAGCGTACTTGTGTGTGTTTATTTTTTCTTGTAGATTGATATATATACGTTCGGAGGATTGGATCTACATCAACGATCACACTATCCAGATTTACTCCGGTAGCTTTTCTTAAACAACTTTTTGATTTATATGGCATGTATTGGGACTTGGTCGTTTTGTGTGTATTCTTATGATATGGCTAAGGAGTAGCAAGTAAATTTTTGATAATGAATTAACTATTGAGTTGGTTATATAAGAAAGTGATTTGTGTTGTGTATGCAAGAAATTATAAAAGAGTAAAAAATTGCAATGGAATAGTTTTTGAACAGCAGCATTGACGTGATTTTGAAAAATCACCAAAAATAGTGAAAATTTAATTAGAGAGTGAATAAGATATAGAATTAAAGTTGAATGAGTCTATTTTCATATGAAAGAAATAGAGTAAGCAAAAGAGTTGTATATTTTTAGATATTTGAATTTTAGAGAGACAGGATCAAAATAGTTTTTGAAATCCCCTGTTTTGAATTTAGAAAATCATTAAAAATTGTAAAAAATAAAAGAATTTGGAGTTATAATTTATATGTTTAGATTCCTTAGTGAGTCTATTTTCAATAGAAACAAACGAGAATGTTATCCGAATTCTGTACATTGAGATAATTAATTTTTAGTGAAGAGGGGTCAGAGCTGTTGAATAGTGAAATAGGGGAAATTTTAATGAATAAACTGTACTATTTGGCTAAAGCAAAAAATTCTGAAAATTTTATGGTAAGAAGATATATGAGTCTAGTTTCAGGGAAAATTTATGGATATAAATTTTGAGTTTCGTAACTTGAGTTATAATTAAATTAGTGACTGTTGCACAGGTGGACAGTTTTATTGTGAATAAGGAAATAATTTGTTTTAGGGTCTGTTTGTTTGCCAGTAAAATGTTTTCCGGAAAATGATTTACTTTTCTAGAAAATGATTTACTGAAAATATTTTCTGGTGTTTGGATGAATCTGTGTAAAATATTCTCTGTTGTTTGGCAGATTTCCTGAAAATATTTTTCGAAAAAATTGTTTTTACATATATTAATGAATTTATATACATATTAATAAATTTTTATATTTTAAATTGTTTTTACATATATTGCAATGATTTATTTATAAATAAATAAATTAAATTAAATATATAATAATACTCAATTATTATGCTACAATATTAATCGTCATAAATTGAAAACAACCAAAGTCAAATAAATTATTTGTAATTGTGTTAAAAAAACATAAAACCGATATTACATTTTCAAATATTAACTGTCTTGAAATACCACATTCCAAGTGTCTTAAAATTTTATGTTCACATAGTAACATGAATGGAATCGATATCAATTGGCTATAACTTAGCCATGAATTACTACCGAGGAAAATTAAGAACCATATAATTGCAAATCCTGAGTCTTTTTTACTTTTGAATAGTTGAAAACCCTAACTGTCAATTCGAAAGCAAAACAATATAATATGTAAAGTTATATGTTGCGCTTGGAACCAGATGAAGCAAATATCACTTGAGAGGAGAGAGTTCCCCCTTACTTTTCCTACCTAGAACAAAGAACAAAAATGGAGAACATTGAAGTTTCTCAGCTTTCTCTCTCACCTCACACCACATTATCTGGAGACAGAAAAGACATTTAAAAACAGCATAACATAAAATGCCATGACATTCAACTCTGTTCTTCCCTTCCAACAGTCTCACATATCTACTAAACAAGCTCGATTTCATTTCCACATGATGCCTTCATTCTAAATGTCTTTAATATTCCAAAAGAGATGTAGCATACAAATAATGTATATCATCTCGATGCGCATACATCTATAAATATCTAATTAGATCCCAATCATTGTCTAGGCACTGATAAATTCTCCAAAAAAGAACCACATACAAATGCACAAAATTTTATTCAAGTTCCAGATAAACCCAAGTAAAACACGCAAAAGTAAATTTAAATAAATTCAATCATAGCTCTAATCATTCAACAATTTTCACTAATCATAGATATAAATTGAATTGTAAGCTTTTACAAAGGCCTAAAAGCTAATCTACTTCAAATTTTAACTTTTACAAGTACATCAAAGCAAAAAA
This sequence comes from Gossypium hirsutum, assembly GCF_007990345.1. Classification (NCBI taxonomy): domain Eukaryota; kingdom Viridiplantae; phylum Streptophyta; class Magnoliopsida; order Malvales; family Malvaceae; genus Gossypium; species Gossypium hirsutum. Next base: position 29,781,613 of record NC_053439.1, on the reverse strand, counting down.
AGAAGTCATAGCTTCTTTAAAAGTTCAAAATTTAACATCCAATTAAACAAACGTAGCAGCAGCATCAATCAAAATACACCGTTTACATAATAAAAACAAAACAAAAACTCAAGTATTCGTTACCTTGACTTTTTCTTTCGCTATAGACAATCAATGACAGAAAGAGACTGTAGCTCAAGATTTGAAGCTGAAAGTTGAGGTAATGGAGAAATCGCTTGTGGAAGCACAAAAGAAAAAGAGTTTCTAGACTTTGGTCTCCTCTGCAACAACTCTTTTTTATACGACTCACAAAGGCCCAATCCAAGCTCAAGGACGTGATGGGCTCAAATTACCACAAGGCCTAATAACGAGTCAAAGGCCAGACAAATGTGTTCAAAACTAAATGGAAGCATTTAAGAATTTATTAGCAAGGCCTTAGATGTGTACACGAAGGAAAAAGAAAATCAAGATTCACTTTCTTGTTTTCAAGAAAATTAAGAGAATCTTGGTCCAATTTTGCTGTTTTGAGCGATTTCAAGAATCAAGAAAATCAAGATTTCAAATCTTGGAAATCTTGGTCCAAGAAACCGAATCTTGCAGCTAAGGTGCATTGGATCTCAGTTACGAGTATCAACGAACCAATTTTGGGAGAGAACGGATTACAAGCCCAAATGCTTGAAGAAACGACCCAATAAGATGTTCCAAGCCCAATCAAGAAATTTAAATTAGACTTAGTTGAAAATCAGACCAAATTGTCAAAGTGGCTCAATTTGTTAAGTTTTAATTCTTTAAATACTTAGTTTTAATTTTTAGACTTTATGAACAAATTTCTATGTAAAAATTCAATCCAAGAGGCTCATTTAAAGTCCTTGGCCGAATTTCCCCTTGAAAGTAAAAAAAAAATTAGGTTTTTTTTTAGTTTTCCTATTAGGACTAGGAAAATAGTTAGAAGGCTATATGTATGGCTTGGCCAGCCACCCTTATACACAATACACTTGAATAATACATTGAAATCAGATTTGTTTTGTTGAGTGGAAATTCTCTTTGAGTTCTCCAAGAATTTTCTCTTGAGTTTTTTTTAGAAGGAATTTTAACAATTTTTTCTATTGTGGGAGCCATCTTCAGCCTTCTTCTTGCCATTTTTTTTCGTTGGAGGGAAGATTAGAGTCGTTTGAAGGGAGTTGTGAAATCTTTCGGGATTTCAAGGCTTCTTAGGACTTTATTTATTTTATTGTTGTTCGTTCTTCTTTATTAATTTCTGCTTGTGTTGATTTATTGATTAGCTTGGGAGTAATTGTTCTTGTTGCGTTTCAACCATTCCAAACTTCAAGATCTGATTCGGCTTCGTTCTTAGGCATTAAGAAACGTTCTTCATTCATAATTTCCAGATTTCTTGCCACCCAAGTATTTCTTATTCTATTCGATTTAGGTTTCTTGATCTGACAAGTTTAGTTCTCTGTTTTCTGTTTTCGTTGCAGCCAATTTGTTTATAGATCTCGTAGGAATTTCCCGTGACTTGACAACTCGATCTTGGTCCGTGCGCAACCCCTATCATTTGGTATCAGATTTTGGGCGTTTTGGGTGTTCTTGGGTGATTTCTAAACTGATTTTCTTTTAAAAACATTAAACAGTAGTTTTTACCCAGAAAATTTTTGGAAAAAAATTCATTTGAGTGGGTAAACGTTTTTCGATTAGTCTGAAATTTTACATGCATATTTTTGGTACTATGATAGAATATTAAAAAATATTTCCCGCAAAAAAAATCAGTAGAAAAATTCAAAAAAATTGAAAAATACAAAATTAAGTAAAAATTAAAAAAATATTCAGCGGGTTGAGTTTAGTGCCGAAACTTTCCAGATCAAATATAAATTATTTAAGGACATTCCAATTTAAATATCCTGATTTTTGGAGATCGGGAACACCTCAAACGAAGTTGTCAAGTTACTCCACAGTTTTTCAAGTTTTCGGGTTTCAGCAATTTTTATTGATTTTTAGCTGTAGGTTTTCATTTGTTTTGCCTTTATTCTTCCTTTACACTATCTAACACCTTCTTTTTTCTTGTGTTAGTAGGATTTAAAAGTGTGCACAATTCTTCCTCGGTGCAACACAAATCAATTGGTGTCTCATCATTTTTTTGGACTCCTAGTGCAATTAAGATTCTTTGGTAGTTACGGTTCATACACTTTCTAATTGATTGATATAGACTCTACTAAAGAACTCACAAGACTGAATTCTACCTCTTTGAGAATTTGATTTTCCTTTTTGAGTGATTAACGGTGAGGTTTGTTAATTTTGTTTTTTTGTTTTTTTGAGTGTTGAGTGTTTGTTTTGCAGGTATTCCAAAAGAAAAAAAATAAGATGCATAGAATTGGTCAAGTTGATGATGATCATAATGATGTCCATGATAAATTTAAAGAGATCCAACAACAGTTAGACGAACGGGCTACTACACTCAAACAAACAAATGGCATACTTCGAACATTAAGTGCTACTATCAATGAGATGCGATTGGACCGAGTGGAGAAAAGAGCCCAATGAGGACAATTAATTCAAGTGAAAGGGCAAAAACGAGAGTGCCAAGAAGATGAACATCCAACGAATATTCAAGAAGAGATTCATATCATGATTCCTATTCAACGAGAAATTCAAGATGATGAAAAGCAAGTTTCGAGTGTGAAGTTTTCCAAGGTGACGAACAAGAAATCACAAATAATCCTTCGTATGCCCCAAGGAACTCGTCCACTGAGAATCAATTTCGAAAAGGTGATCATTGTTCGTATGCAAGTCATTCCGTACATACCCAACGAGAGTCTTTTCGTTCTAATTCATTTGTAACATCTCTATCTTGTAATGAAAGGAAGACAGAAAAAGAAGTCAAAAAAGAAAAAGAGAATAAAAAAGAGCAAAAAGAGATTGAGAGTGAAAAGGAAACAGACAAGAAAATTGAAAAAGAAATTGAAGAAAGAAGAGAAAATGAGTTAGAAAAAGAAACAAAAGAAAAAGACGAGGAAATGGTAGTGAGGAATGTTTCCACTAACCAAGATATGAATTTTTCTTGTGTTGCTACTTTTCAGGTTCCCGAAAGACCAAAAGATAACTTTCAACTTCAATACCTTTGCGATGAAAGACACTTTCATACGATCAACATAGGCAAAGATGAAATCACACTACATGAGCCCGAAGGTAAGCCAGGTACGGAAATTTTAGCAACTGAGTCCCGTGCAGATTTGAAAATTATTGATAAAACTTTTGGTGACTTAGTTCTTAAAAGATCACCTCATTTTGATCTGATTAATTGTTATTCTTCGATTGTGGTTGATAAAGTCATTACGAAAGGAAGCGTGAGTTGTTATTCTCTTGATTTGCCTTGTGTAAAATCCGCGAATTTGTGCAAATCCGTTTTGGAGAATAAAAAAAGTTTTGAATGTATGTTGGTATGTATACGAAAATCCTCATGGTTTAACTTGATTGGTTTAATGAAATCTTTGTTACGCTTCGGCATGACTAATCAAAATCAAGTTTTTAAACCCGAAATCTGTTTTGGTATATTTTGTTGGAAAATCAAGCATCATCTATTGTGTGCAAATACTTTCTATTGTTTTGATTCTTTGTTTTTGAATAAGGTAACGAAATTTGCCAAAAAAAATTTCAATTTATATTCGTGCCTTAAACAGTTTCTGTGGTTATACATGAAGTTTGAGTTCCATTTGATAAATGTTAACTCAACAACGGAGCTTCGACTACACTATGCCCCCGATGAGTGAAGGTTTGTATTAAATGGAAAAGGTAAAATCGACCCTTATTCTTCTGCTTATAAAGGTAAGATGCTTGAAACTTTTGAAACACCTTTGTACTCCTCGAATATTGACAAAGATCGAGTTGATGATTTAATTTTTTTAAAACACTTAGATCGAAACGTGCTTGACTGTCCTATTTTATTTATTGCTGATCTATTTGTTTTGATGGTTGATAAAAAGATTATTGTTTTTGATAATTTTTATGATGCATGTGTGAGTGAATCTATAGTCCGTCGATTAATGCATGGTATGATTGTGCAACTCTGTGAACCATGTGAACCTTTTCAAATACCTACTTGTGACGATTACGTTTACCATTTGATTTATTACTCGCGATTTATTCATGGTTTGTGGAAACAAAATGAGATGATTGAATGCCTTAAAACATGTCCATCTTTGTTTCGAATATTTGACGCGGTATTGTCGAGTAAATTAGCTTATTTGCATGGTTATCTGAATCTGTCTATTCGCATGTGTTATACTTGTTTTGTTATGCTTATGATTGGACTACAAGTTTGTTTGAGTTGCTATTTACTAACTCATGGCTATTCTTTTCAGTGGACTCAATTGCCATTAGTCCCGTTCGATTGAGGAATATCGAGTCCATTTGATTTTTCAGATTCGAGGACGGATATTTTTGAGGAAGGGGGGAATGATGCGAGTCAAAAAGGCCCAATCCAAGCTCAAGGACGTGATCGGCTCAAATTACCACAAGGCCCAATAACGAGGTCAAAGGCCAGACAAATTCATTCAAAACTAAATGGAACCATTCAAGAATTTATTAGCAAGGTCTTAGATGCGTACATGAAGGAAAAAGAAAATCAAGATTCACTTTCTTGTTTTCAAGAAAATCAAGAAACCGAATCTTGGTCCAATTTTGCTGTTTTGAGCGATTTCAAGAATCAAGAAAATCAAGATTTCAAATCTTGGAAATCTTGGTCCAAGAAATCGAATCTTGCAGCTAAGGTGTATCGGATCTCAGTTACGAGCATCAACGAACCAATTTTGGGAGAGAACGGATTACAAGCCCAAATGCTTGAAGAAACGACCCAATAAGATGTTCCAAGCCCAATCAAGAAATTTAAATTAGACTTAGTTGAAAATCAGGCCAAATTGTCAAAGTGGCCCAATTTGTTAAGTTTTAATTCTTTAAATACTTAGTTTTAATTTTTAGACTTTATAAACAAATTTCTATGTAAAAATTCAGTCCAAAAGGCCCATTTAAAGTCCTTCACCGAATTTTCCCTTGAAAGTAAAAAAAAAATTAGGTTTTTTTTTAGTTTTCCTATTAGGACTAGGAAAATAGTTAGAAGGCCTATATGTATGGCTTGGCCAGCCACCCTTATACATAATACACTTGAATAATACATTGAAATCAGATTTTTTTTGTTGAGTGAAAATTCTCTTTGAGTTCTCCAAGAATTTTCTCTTCAGTTTTCTTTAGAATGAGTTTTAACAATCTTTTCGATTGTGGGAGCCATCTTCAGCCTTCTTCTTGCCATTGTTCTTCATTGGAGGGAATATTAGAGCCGTTTGAAGGGAGTTGTGAAATCTTTCGGGATTTCAAGGCTTCTTAGGACTTTCTTTATTTTCTTGTTGTTCGTTCTTCTTTATTAATTTCTACTTGTGCTGATTTATTGATTAACTTGGGATTAATTGTTCTTGTTGCGTTTCAGCCATTCCAAACTTCAAGATCTAATTCGGCTTCGTTCTTAGGAATCAAGAAACGTTCTTCATTCATAATTTCCAGATTTCTTGCTGCCTAAGTATTCCTTATTCTATTCGATTTAGGGTTCTTAATCTGACAAGTTTAGTTCTTTGTTTTCTATTTTCGTTGCAGCCAATTTGTTTATAGATCTCGTAGAACTTTCCCGTGACTTGACAACTCGATCTTGGTCCACGTGCAACCCCTATCACTTTTGGCTGCAGTAACCTTTGCATATGCTTCAAGACAATTTTGAGTGATTTGCTCAGTTGAAACTTTGTTTTCAGCACAATGTGACAAGTCAACATGTATTTGTTTTGCTTACTGATAAATAAGATGTTTTTTTTAAGTAACATCAAGGAATGAGCATGATTTCTATATGCTAATGCCTCATATTTTTGGATTATCCTAGTCTGCTGTCAGCTTGATCTTTACTATGTTGCTTATACTCTATATGTCATCAAATCAATAAATTGAAGCAAAAGTTTCTTGTTTTTGAAAATAGAGCCTTGATTTGTAGTTTTACAATCGCTGCATGTACATATATACTACATTCATCTAAAAGAAATATATGTTAATACCAGAATTACTCCCGATTGATGTTCTTCATTTCAGCCTCCCTGAATAAGTTTTTTTATCTTTGATTAAACCACGAAACCAATTAACCGAATGTCAACAAGTCTAAGACACAAAGCGAAAAAGAATTCAAAGCTCTATCAATCTAAAGCAGATAAGTCAATACAACCAACAACACCGAGAACAAAGCACAAACCTGACTCCGGCTTGCTGTACAAACAAACTCAGTAGAGCCCTTGAAAACCAAAGGCCAAAACAGAGTCCCCACAAAGCTCTGAGTGCACGAGTGAGATCGAGTCAGAAAAATGCGCTACCCACGAAGCCACGACACAAATATCGGTGCCCTTAGGCCAACCAACAAAAAAATAAGACCCATTGAACCTCCTGAATTGGAGCAGAAAATGGAACCGATGAGAAGCCCGGAACAAGCCTCCAGAAACCAACACTGAACCAGAATTCCAAATGCCCAAGACAAGCCAAACACCACAGGATACAAAACGGTAACAAAAACTAGACCCGAGCAAGAGAGGAAGAGCAGAATTTATAGAAAGCTTGAGCAAAGGAGAGAACCCAAACTAGCAGAAAACCCAAGCAAGAGATCCCAGACAAAAACAACACACAGTGATGAAAAGCCCTAAATCAATTTATAAAAAGGAGAAGAAATCAATGGGGAAAAAAGAGCCCGAAACCAGCTCAATAAGCCCTACGATCGACGAGAGAAGTTAGAAATGCTAATGGATAGAGAGGAATGGAGAACCACTGTCGATGAGAGTGTAGAGAAGGGAATGGAAAATGTCTTACTGATTCCAAATCGGTAAGACGTTTTCCAGAATTTGGGAAGTGATTTTACCCGTGTTTGTAAAATGTTTTCCTATAGGAATTCATTTTCCACAAAACAAACACTGAAAATTAAGGAAAATGTTTTCCGGAAAACATTTTCCACCAAACAAACGGACCCTTAATTTGATTAAGTATTCGGAAAATTTTTAATGTTCCCGATTTGGACCGGAATCGTATTTATTGCATGATTTAGGGTCTTAAGATTCCTTTTTAGAGGCATATTGAATAAATGTGAGTGAATTAATTTTAAAAGTAAATTTTTATGCTCCGAGCTAGTAAGTTAAGTCAAGTAATGTCTCGTGCTGGACTCCGGCAACGGTCTCGGGTAAGGGGTGTTACATCAAGGGCCTCTTTGCAAGCTTAAATAATCAGCTAATAAGCTGATTTGGGTCAGCTCTTGGGACAGTTTTTGGGCTGTCCATTTCTTGGTCGGTTCGGTTTGGTTCACTCGGTTCAGTTCAACTAGACCACTTTTTCATAATTAATTAATAATAATTTATTAACCCAAATTAAATTGGATATAAATTAAAATTAATTGTATTATGAATTAATACGTATTATTTTGGACCGTCTTAGGCTAAAATTTAGTTCGCCTCGATACTTCAAATTACTTCTCAGTTTTGCACTTCTAGCAGTGTCTGCCGAGCCATTTTTCGCCCTTTGTGCAAATCTATCGAAAATAACCAAAATTCATCAAAATTAATTATAAAATTAACTAAAATTCAACATGTTCATATTTTAAGTGTACTTCAATTATTTTGTAAAAATTAATTATTTTTTCGACAAAAATTTTGTCGAATCTGTATGATTTTAAGTTAAAAAGGGTATGTAAAAATGTGTAAATTTCTGTGTTTCCAAATCCCACCAAGCAAAAACTATACACTGAGCTCTGTGATTCAACATAATCCAGAATAGAAAAACTTCTTCTTCTCCATCCTCTAAACTCAGATCCACTAATCCCCATTCCATCACTTTCCCGCAACAAAGATAAGTTACTTTTCACGAAACGGAATAACAAATACGAAGAGCAAAGAAGCATAAAGAAAAACAAAACTGAAAGGAAAAAAAACAAAAGCGTGCCACTCGACAGACAAAGACGTGCCAGAAGACAGAATTATTCTTTCTAGCATGATTGAAATTTTAAAATGTGAATAATATAGAAACTAAAAATAACCAAATTAAAGTAATAAATTAAATTCGTAACTTTCATAAATTACAGGAACTAATAAAAATTTTAACAAAATAAAATAAAATTTAACCTTTTAGATTAATCTAAACTGAACCCATTTTTAAATTTCATTGAATAAGCAACTCTCAAATTATACTCTCTTTTAGTTAACTATCTAAATTTTGTTGGTCTAGATACCTAAATTATAATAGATAACCATTATCGCCCTACCATTATCTTTGTTAAAAAGAAAATTCACTTCAATAGATAAAAGACTATCATGTGTCACTTTTATATACATAGTCATTTACTTGAACTAAAAATATATATTAAAATTAAATTAATTTCTTTTTTCATTTTTTAGCGCAACACCCATCTTCGTTTTCTTCAAACAACTCATGTTTTTTCTTTCCTTTTTTTCAAGCACTGTTTTCATTGTTTCTTTTCCTTTCCTACTCCCCCACCCCCCAATTTTTTTTTCATTCTGTTTTTTCCCATTAAAATTTGGATTTTTCATGTTTTTCTTCCCCACAATATTCATATTTATATTTTATTTTTACAATTTTATATTCATAAATAAAACTCATTTTTTAATTTTTGCTGCTGTGAATAAAAGGGAGAGAAAAGTAAGATGAGAGAGAAAATAGGATCAAGATGGACGGGGAGAGAGGAAAAAAGAGAGGAGAAGAGAAATATGATATTGAATAATAATTTAATTTAATATTAAATTTTAATTTTTTATGTTATTAAAATGTCACTTGTCAACTGTTATTGATTAAAGGGTTTTTTTAATAGAAATAACAGTAGGGATTATAATAGTTACAAAATTATAATTTAAGTATTTGATTTGATAAAACAAAAATTAAATACCTAACTAAAGAAAGCGATATAATTCGAGGGATTCTTATTCGGTTAAGCCTTTTTCTCTTTTTAAAGAGAATAAAATTGAAAAAAAAAAAAGCAGGTTCGGACAGAAAACCCGACCCATGAGCACTCTTACTTTAAGTTTGAGATGGATGGAGTGCCTAGTACTTGAAGTTGGGACGAACGGTTGAGATTCATTTGATAGATTAGAAAGCGCAGTGCTTAAAAGCTCACAGCTGAAGTAGCCCTACGAAGCCTTTTAGCCATTAGGGTTGAGGAAGAAGAAAGACCCCAGCCAGGAACGAACCTCTCTTTCTTTTCTGACAGACTTGGTGAGTTTTGGGTATTTCTTATATATTATGTTAGGCTGTTTCGCCTTTTTTAAAAAATTAACCTTTTTGTTTGTGGCAGCTGCTAAATTCGCATCATGTCTTGGTGCACAATTGAATCCGATCCAGGTTTTGCCTCTCTCTCTCTCTCTCTCTCTCTCTCATATTTTCGAACATTAAGTTTGTTTATTTGTTTGGAATTACTCTTAAATTATAAGGTGAACAACTTTCTTATTCATTTAATTTGTTGATGAGTTTCGTTTCTTCTTAAGAAAATTGGATACTTATCTTAGAGGAAAGCTTTCTTCAATTTTTTCTTATTTTGTCTCTGGTTACAGTTTCATATTCTCTGAATTGGGGTGGGGGGGTGGGATGAATTAATATAGTTGAGATATTAATTTAAATTTTTATCAAAACATAAGGATGTTGCGGGTTTCATTGTATTTCAATCTCTTTGTGTGAATGTGTTTTTTTTATAGTGCCATTGGAGGGTGGTTTGGGTAAATATTTTGTTAACGATCCCGATGCATCACGCTTGCAGAGAACAATCATAAGCTTGATTGTTATCTGATTATTTCTCACATGTTAAATGATTGAATCACTGTGTGCAATTCCTTAGAGGCTTATGATCTTGAAAGTACAGCATAGTATATGCATGTTATATCTGGTGGAATTTAAAATAATAATAAAAAGAATATTGATGTTTTGTTCATGCTAGTGCTAGAACCAACCTCCGCTTTTTAAAGATGCTATAATAAGATAGATTGAAGCCTTAATTGTTGCCAATAATTAGGGGTAGAACTTACATTTTCCTAAGGTTTATCATTAATCCTGAGAAAATTTTTTGCCCCTTCATTGGCCGTATAGCCCTGTGATGTCAAGTTGTGTGCCTAGGCGCTTAGGTGTGGCGAAAAGAAAAGAAAAAGCTTGAGAGCCTTCTAAATGAGGCGACTTCAAACAGGCAACCGCCTTTTGTGCTTTTTTGTGTCTTCTGTTCCAGTCCAAGGAGTTCGAAAGGCTAGCTTCAGTTAACTTTGCAATTTACCTGTGTTTTTTTTGAGTTAAAATACCACATTTACTCTTTTCTTTTTCATTATTATAAACTCAGTCACCGATTTGATTAGGTTAAAGCATACAATCAAATATCTCCTTTTTTTTTCCCTTCTTGTAATTCTTTTCTTCCTCTTCTAAAGCATATTTATGTTGTTAAAAAACAGAGAAGTTGCTCTGTTTTAGTTTTAAAAAACAGACCAACATCCACTCTTTCTCTGCTTTAAACTTTTTGTTGTAATTTTTTATTTATTGTTTAATCACATTTGTAATCTGCCTCCTCCTTTGTCATGGAAGTTTGTGTCAGCTACCTTGTGTGTTTGAAAACTGTAATTCGACATTTGAAGAAGGCAGAAGCTGAAATTTGTTGGATGCTTGGACCTGATATGGTTTGCAAATGAAGTAATGAATAGAAGAAAACCAAGCCAAGCAAATACTATGGAACTTGCCCTTAATTTTATTGCAAGGATAATGATTCAAAAGATCATATATGGAAGTGAAGGAAATTTAGAGCTATTGTCAATTTTTAATTACATATCTTGTTTTATTTTGTAATAAATTAGTGACTGAATTATCCGGCTTGAGCAATATCTTGAATTTATAAAATGAATTATCTTAAAATTTACTTATTATTTACTATTTACACAATACATAATTTTTTTAATATAAATATTACACATATATCTTTATTTATAAGTATGTGCCTTATTTTACTTGGATGAGCCTCTTTTTACACCTTGCACCTTAGGTGACATAGAGGTCTTAGTGCCCTTGACAACACTGTTTAACCTTTTTTGGAGGCCTAACAAAGACAACATAGTTCAGATTGGGCATTTTCGCAGTTGCTTTATTCTCCCCCCACCCCCTCATTTTTTCTTCTGAGTATAATGCTTTCAGCATCGAGTTGTGTTGTACTATGTTCTGCCATATGATTTCTTACGAATATCTTGGATCTATTAGTTGAGATCGAACATGTCAACATCTTGCTGCATCAGATGATTAACTGTCTTTTATTGCTCTTATTGCGTACTTTAGATCATCATGCTTTCTGAATGATATGTACTGAGATTTAAGCTTGACATGATCGTTTTCTGCCATGTCTTTTCAGGTGTTTTTACGGAACTTATACAGCAGATGCAAGTTAAAGGCGTACAAGTAATGCTTTTTTATGTCATAATTGGTTCCTTATGTTTGCCTTGTAGCTTTGCTTATAATTTACTCTATTATTTAGATGCATGCATACCAATACTGTTGAAGTTCTTTTAATAAAAATGAATATCAGTCTCTATGTTAATTACCTTGTGTGTCTTCTGTACGGTGCTATTTGAACAATGTTGTTGTTGTTGTGGACAAGGCATTGGTATGTTGATGGTTTTATGCGTACTCAGTCAGTGTGTGAAAGGCACAAGGGTTCCTATAACATATCCCCTTAAACCTCCATTTGCATTGTGTTTCTCTTGGTTCGGTAGAAACTCATTCAATGACTGTTGTTGGAAGATAAGAGGAAGAAAAGTCGGGGGAAGGAAACCACTGAATTAGTTCCCTGAGAACAATTAATACCTGAACATTTTGTGAGAAATCTACTCTATGAAGCAAAACTGAGAAATATAAATAGGCACCGATTAAATTCTTAACTTGTTGTAATGGATTAGGATTCTTAAAATCAACAAACTTGGGAGTTATTAAAGTAATTTGAGCTAAGGACTCCATTTAAAACCTTCAATGAACTAAACCCAAAACAAGACCCAATCAACCATATAACTAATGCCCTATCTAGAAAACAGAAAATTACCAAATTGTATTTCAGCGAAGCATTCCTTGGATCCAAAGGACTTCTTTGACAATACAAAAGCCATGATCTTTACTTTTGACTTCCAAAAAAGATATCTTCTTTCTAATCTAGCATTGATCAACCACCAGCATGCCTTGAAGCTGCTGTATTAACCTGTTTAGTTTGACCCGACTTGAGTGGATCTGGTTAGGTTGGTGTTGTATAAAATTGTGGCCAGTGCCATCCCTATCTACTGTCTGTACTATTTTGTTTGTTCTGTGCCCCTATGTTAAACCGTGTGTGCAGCTATCAAAGTCTTTCCTTGTGTAAGTATGTTGGTGGTTGCATAGGTGTGGATATTAATTTTCATATCTGAATAAGTACTATTATAGCTTTTGTTTTTCATATGCTTATACTGTCATGATGGATCATGTCTTATCAGGTAGAGGAATTGTATTCATTGGATCTCGATTCTCTAAACAATCTTAGGTCAGTTCTTGCTTGTACTGGCCATTTCACGTTTCAGCATTTGAATCTCTTCCTTGCTTGATTATTCTTTCCATGATAGGCCTGTGTATGGGTTGATTTTCCTTTTCAAATGGCACCCAGGGGAGAAGGATGAACGTCTTGTAATCAAGGACCCGAACCCTGATCTGTTCTTTGCTAGTCAGGTTGGTTTCAGTTTAATTTATTAGTTTCTCGAGTCTGATATATTGCAAATCTTCCAAACTTATTTTTTCTACATTTTTATAGGTCATCAATAATGCTTGTGCTACACAAGCTATATTGTCTATTCTCTTGAACTGCCCTGATATTGACATTGGCCCAGAACTATCAAAGTTGAAAGAATTCACTAAAAACTTCCCTCCAGAGCTCAAGGGTCTAGCTATAAATAACAGTGAAGCTATACGTACAGCCCATAATAGTTTTGCAAGGCCTGAGCCTTTTGTTCCAGAGGAGCAGAAAGCTGCTGGGAAAGATGACGATGTCTACCATTTCATAAGCTACATACCAGTTGATGGAGTACTTTATGAACTTGATGGACTGAAGGAGGGACCCATTAGCCTTGGTCAATGTCCTGCTAGTCCAGGTGACATGGAATGGTTGAAGTTGGTACAACCAGTAATCCAAGAACGAATTGAGAGATACTCCCAAAGTGAAATAAGATTTAACCTCATGGCAGTTATCAAGAACAGGAAAGAGTTGTACACTGCTGAACTTAAGGAGCTCCAAAAGAAGAGGGAACGCATCTTGCAGCAGTTGGCTACCATACAGTCTGAAAGACCCACAGACAAAACCAGTTTTGAAGCACTAAACAAGCAACTTTCAGAAGTTAATTCAGGGATTGAGGGTGCCACTGAGAAAATTTTGATGGAGGAGGAGAAATTCAAGAAGTGGAGAACCGAAAACATTCGAAGGAAACACAACTACATACCCTTCTTGTTCAACTTCCTTAAAATTCTTGCTGAAAAGAAGCAACTGAAACCCCTTATTGAGAAAGCTAAGCAGAAGAATAGCAGCTCTAGGTGAAGTGTATCTTGTTTTGTTTTTATTTTCTTGGTTGACAAGATGCTTAGTGCAAATCCAAAGAAAAATGGAGTTACGTAAAGGACCCTTTATGATCAAATCAACTTTGCTGTTTCCAAATGACTTTCTTCTTGGATTTTGTCATGGTCTTTTCTTCCAGTCCCATATTTGTTGATGAAAATACTCTGCTCTTTAGATAAGCATCTTCTATGTTACCCAGACTTGGTTGAGAATCGGATATGGATTTGTGTTGAAACAGTTATGTTAAAGTTTTTAAAAGTTTATTTATTTGGAAGTCGAAGTCACTTGGAAGTTAATATGTCATTTTCATGTTATAATATGAATTGGGAACTAGTATGTCAAGAAAGTTTAAAGGGTCAAAGCAGCGTAGAGCACTTTAGGTGATGGAAAATGTTACCAAGTCAAATAGATTGGTGCAGTTTTAGCTCATGACTTGGTTTGTAGTGCATCAATCAATTTAAAGTGGAAAATGGAATCCGGTTCCAGTTCTTTTGGATATTTTGGGTAGATCGCATCTTAGGTCACTAAACTATTAGTAAGTTTACATATTGGTAACTCAAATTTAAAAAGTTATAGAATGATCACTGAACTGTTTAAAAGTTTTTAGTCTCTGAGTTGTAAAAATTGTGATTGTATGGCTTTCCCTGTAATTTTCTTATGGTCACTCAAATTTAGAAAGTTATAGAATGCTCACATTCTTTTAAGTAGTTTAGTTTTTTTTTCCATGAAACAACTTTGAAGGTGACAAATCTGTGAACCAAAATCCAAACAGTTTTCTTCTTCAATCTTCAGCACTGACCATCAGATCAGTTTTGATTTAAGATAAGTTTTTCTACTCGTCAATGGGTATTGTTGCACCGTACTGATCGTTGAATCATTACTTGAAGCTAGCCGATTGAACTTAAATAAATAATTTAACAACCTAATACTTAAATGAAAATATTTGAATAATTCAATAATTATTTGTAACTTTTTAAAAATTAACTGACTGAAATGTAAATTTATTAATAATGTAATAATGTTGGGTATAGTTTTTATTTTCTGGTGTTAGCGCAATGCTCTTTAATCATGCTTGGATTTTAATCATTTTAGTTTTTTTTTGAACAAATGTTCCTTTGTGAAGCTTTTGGTACGATAGTTACATCGCTAACAAGATTGATAGATCACAATATGAAAGTTTGTTTGTATAAAACATTGAGGTTAAGACTCATGGCATCATATGATATGAGAACACTCATGGTGTAGCCTCTAGTAAGTTGAAGACTGGATTGACAAATCACGGCATATGAATGTGTATATGTCCATGTGACTGAAACCTATGGCAAGACATGTCTGTATGTATGTTCATGGTGTAGCCTTCGATAATGTGTAAATCGAATTAACAGATCACTATAAAATAAATTATGTATAAATCCATGAGGGAGACACCAAGGACACCTTATGTGAAAGTCTGTTGGGACAGGTAACACGTGAATCTGGATGATGCCTTTATGGTGTTTTTTGTTTGGCCCTTGTGGTGCACTCTGTTAAGTCTGTTTGGTAAATTAAGCTTATCTGCCCTTTTGGTAAGTTCTGGAAAAATTATGATTGTTCTGTGATAGATACTTTTATGGTAAGGTTATGAAACATTGATCTCTTGAAAAGAGTTATATTTTAGGCCTTTATATGAAATTAATTGTTTGTAATTAAGTAAATACATATGCATTTTTAGGATAATTTTAGAACATTGCATAATAAAGTTTGGATTGCGTTATAATGGTCATCATTTATTACTTTTATTACTTGGGGAATGAAAATTTGTGGTTGTGGTTGGACACATGTGCAGGTAGAAGAAGAGGATAAAGAGGATGTAGAAGGAAAATAAAAGAAGTGAAACATTGCCATGGTAAATGGTGAGATTGATTGTCAACACAATTGCCATGAGAATAACAAGAAGATGACTCAGCACCCTATCTACGTCACTCTCAGTCAGCTGGCGTATACCAGAAAGACCACCCTAAAAAAAGGGGGAAAAATGTGTGCTGAGAGGGACGGATCCACCCAATAAAAGAAGGGGAGAGAAGAAGAAAGAGGAGGGAGGAGAATTGGTGTGGGAAAAAAAATTGGTGACACCAATTTTTCTCTCTATTGGAGAATTTCAGAGAAAGAAAGGATAGCAACTTAAGAGAGCAAAATACAAACATGAAGAAGGGGAGAGATAGCTATCCTGGATTCACGTATAATCTGAAAATCAAAGAGAAGTTAGACTGTAGCGAGAATTCCAACATTTCTGCCTTTATTTTCCTGATTTCTGTGATTTGAACTTATTTGAGAATGTTGATGAATTATTTTATTTTAATGTTAACTTTTCCATCCATGAACTAAATCTTTTTTGGGTTGGAGTTATTTGGGTGAATGTTTTATCATCTTTAAAGCCTGTGATTCGAGATTGTTTATGTCACTATTTCATTCAATTTATGCTTATTTTAAATACATGCATGCAAGCTCTAGGCATAGTTGATTGTGTGTTGTGTTCTTAGATGTATTTTTAATTTTGAAAAGGTTAAATATACTGGATCTTGAATCGTTTGATGAAAGCGAATACTGGACAAAATATTTGTAGCACTCTAGACATAGATGTCGTTATTATTTGATTTTAGGTTATTATTCTTGTTATTTTTTTAGAGCAATTAATTAGTATTTTATTTTATTTTTCAGGTTTTTATTAGTGCATGAGAAGAAGTACTCAAGAGGATACAAAACATTGTTTTGATCCTAAAATTGAAAGGACATTAAGGCAAAGAAGAAAAGAGTTAAGAGAGATGGAAAGAATTAGAAATGATCTAATCAGAGAAGATCAAGTACTTTAGAATGAAAGGAATACTGGTATTCCTCGAATAATAGATGATAGAGACAGACCTATCAGAGAACATGTAGTGCCTATTTTGGATGATCTAAATCTAGGAGTTGTTAGGCCACATATTCAAGCTCAACACTTTGAATTAAAACCAGTAATGTTTCAGATGCTGCAAACAGTAAGGCAATTTAGTGGTTTACCTACTGAAGATCCAAGATTGCACTTGAGACTTTTTCTTGATGTTTGTGACTCATTCAGGCAGCAAGGTGTCCTTGAGGATGCTCTTAGATTAAAATTGTTCCCTTATTCATTGCGAGATCATGCCAGATCATGGTTGAGTGGGTTACCATCAAGTACGGTGGTATATTGGAATGAACTATGTCAGAGGTTTCTACTTAGGTATAATCCTCCCAACATGAATGCCAAGATTAGTTAAGACATTACATCGTTTAGGCAATCGAAAGATGAAACATTATATGAAGCATAAGAGCCTGATGTATGGTTTTCAGCATTGGACATAGATGGACATTTTCTACAATGGATTAAATACTCATACACAAATGGTGGTGGATGCATATGCTAATGGGGCGTTGCTTAACAAATCCTACAATGAGGCATACGAAATTTTGGAAAGAATAGCAAACAATGATTATAGTACCTTACTACTAGAGTTGGCATTGGTAGATGAGCTGCAAGAGCAATGGAACTTGATGCAATTACATCTTTAACAACTTAGGTATCATCTTTAACAAATATGATTAAAGCTCTGAAAAGACCCTCTGCAGTGCAAGAGATGAAAGTTGCAGAACTAGCATGCATATACTGTGGAGAAAATCATGTTTTTGATGAATGCCTATCCAATCCGGCCTTTGTGTATTACATAGGGAATTTTAATCGTAGCAGCAACAATCCCTACTCCAACACATACAATTTAGGGTGGAAACAACATCCAAATTTCAGCTGGAGTAATCAAGGAATGGGAAATGCCAGCAATGTTAATCGACAGAATTTGGTTGGTGTACCACCTAGATATAGTCAACCAATGCTGCAACAAAATGTGCAACAAAATTCTTCATCTTTAACATCAACAATGGAAGCTCTATTAAAGGAGCATATGGCTAAGAATGATGTGATTATTCAGAGCTAGACAGCTTCCTTAAGAGCTCTGAAGAATCAAGTGGGACAAATTGCCACTGAATTAAGTTCTAGACAATAAGAAGCATTGCCTAGTGGCACAGAAAGTTGTCGATCTCAAGGAAAGGAACAATGTAAGGCCATAACACTTCGAAGTGGCACTCAGTTGCTAGAAGTTGTGAATGATGCCTTTAATGAGGAGGAAAGTTCAGTAGTTCCTGAAAGCACAACTTTCGAATCAGTAGTGGAATAAACTACAAAAGATGAGAGTAAACAGAAACATACAGAAGCAAATTCATCTTGTAAAGCCAATACAAATACCATGGAAAAACAACCTTAACAAATGGAAGGAAGGCCACCGCCACCTTTTCCCCAGTGTTTCCAAAAGTCGAATCAACAAGCTCAATTCAAGAAATTTTTGGAGGTCTTGAAGTAATTACACATCAATATACCTTTGGTGGAAGCATCAGAACAAGTGCCTAACTATGTGAAATTCATGAAAGATATCCTATCCAAGAAGAGAAGGTTAGGTGAGTTTGAAACTATTGCACTTACTGAAGGGTGCACAACATTGTTGAAGAACAAACTACCACCAAAATTAAAAGATCCAGGGAGCTTCACTATACCTTGCTCGATAGGAAACCATTATGTAGGCAAAGCATTATGCAATTTAGGTGCAAGTATCAATCTAATGTCTATGTTTAGTTTTAGGAAACTCGGGATAGGAAATGAAAGACCTATTACAGTCACACTACAACTAGCTGATAGATCATACGTCCATCCAGAAGGTAAAATTGAAGATATAGTGGTAAGAGTTGACAAATTCATTTTTCCAACAGATTCTATTATTTTGGAATATGAAGCAGATAAAGAGGTACCCATAATACTTGGATGACCTTTCTTAGTAATTGGTAGAACATTGATTGATGTACAAAAAGGTGAATTAACCATGAGAATTAATGATCAGCAGTTTACATTTAACGTATTTGATGCTTTAAATTGTCCAGATCCAGATGAAGAATGCCATGTTGTTGAATTTGTTGACATTGTAATTCAGGAAGAATTTGTAAGACATATGCACAACAATTCTGATGCAAGCTTTGTTGAATGAAATGAAACAGAATTGACTGAAGAATCTGGAGAACTGATGGAAATTCAGCAATCTGGAAATGGATTTAGGAGGAGATTTGAATCATTATACTTATCAGGTCAGTCTTTCAACCCTCATTGATCGTCAATAGAAGATCTATTTGTGATAGATTTGAAGCCATTACCAGTGCATTTGTAGTACGTTTATTTGGGAGATAATGGTACACTGCCTGTAGTTATCTTTGTCGAGCCTACAACAGACCAGGAGATGCAATTACTGAAAGTCTTAAAAAAGTCCAAGAAAGCTTTAGAATGGTCAATTGCGGATATCAAAGAATTAGCCCAGCAACCAGCATGCACAAAATAATACTTGAAGATTTCCATGGCAAATCTATTGAACAACAAAGGAGACTGAGTCCTTTCATGAAGGAAGTAGATAAAAAGGAGATTATCAAATGGTTGGATGTTGGAATTATATACCTAATTTCGGATAGCTTTTGGGTGAGCCCATTTTAGTGTGTACCCAAGAAATGAAGGGTCATTGTAGTCAGCAATGATAATAACGAACTTATTCCCACACGTGTCACAGGTTGGAGAGTTTGTATGGATTACCGAAAGCTCAATAAAGCAACGAAGAAGGACCATTTCAATCTGCATTTTATAGATTAGATGTTGGATAGACTAGAAGGGAAAGCCTTTTACTGTATTTTAGATGGCTACTCAAGGTACAACCAAATTTCCATATCTCCTAATGATCAAGAAAAGACTACATTCACCTGTCCTTATGGAACATTTGCTTTTAGAAGAATGCCATTTTGGTCATGTAACGCCCTTGCAACGTTCCAGCATTGCATGATGGCAATATTTTTTGACATGGTGGAGAGATCCCTTGAAGTATTCATAGATGATTTCTTGATGTTTGGTGACACTTTTGAAGACTGTTTGAAAAATTTGGAGTTAGTACTTTGCTGATGTCAAGAAATAAATCTTGTGCTAAATTGGGAAGAATGCCACTTCATGGTTTGTGAAGGCATTATTTTGGGCCACAAGATCTCACAACAAGGTATTGCCATCGACAAAGCAAGAATAGAAGTCATTAAAAAGTTTCCACCACTCACTTCAGTGAAAAGAATCAGAAGCTTCCTTGGTTATGCTGGATTTTACTGTCTATTTATTAATGATTTTTCAAGGATATCCAAACCTCTGTGTCAATTGTTGTAACAAAACTGATCATTTCATTTTGAAGAGTTATGCTCAAAAGCGTTCAAAGAGTAAAAGGAGTGATTAATTACAGCACCTGTAGTCACTGCACCAGACTGGACTTTACCATTTGAACTGATGTGTGATGCAAGTTACTTTGCTGTAGGGGCAGTTCTGGGGAAAAGAAAAGCCAAGATGTTTCATGCTATATATTATGCTAGTCATACGTTGATAGATTCACAGCTCAATTATACCACCACGAAGAAAGAATTATTAGCGGTGGGCACCAAAGTCACAATTTATATAGACCATTCTGCCATTAAATACTTGGTGATGAAAAAAGAGGCCAAGCCCAGACACATTAGATGGATATTGTTTCTATAGGAATTTGATTTGGAGATTAAAGATAGGAAAGGTACTGAAAATCAAGTGGCTGATCACTTGTCACGACTGGAAGCAGGGAATAATTATGGTGATAGTAAAATGATTAAAGACGAATTCCTTGATGAACAGTTATTTTTGGCTATGGCATTGCCATGGTAAGTTGATATTGTTAACTTTCTAGTCAGTAGGTTGCTGCCACCTGCACTCAATCATCAAGGGCAAAGGAAATTCTTTCACGATGTCAAGCAATATTACTGAGACGAGCCATTTCTATTCAAGCAGTGTGCAGATCAAATAATTCGGAGATGTATTCCGGATGATGAAATTCAAAGTATCCTGCATGACTATCATTCTGCACCTTATGGTGGACATTTTGGAAGCATGCGAGCTATTACAAAGGTTCTCCAATCTAGTTTTTATTGGCCCACCATGTTTAAAGATGCTTATGAGTTCTGCCAAAGCTATGATCGCTGTCAAAGAACTCGTAACTTGTTAAGGAGAAAAAGATGCCGCTGCAAAATATTTTAGAAGTGGAATTATTTGATGTATGGGGAATTGATTTCACGGGTTCACGGGTCTATTTCCACCATCCTAGGGCAATATCTACATTCTTGCCGCTGTGGATTATGTCTCCAAATGGGTTGAAGCTGTGGCTTTACCTGCAAATAATGTCAAATCAGTTCTAAAATTCTTGCATACAAATATTTTTACCAGGTTTGGTACCCCTTGTGCCTTAATTAGTGATGAAGGTTCATATTTTGACTGCAGATTAGTTGCCAACGCTCTAAACATATATGAGGTTAAACATAAAATTGCCACGGCATACCACCTACAGACAAATGGATAAGCTAAAATTTCCAACAGAGAAATCAAGCATATTTTGGGAAAAGTTGACAATCCCAACCGCAAGGATTGGTCAGCAAGGTTTGATGAAGCCTTGTCGGCTTATTGCATAGCTTTCAAGACACCATTCAGAATGTCACCTTTCAAGCTTGTCAATGGTAAACCATGTCATTTTCCAGTTGAGCTAGAACACAAAGCATTTTGGGCAATCAAGAAACTAAACATGGCCTGGGGTGCCGCTGCAACTCATTTTTTACTGGAGCTTAATGAGATGAATGAATTTCGAGCTCAAGCTTATAAGAATGCTAGATTGTACAATGAAAAGACAAAGCGATGCATGACAAGAAAATTTTTCCACGGCAATTTGTACCTGGACAACAAGTCTTGCTCTTCAATTCTAAACTTAAAACTATTTCCTGGAAAATTAAAGTCGAGATGGTCCAAACCATTTGAAGTCGAGCGTATATACCCTTATGGAGCTGTCGACATTAAGGATGGAAAAACAAGATCCACTTTCAAAGCCAATGGTCAACGCCTGAAACATTATTTTGGAGCTCCTATAATGTGCGAGAAAGAAATTATCTCTTTGAAATACTTAATATTGTTCTCTTTTAGAAATTTTCTTCGTTTATTTTATTTTTACTTTTTCTCATTTGTTACCCAATAAATTTATTTAACTGTTTATTTTCTATTTTTATAGGTTTCTTTTTGGGCCAGAGTATATACAAATTGAATCCATTAGCATAATTCTTTCAATTTTCACAAATTTGCGCTAAATACATTTTCTTTTCTCGCTAAATGCGAATTGTTTTGCCTTGTCAGACCATGACTAAGTCCAATCTTATCGCACACGTCATAATTTCTTCTCTCCCATGTTTTAACATAGCCTATTCAGTTTCTTCCCACATTTTCATCCCGTTCATTTTCTGCTTTTTCTCTTTATTTCATTCATAACCGCAATAAAATCTACCTTTTTCATTTTTAAGCTTTCTATATTTTCTTCAATGGCTTCCCAAACAGCTTCTTCTTTGACCTCTGCCTCTCCACGCACCTTCTTCAGTAAACTTACTGAAGATAAATACCATAAAAATATTTCCAAAAGACAATTCTTCATGGAAAAAGGATTCCTTTTTCAAGATGCTCCTTTCATGGGGGTATACAAAGGCCATCTCATTAGTTGTTAAAAAGTATGGATGGGGAATCTTCTGTCGCCATCCTGGTGATGTCTTCCCAAAGGTAGTGAAAGAGTTTTATGCCCACGTTACTTCTTCTAATAGTGCATTTATATACGTGCGTGGTGTTGGATCGTCGGCACCCCTATGGTGTAGCGAAAAATAAAAATCCGGCAATCCTAACCAGGGATCCATGTGGGAGGAACGAATCGGGGTGAAAGAGGTTGCGAAATTACCTAATGTTTATTCAGAGTAGACAACAACACCTCAACAACGAGTAGTCTGATCTGCTGTCGAACCAAACCGCAATCAATCGTGATTCCGGCCTCTACGTAATCCACCCAGTTGACTACGAATGGAAGGAATCCCCAAAACAGTTTTGAGAGTTATTTTTCTTTGAAGGCTGCTAGACTCAAACAAAGAAAAACGGGATTATATATATCCTTTTGTTTTAGGGTTTTTTTTAAGAATTAAATAAATATAATAATATTTTAATTCGAAAATTATAATTACATTAATTATAATATAAGTTCGGTAAACCATATATTTATTTGAATTTTTATGCTAACCAAATTCATGTCCTCACTGTGACAGCCCAAAATTGACCCTAGTCGGGAAGTGGTTTCGGGACCACAAAACCGAGTCTTATAAATAATTAAAGATTATATTCTGTGTTTATGATGTGCGTAAATGCTTGTGTGATAGTTCCATACTTTAATTTGGTCAGTGTATGTGGAATTTATTAGTAGGGACTTATGTGAGACAATTTAGAAATATGCTAGGCAAGTGTTCAAGTGGCCCATTAATATATGTGGGAAAGTGTTTGTCCTTGCATGTCAAATTAGCCAAATTAAAGCATAGTGGCTGGCCATGCTATGGGTGGAAACATGTCACCAACATGTTATGCTAGTGATGTATGCTAAGAAAAATAAAATAAAGAGCATGGTAATTAAACAATGAAAAGGAAGGGTGATGAAAAAAAAAATGGTCTCATCCATACCCCCCCTTGTTGCCGTGAGTTGAGGAAAGAAAACAAAAAAAAAATGTGTTCATTCTTGAACACCTTTGGCCGAATAGAGGAAAGAAAGGAAGGGGAAGAGCTTGAGAAAATCGGCTATGGTGGTTTGCTAGACTAAGGTATGTTTGATGTTGTTCTTGAGATGCATGCATGTTTTAGTAGTTGACTTGAGTTCTAAAAACCCATGGTTCAATTTTGTGGATTGATGATGATTTTGTGTTTTGCCATTGATGAGTGCTTGAGCTTTTTGATAGTTGTTGATGAAAAGTGAAAGATATGTTAAAGATTAATATGTTAAATTAAGGCTTGGTAAGCTAGCTATTAAGGTGAAATGCTAATGTTAGTATTTGATTTGGTAATAATCTGTTTGGGGACAGCAGCAGTAAGGTGATTTTGGAAAATCGCCATAATTTGTAGGAGTTGAATTAGAAGCTGAGTGAATTATGCCATTAAAGCTTGAAGAGTCTATTTTCTTACAAAAGAAACTATAAAAACAAAAGAGTTACCGATCTTGAGATATTTGAAGTATTGTGGGGCTGAGTCAAAATGACTACTAGATTCCCTGTTCTGTTTTTAGAAAATCATTATAAATTGTACAAAAATGATTATAAGATAAAATTTATATTCTTAGACTCCTTAATGAGTCTAGTTTCAAATGAGATCAAATAAAACACATTTTGAATTCTGTAAAATGAGAAATTTGATTCGTAGTGAAGAGTGGTCAGAATAGTCAAACAGTGAAACAGGGGAAACTTTAAGAAAAATCTGGTATTGATTGGCCAAGCCTAAAATTCTGAAAATTTTATGGATGGAAGATATACGAGTCTATATTCAGGGAAAATTAACGGCTAGTTATTTGGAGTTTTGTAGCTCCAGTTATAAACAATTTAGCGACTACTGCTCAGGAAAACAGCTCGTAGTGAATATGTGATTTTGTTGTAAACATTAATGAAAATTTGCCAATGAGTTATTTATTGATTATTATAAAGCTTACTATAATCTATGTGTGTGAAAGTCAAATCAATATATATATTATTCTGAAAATAATACTTGAATAGTCGATTAATGACTATTTTAAATTTTGTCGAACTTAAGCTCAAGAGCAAAAGGGAACTAGATCCGATAAAGGCAAAGAAAAGATCACTGAGTAGCCGAGTTGGAACCGTCTTACCCAACACAAGGTAAGTCATTAAGCATGTAGTTGGTATTATTTCAAATGGTCATAATGTTTATGTATTGATGCTGAATGGAATGAATAAATATACATATATATATATATATGCATGTACGTATGTGATGATGAAATTGTTGAATGAAAAGAAAAGAGGTAAGATGTACTGAGTTGTTGATCTCGGCACTAAACGTGCGGGTATAACCATTTATGACCATGAGATTGGCGCTAAGTGCGCGGGATTAAATTGTACAGCACTAAGTGTGCGATTTGACTATGTTGCACTAAGTGTGCGAAATGAATATGATGCACTAAGTGTGCGAATTGACCATGCGGCACTAAGTGTGCGAGTTTGACTATGTAGCACTAAGTGTGCGATTTGATTACGTAGCACTAAGTGTGCGAGTTGATTATATAGCACTGAGTGTGCGGACTCAATATGCATTCGTGAATCATTATGGACACTATGTGTGCGACACTATTGAGTCGATCGCGGACAGCGGATCGGGTAAGTGTCTTGAGTACATGGCTAATAGGTGCTATGCTTATACTTGGTGTTGAGCTCGGTAAGTTTGAACCTATGTGACAAATATACTTGAAGTCACGTACATAAAATTTATCGTAGGATGGGTGAAAGGCCGTTTAGTCGTTTGATTGTAACGAAAATAAATTGATTTATGAAATTGCCTCAATGTCCTATTGATGAGTATATGGAATGTGAATGTATGAATTGATATGAAACTGAATTGATAGGTTGGAGGAACTATGGTATGGTTCGGTATGGATGGAGTAAATTGTCTCGTTCCATTTTGTTTCCTCTTGTGATAATGTTATTGATGGATGGTAGTGCATTGCTTATGACTTACTGAGTTATAAACTCACTCGGTGTTTCCTTGTCACCCATTATAGGTTGCTTGGACTCATCTATTTTTGCGGGGTCAGGCCGTCATCGAAGTCATCACACCGGATAGCAAGTTTTGGTACTTTCTTCTTAGTTGGCTTAGAAGAACATTTTGGCATGTATAAGCTATTACGTTGTGTTTGAACTTTGGCATGTAAACTTTAAGCCATGCGAAAATGGCACGAATGTTCGATTGAGTTGGATCAAGGGTAGGCATGAAATGGACCTAGTTACTTTCGTAACAGATGCTGGCAGCAGCAGTGTCATGGGATTGAAAAATCACTAAAAATAGTAGGAGTGGAATTAATTGATGAATAAATTATGTAATCGAAGCTCGATGAGTCTGTTTTCATGAGGAAGTAACGAAAAGATCATATGGGCAGTATATTAAGAGATAATCAGATTTTTGTGGGACAGGGCCAGAACGGTTTCTGGATTCCCTGCTCCGACTTTGGAAATTCATTATAAATTAACCAGAGATAATTAGGGGTCGTACCATATATGTATAGATTTCTCTCTGAGTCTGGTTTTCATAGAAACAAACGGCATCAGTATTGAAGCCCCGTGCAGGGAGATATCCAAGTCGTAATGGGCAAAGGTCAGTGTAGTCGACCCCTGCAACATGGGAGACTTTGACTAATAAACTGTAAAAATTCTAGAAAAAAATACATAGATGGGCACATGAGTCTAGTTTCTGGGAAAAATTACGAAACTGATTTTCGAGTTACGAAACTCAAGATATGATTTTTAAAACGACTAGTACACAGATTGGGCAGTGTCTGGAAAATAAATTTTATAAGGGGTTAAAGTCAGTTAACACCTCGTGTTCGACTCCGGTGTCGGTTTCGGGTTCGGGGTGTTACATTTGATTGGTATCAGAGCCATGGTTTAGTCAGTTCTAGGACTACCATAGCGCGTATGAGTCTAGCTATACATGCCGAATGTTAATGTTTAAATGTGTGATGACTTCCGACGGTTGAAATGTTTTGTTTTGATTAGTAAATTGACCCCGGTGAAGAAAGAACCCTAGCGGATGACGTTGAGAGCGTAGCGGCTGCTCCTGCACAAGGGACGCCGCCTGTTGAACCTCAGTCATCTGCGAATAATCAAGGTGAGGGGGCTAAACAAGCCTTCTTTACCATGATGAATGAGTGGGTCGCGTAATATGCCCGAACCAACCCGGCTGTCCAACAATTCCCAAATTTGAATAATCCACCCCAAGAGCCTGTAATGCCATCAGTCGCTGATCCTGTGAGGCTGAGTAAGCCACCTGTAGACTTGATTAGGAAGCGTGGGGCCGAGGAGTTCAAGGCCATAGTAACTGATGATGCCGAAAGGGCCGAGTTCTAGCTTGATAACACCATTCGGGTGTTCGATGAATTGTCATGCACACCTGACGAATGTCTAAAATGTGCTGTATCTTTGTTGCGAGACTCAGCCTACTATTGGTGGAGGACCTTGATCTCCATAGTCCCGAACGAGCGAGTAACTTGGGACTTCTTTCAAACGGAATTCCGAAAGAAATTTATTAGCCAACGGTTCATTGATCAGAAGCGTAAGGAGTTCTTGGAACTCAAGCAAGGCCGTATGACTGTATCTGAATACGAACATGAATTCGTAAGACTCAGTAGGTATGCCCGGGAGTGTGTAGCTGATGAGGTTGCTATGTGCAAAAGATTCGAGGAAGGATTGAATGAAGATTTAAAGCTACTAATGGGTATTTTGGAAATAAAAGAATTCGTAACACTAGTCGAACGAGCCTGCAAGGCGGAAGAACTTGGAAAGGAGAAGAGGAAGGCTGAATTTGAAGCTAGAGATTATCGTAAAAGATCGACGGGTAAAGCTCCGTTCTCAGCTGTAAAGAAGTTCAGGGAGGACATTAATAAGTCGAGGGCGACTGCGGGAATTTCCATCAGGGCAAGACCATCGATGGGCTCCCGAGCTACTTCGGTAGCTAGTGTGGGCAATAATCGTCACGAGAAACCTGAATGTCCCCAATGTGGAAGACGACACCTAGGTGAATGTTGGGGCAAGTCTACTAGCAGGGCCTGTTACGGATGCGGTTCGAAGGACCACTTCATTAGAGATTGCACGGAGCTGGATGAGAAGAATAAGATTCAAGGTGCAAGACCTAGTGGAGTGACATCTAGAGGTAGACCACCGAGAATTTTAGGAGGCAGGGGTGGTAGTCAGAGGGGGGCCTCTGATACGGCCGATCGAGCCGAGAACCGTACTCCTGCTAGAGCATATGCCATTCACGCACGAGAGGAGGCATCCTCCCCCGACGTCATCACTGGTACCTTCACTCTCTTTGATACTAATGTGATTGCATTGATTGACCCTGGTTCTACTCATTCATATGTATGCGAAACCTTAGCAACCAGTAAGACTCTACCTGTTGAGTCTACTGAGCTCGTAATTCGAGTATCAAACCCTTTGGGTCAATGCGTACTTGTTGATAAAGTGTGTAAGAGATGCCCTCTAATAATCCGAGAATCCTGTTTTCCGGCCGATTTGATGCTTTTGCCGTTCGACGAGTTTGATGTTATTCTTGGTTTGGATTGGTTAACCGCGCATGATGCGGTTGTGAATTGCAAAAGCAAGACTATCGATTTGAGGTGCGCAAATAACGAAATAATCCGAGTTGAGTCTACGGACTTAAGGGGGTTGCCAGCTGTAATATCAGCAATGTTGGCCCAGAAATATGTAAGGAAAAGGTGCGAAGCATACCTCGCGTATGTACTTGATGACAAGGAGTTAGAAAAGAAACCCGAATCGGTGCCGGTGGTTTGTGAATACCCGGATGTTTTTCCTGAAGAGTTACCGGGTTTGCCACCTGTTCGGGAGGTAGAGTTTGGTATTGAGCTTGTACCTGGAACTACGCCAATTTCGATCGCTCCGTATCGTATGGCACTAACCAAGTTAAAAGAGTTGAAAGCTCAGTTGCAAGAATTGACGGATAGAGGTTTCACTCGACCGAGTTTCTCACCTTGGGGTGCACCAGTATTGTTCGTGAAAAAGAAGGATGGAACCATGAGGTTGTGCATTGACTATCGTCAACTGAATAAAGTGACGATAAAGAATAAGTATCCGTTACCGCGTATTGATGATCTGTTCGATCAATTAAAGGGAGCATCGGTGTTTTCAAAGATAGATTTGAGATCGGGTTATTATCAGTTGCGGATTCGAGATTCGGACGTACCCAAAACTGCTTTCAGAACGAGGTACGGTCACTACGAGTTCTTAGTGATGCCGTTCGGGCTCACTAATGCCCCTGCGGTGTTTATGGATTTGATGAATCGGATCTTCAGGCCGTATTTGGATCGGTTCGTAGTTGTGTTTATTGATGACATCTTGGTCTATTCAAGAGATGAGACCGAACATGCTGAGCATCTGAGGCAAGTGTTGCAAATTTTGCGGGATAAGCAGTTATATGCTAAGTTCAGTAAGTGTGAGTTCTGGTTAAGAGAGGTTAGCTTCTTGGGTCATGTGGTATCCGCATCGGGTATTCGAGTTGACCCGAGCAAAATTTCAGCCATACTTAACTGGAAGCCTCCGAGAAATGTTACCGAAGTCCGGAGCTTTCTAGGGCTCGCCAGTTATTACCGACGATTTGTCAAAGGTTTCTCAATGATAGCCACACCAATGACGAAGCTACTTCAAAAGGATGTTAAGTTCGAATGGACGGAGAAATGTCAGAAAAGCTTCGATCAACTGAAAACTCATTTGACTGAAGCTCCAATTTTGGTGCAACCCGAATCGGGTAAAGAGTTTGTCATTTATAGTGACGCATCCCTACTTGGGTTGGGTTTCGTATTGATGCAAGAAGGTCGAGTTGTGGCCTATGCGTCAAGACAATTGAAGCCACACGAGAGAAATTATCCGATCTATGATCTCGAACTAGCCGCCATTGTGTTTGCATTGAAAATATGGCGACATTATTTGTTTGGTGAGAAGTGCCATGTGTTTTCGGATCACAAAAGTCTCAAATATTTGATGACTCAACGAGACTTGAATCTGCGACAAAGATGTTGGCTTGAGTTGTTGAAAGATTACGAGCTTGTCATTGATTACCACCCGGGAAGGGCTAATGTGGTTGCGGACGCCTTAAGCCGGAAATCACTATTTGCTTTGCGAGCGATGAATGTACACTTGTCTGTTCTACCTGACAATGTGTTAGTAGCTGAATTAAAAGCCAAACCATTATTGACTCATCAAATTCTTGAAGCTCAGGAAGTCGATGATGAATTGGTTGCAAAACGAGCTGAGTGTGTTCCGAACAAGGAATCGGAGTTTCAGATTGATGATGATGGTTGTTTGAGGTTTAGAAGTCGTTTGTGTGTTCCAAGGAATTCAGAACTCATTCCGATGATTCTGAACGAAGCCCATTGTAGCCGAATGTCAATTCACCCGGGGAGCACGAAAATGTACAACGACTTGAAACGTCGGTTTTGGTGGCATGGTATGAAACGAGACATCTCCGACTTTGTTTCGAGATGTTTAATATGTCAACAAGTGAAAGCGGAACATCAAGTGCCTTCAGGGTTACTTCAGCCGATCATGATACCCGAGTGGAAATGGGACCGAGTCACAATGGACTTTGTGTCCGGACTGCCATTGTCCGCAAGGAAGAAGGATGCGATTTGGGTTGTTGTTGATAGGCTGACTAAGTCGGCTCACTTTATCCCCGTGCGTACGGATTTTTCATTGGATAAACTAGCCGAATTGTATGTTTCTCAGATTGTGAGATTACATGGAGTACCTATTTCTATCGTGTCGGATAGAGATCCGAGATTCACCTCGTGATTTTGGAAGAAATTGCAAGAAGCTTTGGGTACCAAGCTGCATTTTAGCACCGCTTTTCATCCCCAAACCGATGGTCAATCCGAGCGGATAATTCAGATACTCGAGGATATGCTGAGATGCTGCATCCTTGAGTTTAGTGGTTCATGGGAACGGTATGTACCTTTGATTGAATTCGCTTACAACAATAGTTTTCTATCAAGTATTAAGATGGCACCTTACGAGGCTTTGTACGGTCGTAAATGCCGTACACCATTGTTTTGGACCGAGCTCGGTGAAAGTAAAATTTTCGGAGTTGATTTGATTAAAGATGCCGAACAGAAAGTAAAGGTAATCCGTGAAAGTCTGAAAGCAGCCACAGATCGTCAGAAATCGTATGCGGATTTGAAACGAAAAGACATTGAATATCAGGTGGGAGATAAAGTGTTTCTTAAAGTTTCGCCTTGGAAAAAGGTACTTAGGTTTGGCCGTAAGGGCAAGTTGAGCCCGAGATTCATTGGGCCGTACGAAATCTCCGAACGAGTGGGGCCAGTTGCGTATAGATTGATTTTGCCCCCTGAGCTTGAAAAGATCCATGACGTCTTTCATGTTTCGATGCTTCGACACTATAGATCTGATCCATCGCACATAATTAGCCCATCAGAGGTTGAAATTCAAGCCGATATGAGTTATGAAGAAGAACCGATGCGTATCCTAGCTCGTGAAGTGAAGGAGTTACGAAACAAAAGAGTTCCGCTAGTAAAGGTGTTATGGCTCAAACACGGGATCGAGGAAGCTACTTGGGAAACCGAGAGCTCGATGAAAGAACGATATCCAAACCTATTTACCTGTAAGATTTTCGGGGACGAAAATTTCTTAAGTGGGGGAGAGTTGTGACAGCCCAAAATTGACCCTAGTCGGGAAGTGGTTTCGGGACCACAAAACCGAGTCTTATAAATAATTAAAGATTATATTCTGTGTTTATGATGTGCGTAAATGCTTGTATGATAGTTCCATACTTTAATTTGGTCAGTGTATGTGGAATTTATTAGTAGGGACTTATGTGAGACAATTTAGAAATATGCTAGGCAAGTGTTCAAGTGGCCCATTAATATATGTGGGAAAGTGTTTGTCCTTGCATGTCAAATTAGCCAAATTAAAGCATAGTGGCTGGCCATGCTATGGGTGGAAACATGTCACCAACATGTTATGCTAGTGATGTATGCTAAGAAAAATAAAATAAAGAGCATGGTAATTAAACAATGAAAAGGAAGGGTGATGAAAAAAAAAATGGTCTCATCCATACCCCCCCTTGTTGCCGTGAGTTGAGGAAAGAAAACAAAAAAAAATGTGTTCATTCTTGAACACCATGAACACATTTGGCCGAATAGAGGAAAGAAAGGAAGGGGAAGAGCTTGAGAAAATCGGCTATGGTAGTTTGCTAGACTAAGGTATGTTTGATGTTGTTCTTGAGATGCATGCATGTTTTAGTAGTTGACTTGAGTTCTAAAAACCCATGGTTCAATTTTGTGGATTGATGATGATTTTGTGTTTTGCCATTGATGAGTGCTTGAGCTTTTTGATAGTTGTTGATGAAAAGTGAAAGATATGTTAAAGATTAATATGTTAAATTAAGGCTTGGTAAGCTAGCTATTAAGGTGAAATGCTAATGTTAGTATTTGATTTGGTAATAATCTGTTTGGGGACAGCAGCAGTAAGGTGATTTTGGAAAATCGCCATAATTTGTAGGAGTTGAATTAGAAGCTGAGTGAATTATGCCATTAAAGCTTGAAGAGTCTATTTTCTTACAAAAGAAACTATAAAAACAAAAGAGTTACCGATCTTGAGATATTTGAAGTATTGTGGGGCTGAGTCAAAATGACTACTAGATTCCCTGTTCTGTTTTTAGAAAATCATTATAAATTGTACAAAAATGATTATAAGATAAAATTTATATTCTTAGACTCCTTAATGAGTCTAGTTTCAAATGAGATCAAATACAACACATTTTGAATTCTGTAAAATGAGAAATTTGATTCGTAGTGAAGAGTGGTCAGAATAGTCAAACAGTGAAATAGGGGAAACTTTAAGAAAAATCTGGTATTTATTGGCCAAGCCTAAAATTCTGAAAATTTTATGGATGGAAGATATATGAGTCTATATTCAGAGAAAATTAACGGCTAGTTATTTGGAGTTTTGTAGCTCCAGTTATAAACAATTTAGCGACTACTGCTCAGGAAAACAGCTCGTAGTGAATATGTGATTTTGTTGTAAACATTAATGAAAATTTGCCAATGAGTTATTTATTGATTATTATAAAGCTTACTATAATCTATGTGTGTGAAAGTCAAATCAATATATATATTATTCTGAAAATAATACTTGAATAGTCGATTAATGACTATTTTAAATTTTGTCGAACTTAAGCTCAAGAGCAAAAGGGAACTAGATCCGATAAAGGCAAAGAAAAGATCACTGAGTAGCCGAGTTGGAACCGTCTTACCCAACACAAGGTAAGTCATTAAGCATGTAGTTGGTATTATTTCAAATGGTCATAATGTTTATGTATTGATGCTGAATGGAATGAATAAATATACATATATATATATATATGCATGTACGTATGTGATGATGAAATTGTTGAATGAAAAGAAAAGAGGTAAGATGTACTGAGTTGTTGATCTCGGCACTAAACGTGCGGGTATAACCATTTATGACCATGAGATTGGCGCTAAGTGCGCGGGATTAAATTGTACAGCACTAAGTGTGCGATTTGACTATGTTGCACTAAGTGTGCGAAATGAATATGATGCACTAAGTGTGCGAATTGACCATGCGGCACTAAGTGTGCGAGTTTGACTATGTAGCACTAAGTGTGCGATTTGATTACGTAGCACTAAGTGTGCGAGTTGATTATATAGCACTGAGTGTGCGGACTCAATATGCATTCGTGAATCATTATGGACACTATGTGTGCGACACTATTGAGTCGATCGCGGACAGCGGATCGGGTAAGTGTCTTGAGTACATGGCTAATAGGTGCTATGCTTATACTTGGTGTTGAGCTCGGTAAGTTTGAACCTATGTGACAAATATACTTGAAGTCACGTACATAAAATTTATCGTAGGATGGGTGAAAGGCTGTTTAGTCGTTTGATTGTAACGAAAATAAATTGATTTATGAAATTGCCTCAATGTCCTATTGATGAGTATATGGAATGTGAATGTATGAATTGATATGAAACTGAATCGATAGGTTGGAGGAACTATGGTATGGTTCGGTATGGATGGAGTAAATTGTCTCGTTCCATTTTGTTTCCTCTTGTGATAATGTTATTGATGGATGGTAGTGCATTGCTTATGACTTACTGAGTTATAAACTCACTCAGTGTTTCCTTGTCACCCATTATAGGTTGCTTGGACTCACCTATTTTTGCGGGGTCAGGCCGTCATCGAAGTCATCACACCGGATAGCAAGTTTTGGTACTTTCTTCTTAGTTGGCTTAGAAGAACATTTTGGCATGTATAAGCTATTACGTTGTGTTTGAACTTTGGCATGTAAACTTTAAGCCATGCGAAAATGGCACGAATGTTCGATTGAGTTGGATCAAGGGTAGGCATGAAATGGACCTAGTTACTTTCGTAACAGATGCTGGCAGCAGCAGTGTCATGGGATTGAAAAATCACTAAAAATAGTAGGAGTGGAATTAATTGATGAATAAATTATGTAATCGAAGCTCGATGAGTCTGTTTTCATGAGGAAGTAACGAAAAGATCATATGGGCAGTATATTAAGAGATAATCAGATTTTTGTGGGACAGGGCCAGAACGGTTTCTGGATTCCCTGCTCCGACTTTGGAAATTCATTATAAATTAACCAGAGATAATTAGGGGTCGTACCATATATGTATAGATTTCTCTCTGAGTCTAGTTTTCATAGAAAACAATCGGCATCAGTATTGAAGCTCCGTGCAGGGAGATATCCAAGTCGTAATGGGCAAAGGTCAGTGTAGTCAACCCCTGCAACATGGGAGACTTTGACTAATAAACTGTACTAATTGGCCCCACCAAAAATTCTAGAAAAAAATACATAGATGGGCACATGAGTCTAGTTTCTGGGAAAAATTACGAAACTGATTTTCGAGTTACGAAACTCAAGATATGATTTTTAAAACGACTAGTACACAGATTGGGCAGTGTCTGGAAAATAAATTTTATAAGGGGTTAAAGTCAGTTAACGCCTCGTGTTCGACTCCGGTGTCGGTTTCGGGTTCGGGGTGTTACACTCACTATACGTACAACAACCTTGTACATAATGTGTTGGAAATTTGATTACCGAATTAAATTAATTTTATAATTAATTTAATTCAAGCGACCCCAAAAACAATACCAACTATGGTTTATTCCGTTCATTTCAACTATAGGGTGTGACCTTGTAGGTTCTTGTAACGTTAGCAGTAACACTAGAACGATTCTAATGCTACGAACAATGAGTGGCATCTAGCAATGCATCATTGCTACCTAAGTCACAAGAGATCATGATTCGACATAACCTTTTTATGATTAACCTTTTATGCAATAATCCTTAAGTCCTTTATCTCTGGATTGGACACAAGTCATGGAATAGTCACACTTGCATTGTCCATTCCATGTTCCTTGATATCTTAAGCAGACTACGATATACAAATAAGTATGACATCTAATATCAACTTATTTGAGCATGGCCATGCATTTCTAGTCTCACTTAATCAAGTGGCCTAAGATATTACTCCCATTATGTAGGAGGGACTTATCCTATATCGACCAACCATATCCCTCTACATAGATTGTGGTATATCCAACATCAGTCTTTATAGAACAACCAGTTACGGTGTACGTTTGACTGTATCAAAATATACAACTCACGATGTTGGGATTATGATGATCTCAAGTCTGAGGATCATATAAATATTAATCATTATGAGTAATGTCATGACAATTACATAATAATCCAAGAAACATACTCATAACGGGTCAGTCCAATATGTTGTTCTCTAACACACATATTCATGTAATGATTCTGACATTCCATATCAATGACAACTCTTTATCATCAATCAACTACACGTTAGTCTTAATGCATTATCGTTGTCCTATCCAACAATAATACTTGACTAAGGAACTTTTAAGAATAATCATATTATTCTCAGGACATTATTATAAAACAGTTTATTTATATACACAGAAAAGAAACTGAAATAGTAATGGTAACGCCTTATATTAATAAACATGATAAATCAAGTATGTTATTACAACCATCTCATGATTGATCTTTGGGCATACTCTAACACGTGGCGCATCAGTTCTATTTGATGAGGACTCCATCAATGCCCAATATGGATTGTTTGAAGGTCTTGACGAGCATGCTGACTTTATGAAGACAATGTCCCCGGAGCACTTAACCTAGATTCTCACTGATGTTTGTGTGGAAGGTACACAATCCTTAATTCAAGAGATGACTGTTACACCATCGACAGAGTCTTATTGAAGCCTCAATGCAAGATTTGGTATCATTTCTTGAAACCCGTCTCATTTCTTCTACACATAATACCACAATCTCAAAAGATCAATTGTTGCTTCTCCACTCCATAATGGTAGGCCAAAAGATTAATGTTGGAAACATTATCTTTCGTGAGATTCATCATTGTGCCCAAATGAATGCTAGCATCTTAAATTTCCCCTCACTGATCATTGCACTCTGCCAAAGAATCAAGGTTCCCTTGTCACCAAATGAAGACAACCTTCCAAACAAATGGGCTATTACTATGAGCATTGTGCAGAAACTAGCTGGTGAGGAAATACCAAGGCAAACTGACACACCTCCATATTCTCCTCCTAGGACTACTTCTACTGTCCCTCGACTTCTCACACTGATTTTGAGCGGCAAATGATTGAAACTGTATAGGGTTTGAAACAACAGTTCTGTGTGTTTGAAAAACATCAGAAAATGCTTGTCACTAACTTTGGCAAAGCTCAAGGAGAGATGGCCATATTTTGGGAATATGTCAACTAACATGATATTGCTATTCGTAAATCCCTGTAGAAGAACTTCTCACGCCCAATGCCACTATTTCCTGTTTATCCTAAGGAACTGCTATTAAATCCTGAAGTAGAAAACGAAGAACCTACTATTGCTATTGTAACACCCCTAACCCTTATCCGTCGCCGAATTAGGGTTACGAGTCATTACTGTATGAAACACAACTCAATCCAGTTATTAAAAATAAATTTAACATTTATATGCAATTCGTTTGAATACAGGTTTAAAACAACTATTTCCAAATAAAAATATATGCATTATAATAAAATAAATATATGAATTTAAATATATATATAAGTAAGCATAATTAAAAATTTTACGTAAACCATTTAAAACAAAACTTAGAATTTCAATCCAACTAAACCATAAGAAAATAAGTCATATTCATATGGCTATTAATTATATTTACAATACATAAAAGTACGACTTCCAAAATATTGTCTAGCCTATACATGCCATAAGTTAAATTTTAAACATTTCAATACTGAGACAGCAGATAGAGTGACGAACTTACTGACGATCCTCGAGCTTGAAGCTTGATATTTAAGTCTATAAAATAGAAAGACATAAACCAACAAAGTAAGCTTTTACAACTTAGTAAGTCTATAGCATATCAAAAATGTAAAAAAAAAAAGATTATAAAATTACCTTTTGTACTCTTAACGAGTTTGAAAATACCATATATGTTAACAATTAGATTTAGTCAAATACATACATAATTATCAAGACTTAAAATCGAATGCATATACTCTATAAACATGAATCCTCGAATGCATATATACATATATGCATGACAAATATTAGAACCAAATGTATATACACTTTAAACATATTAGCCGAATGCATATATACATATGCTTAACAAATATTATAACCAAATATGTACATGTATTTACCACATACATATATCCAAAGTCATATATGTACTTATCATGCACATACAATCGAATATATATAACTTTATCAATCACATTTCATATCTCATTATACATGTATATATATCGATCATAAACTTTTAACCTAACTCATATTTATGCATATAACTGAATGCATTCTTATTCAACTTTTACTTATATACAAATATTTATACATATATGTATTCGCGATTGCACATAAGAATACTAATCAGTTTCTTATACCAAATGCACCCATATAAATATATATACTTTTCAACTACACTTAACAGATGTGTGAATATATATCAACCACCTATGTCAAATTTATGCACAACATCTTCAAACACATAAATCTGAAACAATTCACACAATTTCAACAGATTCACCGGCACTTAGCCTGCTAGGCTTAAAACCTGATTCAATACACCGGCAATTAGCTTGCTAGACATAAAGTGTGAAATATTTCACCGGCATCAAGCCTGCTAGACGTAAAGTCTGAAACATTTCACCGGCATCAAGCCTGCTAGACATAAAGTCTGAAACATTTCACCAGCATATATATCTATGTATATTTTCGAATCCCTAAGTACACATATATACATATACATATCTTTGATTAAATCAATAATTTATACATGTATATACGTGTATGAATTCGAACCTTGTATATATATAAAAATCTTATACTTCAACTAAATTCAATAACATTTATGTATATACTTATATACCTTCACACTTTAGCTAAGTTCAATTACCTATAGAAGTATAAACATCCAGGTTCGAACATTAAAAAAAAATACATATAAACCAATCATACTTTTAATTTATTCAACCGATATACTTTAAATTATAATTCATCAAAAATAAATACATATACATACTTATATACTGATTTATGACATTAAATAACTAACAGACTTACCTCGGACACTGAAAAATTGAAACCGGACAATTAGTCGATGACTTTGGATTTTCCCCAATCTAGCTCCGATTTCTTTGGTTCCTGATCTAAACATATTCAAAATGAGCTGGTTTAAATATTATTACATTCAATTTAGTCGAAAAACACGTAAATGGGCAATTTACCATTTTGGCCTTGACATTTACACTTTTTGCAATTTAGTCCCTATTGCATAAAATACAAAATACTCAAAATTTGCCCACTCTATACAAGGGTTGAATATCCATAGTACTCATACAAGTTCACACATTTCATTTATTTCTTATTTTAGTCCCCAAAAATTTAATTTCACAATCTAGCCCTAATTACTCAATTTCACCAAAAATTGAAACACAAAACACATTAATCTTTCAAATATCTTCCATATTTCACCATTAACTAACAAAAAGCTCAAGCATTCATCAATGACATATCTCAAAAACACCATCAAATTCTAAAATTAAAGCATGGGTTTTGAAGAACACGAAGCAACGATCTCAAAAACGTAAAAATTATCAAAAACTGATTTAAAAACATACCTCAATCAAACTCAAACCTAGGCCGAATGTAACAAAGCTTCAACTCTTTCTTTTTCTTTCAATATTCAGTGGTGGATGGATGAACAATCCACTAACATTTTTCATTTGTTTTATTATAATATTCATTATAATTCATTTACCTAATTAACCTTTAATAATAATATTTAACATATATGCTAAGGTCATTTTTGTCAAATGCCGCCCACTAACTTTAATAATGGTCTATTTGCCACATAAATCCTAAAGATTAAAAGAACAACTACTATTTGGCCCTTTTGAATTTAACCCTTAAATTTTCATTTTACGCGATTAAATCCTTTTATTTAATCGAACACCTAAACGATAAAATTAAAACACGAAAATTTCACACAAGCAAATTCACACATAATAGGCATAGAAAATAATATTTAAATATTTTTTGGACTCGAATTTGTGGTTCCATAACCACTATTCTAAAAATCGAGCTGTTACAACTCTCCCCCTTAGGGATTTTCGTCCCCGAAAATCTTACCGGTGAATAGGTTGGGATAACATTCTTTCATTGAATCTTCTAATTCCCAGGTTACTTCCTTGACCCCGTGCTTTTGCGACAACACTTTTACTAGCAAAATTTTCTTATTCCACAGTTCTTTAATCTCGTGAGCTAGGATACGGATCGGTTCTTCCTCATAACTCAAATTGGACTGAATCTTAATCTCTGACGGACTAATCACATGTGAGGGATCAAATCTGTACCGTCGTAGCATTGAAACATGAAAAACATTGTGAATCTTTTCCAACTCAGGTGGCAACAATAATCTATAAGTAACTGGTCTGATACGTTTTATAACCTCATATGGTCCAATAAATCTCAGACTTAATATGCCTTTATGACCGAATCTGAGTATTTTCTTCCACGGTGAGACTTTCAAAAACACTTTATCCCTGATATGAAACTTTATATCTTTACGTTTCAAATCCGCATATGATTTCTGACGATCTGGTGCTGCATTCAAGCTTTCACGGATAACTTTTACTTTCTGTTCAGTCTCTTTAATCAAATCAACCCCGTGTATCTTGTTTTCACTGAGCTCAGTCCAGAATAAAGGTGTATGACATTTACGACCATACAAAGCTTCGTAAGGTGCCATTTTGATACTCGATTGAAAGCTATTACTGTACGCAAATTCAATTAGAGGTAAGTATCGATCCCACGTACCTTCGAACTCGAGAATGCAACTTCTCAACATATCCTTAAGTATACGAATGATTCGTTCGGACTGGCCATCTGTCTGGGGATGAAAAGCAGTGCTAAAATGCAGTTTAGTACCTAGCGCATCTTGTAGTTTCTTCCAAAATCGCGATGTAAACCTCGGATCTCTATCCGAAACAATAGAAATAGGTACTCCGTGCAATATCACAATCTGAGAAACGTATAATTAAGCAAGTTTATCGAGTGAATAATCAGTATGACTAGGAATAAAGTGAGCCGATTTTGTCAATCTATCAACAATAACCCAGATCGTATCTCTCTTGCTCGGTGTCGTCGGTAAACCAGATACAAAATCCATCGTGACCCTATCCCATTTCCATTCAGGTATCAAGATCGATTGAAGCAACCCTGAAGATACCTAATGCTTGGCTTTTACTTGCTGACATATTAAACACTTCGAAACAAAGTAAAAAATGTCTCGTTTCATACCGCGCCACCAATAGTGCTGTTTTAAATCATTATACATTTTTGTGCTACCCGGATGAATAGATAATCGACATTGTGTGCTTAATTCAAGATCATCTGAATTAACTCTGAATTTTTCGAAACACATAATCGGTTTCTGTACCTCAGGCAATCCTCAGCATCAACTAGAAACTCTGAATCAATGTTTAAGTCACACTAAGCCCGTTTTGTAATTAATTCCTCATCGGCTTTCTGAGCCTCACAAATCTGTTAAACAAATGGCGATTTTGCTTTCAACTTAGCTATTATCATATCATCATCAGACATAGCTAAATGAGTGGTCAATGCACGCAAAGAAAACAGTGATTTTCGACTCAAAGCATCAGCAACAACATTAGCTTTTCCTTAATGATAATCAATCACAAGATCGTAATCCTTAAGCAACTCTAACCATCGACGTTGTCTTAGATTCAGGTCTTTCTGTGTCATCAAGTATTTCAAACTCTTATGATCGGATTAAAAATGACATTTCTCACCGAACAGATAAGGGCGCCATATCTTCAATGAAAATACAATAGCTGCTAACTCCAAATCATGTGTCAGATAAGTCTTTTCGTGTTGTTTCAGCTGTTTCGAAGCATAAGCTATGACCTGACCGTCCTGCATCAAAACACAGCCTAAACCATTTAAAGATGCATCGCTAAAAATAACAAATTCTTTACCCGTCTCTGGCTGAACTAGTACTGGAGCTTCGGTCAAAAGGGCTTTCAACTGATCAAAACTTTTCTGGCACTTTTCTGACCACTCGAACTTAACATCTTTCTGTAATAGCTTCGTCATAGGGGTTGAAATTATAGAAAATCCTTTCACGAACCGTCTGTAGTAACCTGCGAGCCCCAGAAAGCTTTGAACTTCTGAGACATTCCTCGGAGGTTTCTAATTCAGTATAGATGAAATTTTGCTCGGATCAACCTGAATACCCGATGCTGATACAACATGGCCTAGAAAGCTGACTTCACGTAACCAGAACTCACATTTACTGAACTTTTCATAAAACTGTTTAGCTCGCAAAGTTTGTAACATAAGTCTCAGATGTTCTACATGCTCGGTTTCATCATGAGTGTAGATCAAAATATCATCTATGAATACTACCACAAATCGATCCAGATACTGTTTGAAGATCCGATTCATCAAATCTATGAAAATAGCAGGTGCATTAGTAAGAACGAAAGGCATAACCAAAAACTCATAGTGTCTGTACCTTGTTCGAAAAGCAGTTTTAGGCGCATTAGAGTCTCTAACTTGTAACTGATAGTTACTCGATCTCAAATCTATCTTCAAAAACACCGAAGCCCCTTTTTTCTGATCGA
Source organism: Gossypium hirsutum (assembly GCF_007990345.1). Lineage (NCBI taxonomy): Eukaryota > Viridiplantae > Streptophyta > Magnoliopsida > Malvales > Malvaceae > Gossypium > Gossypium hirsutum. The sequence goes on along the minus strand of NC_053439.1, from coordinate 29,739,975 downwards.
ACAAGTCGTCAATACGTGGCAACAGATATTTATTCTTTATAGTCACCTTATTGAGCTACCGTAATCAATACACATTCTCATCGTTCCGTCTTTCTTTTTCACAAACAAACTGGTGCTCCTCAAGGAGAGAAACTCGGTCATGCGAAACCTCTATCTGTCAACTCTTGCAACTGTGGTTTCAACTCTTTTAATTCACTCAGTGCCATACGGTACAGAGCTATCAGAATCGGAGTCGTCCCCGGTACTAACTCAATACAAAACTCTACCTCTTGAATAGGTGGCAAACCCGGCAATTCTTTAGGAAACACATTCGAATACTCACATACAACTGGTACGGATTCAATCTTCTTTTCAGTCACTTTACTATCATGAACATATGCAAAGTAAGCTTCACAACCTTTTCTTACATACTTTTGATCCAACATTGAGGATATCACTGCCAATAAACCATTTACATCATTAGATTCAATTCGAATAATCTCGTCATTCTGGCATCATAAATCAATAGTCTTTCTTTTGCAGTTAACCACAGCACCGTGTAAAGTCAACCAGTGCATACCCAGAATAATATCAAACTCGTCGAATGGCAACAACATCAAATCAGCCGAAAAACACGAATCTCGAATTATCAACGGATAATTCTTACACACTTTGTCAACCAAAACACACCGACCCAGGGGTTTGATACTCTAATTACAAACTCAGGAGACTCAACAGGTAAAGTCTTAATGGATACTAAAGTCTCACACACATATGAATGAGTCGAACCAGGATCAATCAATGGAATAATATTAGTATCATAAAGAGTGAAAGTACCAGTAATGACATCTAGGGAAAAAGCCTCCTCACGAGTGCGTATAGCATATGCTCTGGCAGGTGCACGAGCCTCAGATCGAACTGCCGTATCTTTTGTCCTTTTCTGACTGCCACTTACATTGCCTATAGGTCTGGGTGGTCTACCTTGCACTGACATATTACTCGGTCTGGTACTCTGAGCAGTGTTTTACCCGTCTATCATCGGGCACTCCTGAATAAAATGATCCTTCGATCCACACTTAAAACAAGACCAATCATGCAATCTACAATCTCCAGGATGCCATTTACCAGAATGCTTGCACTCTGATCTATTCTGTCAAACATTGCCAACACTAGCAACTGAAGTGGCTCGTGAACTCACAGAAGGTCGATCTCGATCTCGTCTAGAAAAGTCAGTAGTAGCTTTAGATCGGCTATGGTCCTCTCTGAATTTCTTTGAGGTCAACTGGAACGATTTACTAAATGTTCTTTTACGGGAATCTCTAGCTTCAAAGTCAGCTTTTCTCTTCTCTTTCCTAAGCACTTCGGCTTTGCAAGCTGATTCAACAAGTATCACAAATTCTTTTATCTCAAGTATGCCAACTAACAGTTTAATATCTTCATTCAGCCCATCTGCAAATCTCTTACACATAATAGCTTCGGTTGACATACACTCTCAAGCATATCTGCTAAGTCACACAAATTCCCGCTCATATTCAATGACAGTCATACGACCCTGTTTAAGTTCAAGAAATTCTTTACGTTTCTGATCAATGAATCTCTGACTGATATATTTCTTAAGGAACTCAGTCTGAAAGAATTCCCAGGTGACACGCTCTTTCGGTACGATTGACACTAAAGTGCTCCACCAATGATAGGTAGAGTCACGTAATAAAAATATGGCACATTTCAAGCATTCTTCGGGTGTACATGACAGTTCTTCAAATACACGGCTAGTGTTATCGAGCTAAAATTCAGCCCGTTTAGCATCATCATTAACTGTGGCCCTAAATTCTTCGGCCCCGTATTTTTTAATTATATCAACAGGTGGCTTATTAAATCTCATCAGATCAATCATCTGAGGTACCACAGGTACCGGAGATGGATCAGTTAGGGGTGGAGGTTGTTGCGCAGTCAGATTAGTTTGAATATATTGAGTAAACCAGTCGTTCATCATTTGGATAAAGGCTTGTTTAGCCTCTCCCTCCTGGTTACTAGAGCTCAGTCTAGAATCTGCTGGCTCTGTCCCTTGCACGGAAGTAGGTGCTATACTCTCAACATCATCAGCTACGGCTCTATCGGGATCCATTACTATATGAGAACACATTTTTAGATGTCAAAAGTCATCAGACTATCGCAGTATATAAAAATATGGCATGTATAGCTAGACCCACATGCGCTACGTTAGTCCTAGAATCGAATAAACCGTAGCTTTGATACCAATCAAATGTAACACCCCTAACCCTTATCCATCACCAAATTAGGGTTACGAGGCATTACTGTACGAAACGCAACTCAATGCAGTCATTAAAAATAAATTTAACATTTATATGCAATTCGTTTGAATACAGGTTTAAAACAACTATTTCCAAATAAAAATATATGCATTATAATAAAATAAATATATGAATTTAAATATATATAAGTAAGCATAATTAAAAATTTTACGTAAACCATTTAAAACAAAACTTAGAATTTCAATCCAGCTAAACCATAAGAAAATAAGTCATATTCATATGGCTATTAATTATATTTACAATACATCAAAGTACGACTTCCAAAATATTGTCTAGACTATACATGCCATAAGTTAAAGTTTAAACATTTCAATACCGAGACAGTAGATAGAGTGATGAACTTGCTAACAATCCCCGAACTTGAAGCTTAATATTTAAATTTATAAAACAGAAAGACATAAACCAACAAAGTAAGCTTTTACAACTTAGTAAGTCTATAGCATATCAAAAATGTAAAAAAAAAAAATTATAAAATTTCCTTTTGTACTCTTAACGAGTTCGCAAATACCATATATGTTAACAATTAGATAAAGTCAAATACATACATAATTGTCAAGAATTAAAACCGAATGCATATACTCTATAAACATGAATCGCCGAATGCATATATACATATATGCATGACAAATATTAGAACCAAATGTATATACACTTTAAACATATTAGCCGAATGCATATATACATATGCTTAACAAATATTATAACCAAAAGTGTACCTGAATTTACCATACACATATATCAAAAATCATATATGTACTTATCATGCACATACAATTGAATATATATAACTTTATCAATCACATTTCATATCTCATTATACATGTATATATATCGATCATAAAATTTTAACCTAACTCATATTTAAGCATATAACCGAATGCATTCTTATTCAACTTTTACTTATAAACAAATATTTATACATATATGTATTTTCAATTGCACATAAGAATACTAATCAGTTTCTTATACCAAATGCACCCATATAAATATATATATACTTTTCAACTACACTTAACAGAAGTGTGTATATATATCAACCACCTATGTCGAATTTATGCACAACATCTTCAAACACATAAATCTAAACAATTCACACAATTTCAACAGATTCACCGGCACTTAGCTTGCTAGGTTTAAAACCTGATTCAATACACCAACAATTAGCCTGCTAGACGTAAAGTCTAAAATATTTCACCGGCATCAAGCCTGCAAGACGTAAAGTCTGAAACATTTCACCGACATCAAGCTTGCTAGACGTAAAGTTTGAATTATCTCATTGACAATAATCCTTTTAGGCACCAAGCTCAAACACTCAATTCACCCAAATATTACTCATTTTCGAACTATATAGCTATATAATTCCATGCTTAAATATTCAGCTCAAAACTCATAATTTATATCTTTGAAACACATGAATATATATATATATATATATATAAAACTCAACCACCAAATCCAATTTGATAATTCAATAAATTAACTGAACACATTTATGCATAATCTTATACTTCAAATCCTACTACAAATATCATACTATTTAACTAAAAATATTCTTGAATAATATACATTTTACATTTGAACATATAAAAATTATACATATATATATACATAATCGAAACTAACATATACAAATATCATCTAATAACAAATTTCAAAACTAAATCTTATACATGTATACATATATATATATACTCAAATTGCATATACTTTTATAATGACACATCTTAATTCGATTCAAAAGTATATATAAATATATACATGTATATTTACATGTTTAATCAAAAAATTACTTACACAAATATAACATACATTTTATAAATCTAGTCCAAAGGTTTATACATATATATATCTATGTATATTTTCGAATCCCTAAGTACACATATATACATATACATATCTTTGATTAAATCAATAATTTATACATGTATATACGTGTATGAATTCGAACCTTGTATATATATAAAAATCTTATACTTCAACTAAATTCAATAACATTTATGTATATACTTATATACCTTCACACTTTAGCTAAGTTCAATTACCTATAGAAGTATAAACATCCAGGTTCGAACATTAAAAAAAAATACATATAAACCAATCATACTTTTAATTTATTCAACCGATATACTTTAAATTATAATTCATCAAAAATAAATACATATACATACTTATATACTGATTTTATGACATTAAATAACTAATAGACTTACCTCGGACACTGAAAAATTGAAACCGGACAATTAGTCGATGACTTTGGCTTTTCCCCGATCTAGCTCCGATTTATTTGGTTCTTGATCTAAACATATTCAAAATGAGCTGGTTTAAATATTATTACATTCAATTTAGTCCAAACACATGTAAATGAGCAATTTACCATTTTGTCCCTGATATTTACATTTTTTGCAATTTAGTCCCTATTATATAAAACACAAAATACACAAAATTTGCCCACAGTATACAAGGGCCGAATATCCCTAGTACTCATACAAGTCCACACATTTTATTTATTTTGCATTTTAGTCCCCCAAAAATTTAATTTCACAATTTAGCCCTAATTACTCGATTTCACCAAAAATTCAAAGACAAAACATACTAATCTTTCAAATATCTTCCATATTTCACCATTAACTAAAAAAAATCGCAAGAATTCATCAATGGCATATCTCAAAATCACCATCAAATTCTAAAATTAAAGCATGGGTTTTGAAGAACACGAAGCAACGATATTAAAAACGTAAAAATTATAAAAACCGATTTAAAAACATACCTCAATCAAGCTCAAACCTAGGCCGAATGTAACAAAGCTTCAACTCCTTCTTTTCCTTTCAATATTTGGTGGTGGATGGATGAAAAATCCACTAACATTTTTCATTTGTTTTATTATAATATATATTATAATTCATTTACCTAATTAACCTTTAATAATAATATTTAACATATATGGTAAGGTCATTTTTGTCAAATGCCGCCCACTAACTTTAATAATGGTCTATTTGCCACATAAATTCTTCACATTAAAAGAACAACTACTATTTGGCCCTTTTGAATTTTACCCTTAAATTTTCATTTTACGCGATGAAATCCTTTTATTTAATCGAACACTTAAATGATAAAATTAAAATACAAAAATTTCACACAAGCAAATTCATACATAATAGACATAGAAAATAATATTAAAATATTTTTCAAACTCAAATTTGTGGTCTCAAAACCACTATTCTGGTTAGGGTCAAAATTGGGCTGTTATAGCTACCACGCACAACCAAGAGCCAGAGAGAGATAAAGCCAGGGTAGAATCTGTCCACATTGAATTTGATGATGACGGAATGGATACCACTGAGACTACTGCACTTGCACTATAATCCAAGGCCCTTATGACTGCTTAGGAACGTGCAGTTCATCAACTTATTGATGAACTCAGAAAGTCAAATACCGATGATGATGAGGAAGAGGTGCCCATTAACTAGCTTAAGAGAAAAAGATTCAAGAAGGTTTCTGGTAAAACCGTTCAAGCTAATAGTGGTGACCAAGATAGGCTGTAACATTACAAATAAGCTACAAGGAAATCTACACAACCTAAGTAAAGTAACATTCTCCCCATCCAAGCTTTGATTTTGATAATTTACATTCACTTAGTTCATATCTATTAATTTCATTCCTGTAGCTTTTATTCATTTAATTCTTTCATGTTCATGCATTGAGGAAAATGCACCCCTTAGGGTTGGGTGTGTGTTGTGCATATAGAGTGCATTGTTAAATGTTCATATAGTCCTTTTGCCATAACATTCAATTGCCTGAGTATGTGAGTATATGGTTATCAATGATGTTCAATGAGGATAATAAATCTTCTTTGTAAACTTAGAAAATATTGTGATAGTTGTTTAGGCTTGTTTAGCATAGGAAAATTGTTGAAAATGAATTTGTAAAAGTAGAATAATTGAAATATAAATGCAATTAGGCTATAGTAGCATTCTTTGAATAAATTTTGGACTTCTTGACTTATATTTAGTATAATAATAGTGTATAATTTATGTCATGGTAGAATAATATGAATACTCTAATGTTTGAATCTGTTGAGTAGGTCAGTAATATTTTACTTACTCCATTATATTGTTGATTAGAAAAATGAGTTCAGATATGAGTGTTTGTTTAAGAAAAGTACATATTTTAGGGACACTCCATTAAATTTTTAGGCTACATTGCTAAGAAGGTAGTTGTTTGCTCCATCCATCTTTTTAGTTAAAAGCTTTTGTTTTATGAGTGATTTATATTCAAATTATGACATGATATAATATATGGCAGTCTAGTGTATGTTCCATTGAGGTTGTCAAGTATAAAATCATGTGACAATATGAATTCCCTAGAAAAATTTTGTGTTGGAAATTGAATAAATGTGTCTAAAAAACCTAAATTTAGAAGAGAGATAACCTAATTATATTCAGAAGAAATCTGTTATAGTTTTAATTGCTAAAATATTTCGGAACTTTAACCTTTAAGGAACATTTTTTTCACTTCATTTGCTAAACAAATTTACAAGAACTGTAAGTAATTTTTCTTTGTTTCAGTAAAAGACTGCTGAGAATAGAGGTACACAGTATGCTCTTTATGGTTTGGCAGTATAATTGGTGATTGATTGTTTTGGCAATTCCTTGCATTCATGCATATTCATACATTATTTGCATACATTATTTGCTTGAGGACAAGCAATAATTCAGGTTTGGGGTTGTGATAACTCTTGAAAAGAGTTATATTTTAGGCCTCTAGATGGAATTAATCGTTTATAATTAAGTATATGCATCTGTATTTTTAGGATAATTTTAGAAAATTACATAACAAAGCTTGGATTGTGCTATAATAGTCATCATTATTACTTTTATTACTTGGGGAAGGAAAAGTTGTGGTTGTGGTTGGACACAGGTGTAAGTAGAAGAAGAGGATGAAAAGAATGCAAAAGGAAAATAAGGGAAGTGAAACATTGCCGTGGCAAATGGGGAGATTGATTGTCAACATAATTGCCATGGAAATTTCAGGACGATGACTCAACACTCTATCCATGTCACTCTCAGCTAGCTGGACGTGTACTAGAAACCAACCTAAAAAAGAGGAGGAAAAAATGTGTGCTGAGGGGGACAGATCCATCCAATAAAAGAATGGGAGAGAAGAAGAAAGAGGAGGGAAGAGAATTGGTGTGAGAAGAAAATTGGCGACAATAATTTCTTCTATTGGAGAATTTTAGAGAAAGAAAAGATAGTAGCTTAAGAGAGCAGAATATAGGCGTGAAGAAGGGGGAGAGCTAGCTATCCTGGTTTCACGTACAATCTAAAAATTGAAGAAAATTTGAAGTGTGGCGAGAGTTCCTACATTTCTGCCTTTATTTTCCTAATTTCTGTGATTCGAACTTATTTGAAAATGTTAATTAATGATTTTATTTTGATGTTAACTTTTCCACCCATGAACTAAATCTTTTCTGGTTTGGAGTTATTTGGGTGAATGTTTTATCATCTTTAATGCCCGTGATTCGAGATTGTTTATGTACTGTTTCATTCAATTTATGCTTATTTTAAATACATGCATGCAAGCTCTAGGCATAGTTGATTTTGTGTTGTTTTCTTAGATGTATTTTTAATTTTGAAAAATTTAAATATACTGGATCTTGAATCATTTGATGAAAGCGAATACTCGACAAAATATTTATAGCACTCTAGACATAGATGTTGCAAGTTGTATAGTGAAGAATGTTTATTGTAGTTATTAATTCAGAGTTCTATAGACATATAGTAACTTAGATTTCTAGCTTAAGATCTAGCTATCGAGAGAGACATGTTACAGTAGTGACTCTTTCAACAGTTGATTAGACAATATTTTACCATGGCATTATTTTGATACGAACATTTCACCTGAATAATTGTAGCCCTATTCATTCAACAATAGAAATACTCTTGCTTTTCTCTGTACTTTGCCACAACATTTATTTTCCATATCAATTTTTTGTTTTTAGTATTTGATTTCATGAATTCATTATACAAATATCTTATTCAACTTGAGAGTATTTCTTGCTATTCAGTATAGTCAATCGGATTATAATAACTTACTCAATTTCTTACCAATTTTTGATCCCTGTGGAGATGATACTTACGTATGACTTTATTACTTGAATGATGTGTACACTTGCACAATTGCATTAGTTATTTACACGCAACAGACATCTATGGTTAATTTGGTTGAATTAGATAAAGGAAGTTCTAAAAAGAAGTGTGTATCTGTATGTTAAAAGGGGGTATCCACCATGGTATTATGTTAGTTTTGAAAATAGGCGTATTCATGGTTATGAAAGACATTATAAATTTTCAATTCAAGTTCATCTGAGTTAGGTAATGGTTGAATTTGATTTAACTGGAATTTGCTATATCTGAGTTGTATAATGTCTTCTTCTAAAATCATATGGAATTTGAGTTATAGTTATCTTGAGTATTTGGGGTTCCGAAATAAAGTGATGTGGAATTCATTTGAATGATCTGTGTAGTACATTATTAGTGAGGGATTGTATAGTATCGAAACAAGGTATGATTTGATTAGTAGTGATTGTATTCAGATTTGCGTAAGTATTCGCCAAATGTGTATGTTTCCACCAGTGAATAATATATGTGAACAAATGTTCTAGAGTAAGTTTGTGTATTAAAAGATGATCGATACGAATTGGGATCCAAAGGTATATTCCTTGAAATAGTACTTTTGTGGTTAAGTGAAAGAAGAGATTAATGAAATGTATAGAAAGACCCTAAGTTGGTCAGCTAAGAGAGAAATGGTAAGCTAAGAGTATGGTAGTTGGTGAGGATGAGTAAGATGGAACTATAATAGTTTCCGTCTGATACAAAAGTAAGTGGTTTAGAAGGATAGATGGCACAACAATGTTCTACGGATATTATAAAGTATTTGCCAAGGTATTTTTGTAGTAAAGCTCATTAAGTTCTCTTGAACTTACAGGATTTGTTCTTGTTTTTAGGTGTGACAGTTGTTTGAATGTGCCAAGAGGGATAGGCCAGGAACGTGACAAGTAGTGAAAATGGATTATTATGCATATAGTGAGATAATGGCGTAGATTAGGGTTACGCCCTAAGGGTCTGTCTTTAACAATATTTTATATTATAATGAATTTAAACAAGTCTGTTGTAATATTTTATTTTTATTTTATTTTGAATACTTTCCTTTGTTTTTAAGATATTCACTCTCTCAGTTAAGCTAATAAGAAAAATGATTTCAGTAAGGAGTAATTGTCAATTGTTTCAAAATTTAGTTAAGTATTTTGTGTAGTAATAGTTGAGATTTGGACTCGGTGAATCGGGTCGGGTTGAGGGCGTTACATTATATATATGCACCAATGATAAAATATTATAATATCATATAATATTGTATCTTTTACTATAATCTATAATATAATAGTAGCACAATATATATTGCATATTATTATATATTATTGTTTATCATTATACTAGTTAAATTGTGCACCAAGTCCTTATACTTTTCTTACATCTGAAAGTTAGCCTTTCTACTGTATTATGTAATGATATATCATATCATATCATATCATATATTATTAATTTATATATATGCATCAATGATTAAACATTAAAATACCATGCAATACTATATCTTTTATTGTAATGTATATTATAATAATTATATATAATAGTAGTACATTGTCTATTACTTATTTTTATATATTAATTTTATTATTGTACTAGTTGAAATATGCTCAAAGTCCTTATGTTTTTCATACATTTGAAAGTTAGTCATCCTACTATATTATATAATGCTATATCACATCATATAATATATTAATAGTTTATATATATGCATAAATGATTAAACATTATAATATCATGTAATACTATATCTTTTGTTATAATTTATATTGTAATAATAATTATATATATTATATTTTTAGTAATAATTATATATTATATTATTTTATGTATTAGTAATAGTTATATATTATATTATATTATAGTATTACTATATATTATATTACCATTGAAGTTTAATTTTATAGATATTAATAAATTTTAATTTTATATATTTATTTATACATATATAATTATAGTATTAAAAATATTTTATATTAAATTAATATTTTTAAAATATTATTTCACTTTATAATTTAACATAAAAAACTATTATTATTTACTTTTCCTTTTAATAAAATTTTAATATAAATATGCAATGCTTATGAATACATTTAAAAAAAAGAATTATTATTTATTTATATTTTACTTTAATTTTAAGTAATATAATCAAATTATATGAATTATTAATGTATATTATGGTAGTTCAGTTATAAATTTTGGCTTTTTCGGGTTTTGGATCGAATTTATCTCATGCTTAGACCATATCAGTTTTGGGCTTGACTCTGTTACAGGCTTAGGCTTTCTTAGGCGTAGGTTCTGTTGGGCTCAGATTTTCCCAGGCTTGGATCTGTTATGAGCTCAGATTTTCACAAACTCGAACCGTTAAAGGCTCGGATCAACATGAGCGAGCTTTCGAACTCGAGCCTATTTTGCCCGCTCTATTATTGGCAAGAGATGACACAACAAATGCTTTTCACATGTTCCCCATGCTATATGATTTGAAAAATGGTTTTTTCGCTGCAATAGTTTAACATCGAGTTTTTTTAAAAGAAGAGCGACAAGCAAAATATTTTTCTAAAACAACTTTATCAACAATAAAATGAATCCTAAGCATACACAACCTAATGAATGAATGCTTTTAAGCTAACTCAAAGTACAACTATAGTTTTCTCTAAAATGAGTTTATTTAAAGTCTTCAAAAGTAATGTAAGTTAGCTTAGCCATTTTAGTGGCTAATGTAGCCTTCTCAATCTAGCCATAACGTCTAGGCCGGGTTCGGGAGGTTGCATTTAGTGGTATCAGAGCCTTGGTTCAAAACCTCAGACTGAGTTTTTTAATCTACTAAAGTAAGTCTGCATGCATGCATGCATACATGAAAAAGGGAAAATATGGGAAAAACAAGCCACAAAGAATTTTGAAAATTATATTCTACAAAGAAAATCAGGTTTGAGACTCTGATGACGGTTGGCGTAGAAAAGATGCTGTTAAGTTATAGGTAAACACTTGAGGTGTATTACTGTAGACATAGAACATATATAGTTAGTATTTAATTTTTCTTTGAAATTGTAAGATAGAAAACTAAAAATTGATGGAAGTTAGCTAGTGATTATTTTTTTCTAAAATTATAGATCAAATTTAAGATCGTAGGATACATAATAAACAACCGTAGAATGAGAGAGAATGGGGTTCACCATCAAGCTACCCAATTTGAGTCATTTACTTATCAAGGAATTGTGTCTAACCCTGAGACGAATGACATCGTGATTACGCCTTTTTGTAAAGGAGAAAACTAGGAGGTTGGGTATAATGTAGTGTCCCAAGCGATATTGGGAGTCTTAGAAAAAGTTTTCAAGATTATGGTTGAAAGGACTAATATGGAGGGAGAGAGTAAATTCTTAGAGTGCAAAAGAAAGAAAAAGATTAAAGTTTAAAAAAGGAGAGAGTCTGCTTCCATTGGTCCAAATTCGCGACCGTTAGTCAAACATCAATGAAAGGTTGTAGTAGTTATTATTGGAGAAACTGCTGATCAGCTAATGTTTCGACTTATAGATATTGTGGTAAGTGTAATTCAGTATAGTTTTTATTGAAATTGGGAATTTGTTAATAACGTTTGTTAATAACGTAATTTGTTAATAACGTTTCCGTAATTAGATTTGTAAGATATATGTTAGGAATTTAAGGAGACGTATTGTCTAGAATTGTGTTGGAATCAGAGTTCCGCAATGAAAGCTTAGTGGCCCTGTTTGAAGGAAAAAGGGGCAACAAATTTTGTGACTAAGAAAATTTTGAGGACGAAACCTCTTTAAGGAGGGGAGAATTGTAACATCCAAAAAATCAGAGGTTAGTAGAATCGGGATTGTGAATCAAGAGAGAGTGGTCATGCCTTAATTTTTGAGATTATCTATGCATTTTTAGGAAATAAATGAGCTATTGGTTTGTTGGTTAAGTGCTAGTGAAATTTTCCTTGAAACCAATTTCAAATCCCTTCTCTCCCACCATTTTTATTATTTTGCAAATTTTTCCTTAAACCCTAGTTTGTGACATGTCTTATTTTTTTTAAATAATTATTTCAAAATTATATCAAGAATGAGTTATTGGTTTGATGGTTAAACATTAGTTGATTTATCCTTGAGGTCTTAACTTCAATTCCATTCTCATGAAAATAATTTAATTTTTTTTGACAAAAGCCTCTTATTTTAATGTGTGGGCCATCCAAGCCTATTTAACCTATGTATAAATATTAATTTTTCACTAATAATTAGCCTTTACTTCTCCTTCTCATTTCCCCAGCCATTCCTCTCCCCTTTTCCTTCTCTTTGATTTTTATTTTTTTTCTTTTCATCTATTATTGTCGTCGCTTACACTTAGTTTTACCATCTCTTTCTTTTTTAATTTTTTGCCACCAGATTTGTTAACATATTCTCCACCATATTGTTTTCATTTTTATTCATTAAAATCAGCCCAATCTGAAATCTTGAACTCCAAGATCGATCTCAAACATTGCCAAGAAAGTGTCATTGCTATTTCTCTCGACTAGCTTGGTAAGGTCTATTTTTCTCTTCAATTTCTTGATTAATTTTGTCAATTAAAAATAAAAATTTCTAGATCTGGAATTTGGGGGATTTTAAATGAATTCAAAGGTATTTTTCCAGATTTTAATGAGATCTCAAACCATTTTAAAATTCAGCCCAAATTTTGGCCACCATGGGTGGTGGTGCGTGCTTCTATGTGCAAGAAAGGGGGCTGTTTTGTTTCTTGGTTCTTGCTTATATTTTTCCAGCCTTAATTTGAGCTTTTAAACCCTCCTAATAATATTTTAAACCCATTTCAATTAGGGAAAAACTTTCTTGATCGATTGACCATTCGAAACCCACAAATCATGAGGCATAGTAGCAATTAAGGTAACTAGTTTGTTATTTCGATATAGTTGTTGGGTAAAGGTTATGATTTGATTAAATGAAGGAATTTAATCATTAATTAGCTACTGATTTTCCAGTATATTATTGAATTAGGTGCTGACCCAAACACCCCAAACCATCTGTAAAGGTGAAGAACGATTGTACGTACGGTTCGCATCAGTATAGTGTAAGGAATCTAACTAGTTTGGATTCATAAAATAGTTATAATTTCAATGATTGGTTTGAACTCATAAGTGGGTGTTTGGGGGCTGGTTTAATGGTAAATTTATTGAATTCATACTAAATTTTTGTTTAGGTTCGTTTAAGGAATTATTAAGGAAAATTGGAAGATTCGCTAGTGGGCTGCGAGGAAGCAAAAAATAAGGTGTGGGTTCTAACCTCATAAAATTGTTTGAAAATGTTAAATATCATGTTGTATTTCATAAATTAGCTTGTTTTTTGGGTTGGCTTAATATCCAAATTAGTGATTTTGTAAGTGGCCAAACCAGGTATGTTTCGAGCCTTAAAAGATTGACATGTTGGTAAAATTGCTAGTTTGATAGTATGGATGTTTGATTGAGTTTGTAATTGCATATTTGAGTTATGAGATTTGAGAATGTTTGACTGAATGATATAATGTGTTGAGATATTAAGCTTTTTTATGATTTAAACGCATGAGATTTTTGTTATATATGTACTAAAAAAGGGTGCTATTCATGCACAATGAAAATTTGTAAAATATGTGAAATTGAACGATATTGATTGATACCAACTTAATGGTAATTTGAAAAATTGGAACACCATTTCCATTTACTGAAAGTATGTGATTATTGAGGACATGCTGAGCATGTCAAATGAATGTGAAAAATATTGACATATGATTATGTATGAGATTCTGTGACATATTGCATATGCATTGGGTTGGGATTTTGTGGTAGACGGAGGAGTTCCGTGAAGTATCGGTGGCATATTAAGTCCGCATTATTCATAGTCAGTGCACTACACCTGGAGTACCGAGGGGATTGGCAATTTTATCGCAAATTATATGTTATTGGTGATTATAATGCACTATTTAATATCTGATAGATTTTATGCATTATTGATTATTTTGTGGTTTTACCACATCGAGCTATGCTCATAATGATTTGGAGTTTGGTAGACGGGTTCTTGGGAACTCGTGGTGTGTAGTGGATGGTATGGGTAGGAATCTTTTTGCGTTGCATCATGTACATGACATATTCGAATGTTATTGATTTATGTTACGTATTGTATTTTGTTGTATTGAATGGTATCAAAATTAATGATTGTTACTGGAATGAATGATGACCTATGCTCATACACCGTTTGACATCAATTTGATAATGGCTATGTAATGATATGAAATTCCTATGATGGTTTTGTTTTCTTTTATTAAAGCTAATCTGTTTCACTGTATTCGATATTTATGTTTGTTTAAATAATTGTTTGACTCACACTGAGCTTTTCTTAAGTTCACCCCCAATAGTGTTTAACTTTTTTGGTAAACCTCAAAATTAGGACCAGACTCGACATTCAGAGAAACAACTTGGAACTAGAATTATTATTTTTTTAATTAAGTATTATTAAGTGTAACGCCCCTAAATTTTTAATTTCATTATTGTGAAAATATGACACAAATATGTATTAGCTTTAGTGGTTATGTGTTCTAGGAGTGTTTGGGAGGTCCTAAGTTCAAGCCTTTGCTTGGGAAAATTTTGGTATTTTGAATGATTAGGCCTTACTTTTATTTAGTAGGCTTTTATATGATTGTTGGGTAAATTACATAAGAATGGGCCTGCTGGTCTAGTGGTTAAATGGTGTGTTATTATGGTGGAGGTCTTGTGTTCGGATCCCTATGCAGGCAAGGGTATTATTTTTTTTTCTCAGATTTCGAGATAGAGTTGTGTAATAGGGGGATTCTGAGTAGTGGATGTGTAGTGGGAATTAGGGGAGAAGATTAAGGGATTTTGGGGGTTATCGAGATTTTATTTTATTTTATTCCCATAACCAAATTTTGACTCTCTTTTTCAAAAAACAATTCTGCCGTCTATTCTTCTCCCTCTCCTCTTTCCAAAATTCTCTAAGTTTTTCCATCTTTCTCTTCTTCTTTTTTCTTGATTTTTCCCTAATCCAATTATTTTCCTTTATTTTCGCACACGATTAGTGCTCGCTTAGTTTCGGTAAGTGTTTCTCTTCATTTCTATCATGAATCTCTTAATGACTAAAGTGGTAATGTTTTTCTTTGCGGTTTGAGCGAAGGGGGAGGCTCAGACTGGTGAATTCAGTGTTCTCGTCTTAACAATAGTTAAACTGAGGGTTATCGTTGGAGGTAAGTTTCGTTTCAATTCGTTCTTGGTTGTCAATTCGCTTGTAAATCTGTTAAATAGATGTTAAATGTCTTGATTATAGGCTTTGGAGTGCTCGAGGACTATTTTAGCAACAAACAAAACCAAGTGTGTGTACCCAAAACGCAAAAAAACAAGGGATTCGGCGAAATGTCGAAATTGCTTGCTGTTTGGACAGTAGAGTAGGCTAACTTTGAAAAATCGTCATAAATAGTGGAAATTGAATTAGAGGATGAAAAAAACATGGAATTAAATCTTACTGAGTTTAGTTTTTCATAGAAGAAACGGTGTAAGTAATGGAATTGTAAATCGTGAGGTATAATAAACTTTGTGAGACAAGGTTAGATTGAATTCAGGTTCCCCTGTTCTGACTTTGGAAAATCATCAAAAACTGGAGAAAAATAATTAGGTGTTAAAATTTACATGTTTAAATGAATAATTAGTATATTTTAGATAGAAACAAGTGGAAACATCATCCAAATTTTGTACTAAGATATAATTAATTTTTAGGAAAGAAGGAACAAAGTTGTCAGAAAGCAGAATAAGGGTAAGTTTGAAGATTTTACTGTACTTATTGGCTAAACCAAAAATTGTGAAAATTTTATGGTAGAAAGGTATTTGAGTCTAGTTTCAAAGACATCAAGCACATCTTAATTCAAGATTCTGTAGCTCAAGATATAAATAATTTAGTAACAGTGACTCAAGTAGACAACTTTTAAGGAACATATAAGTAAATAGTGAAAACATATATGAATAATTAACTAGCACGGGTTACATTAAAAATGGATCACGTGGCCAAGGCCAATTTGGGCTGAGTGGGCCACATGGGCATGTGAGCCCATTTTTATGAAAATTTCTATAAGGTTACACGGGTCACCCAAGTCGATCGTGGACCTACTGTAGGGTCGATAAGCTTTACTTAGACCCTATATGTGTGATTTGTTTGTCTAATTTCTATACCGAGCATGACTTATGATATCTAAATGTATGTTCTATTAATTGCACAATGGCATGACATAGTTTGTATGTATCATTGAATCGAGGTGGGTTGATGATATTTGGAGGAAGTGTCTAAAAGGCTATTAAGCCTATTATCTGGCAGCTCAGCTGCAACCTTCTTATTATGCGCCGCATTTCGGTACAGCATGGTGTGTAGGGATGGGTGGGTTGATTTAATCCCCACATGGTGTGTAGGGTTGAACAGAGATGGTGTGTAGAGGCTGGTGAGTAGGATTTTGATTTACTGTATCTACATTCTGTATCTAATATGGAGATATGTCGAATTTAGTACATGTGTTTCCAAGTTAGGGAGATATGTCGAATCCTAGACCTAACGTGTAAATCCTTCTCAATTTCAATCGAATAATCTTCTTAACTAATCTCGAACCACTGATGTTTATAGAGTGAACTCTATTTAAGAACTGAACATAGGATGAAAACCGAGATCTTCAAATGAGGAAAGTACTATCTCTAGGGAAAACCAAAATAAAAAATTTCGTTCTCACAAATTTGAGTTATAATTGCCGAGTATGGAATTATAATCTCACAATTTTGAACCAAAAGTAATCACAAAAATAAAATTTAATTGACTTCAAGGAATTAACCCAAATAATTTTTCACTAAATATAACACCCCACTCCCAACCCGATCACCAGGTCTGAGATATGAAACACCACATTCTTTGTTGAAGCAACTATACTTCCATTTCAAAATTCAATAGGAAAATTCATGCAAGATAGTCAACATTGAATACTTCTAAAGACATCATTTATTCAACTCCGGGTCATAAGTAGGCTTATAAAAGCTCCCACAATACTTTGGTAATAATTGAGGGACTAAAATGTAAAAACTATTAAGATAAGAGGGTGTTACCGCAACATCAATGAGTAGTGTCATGACATTGTGGGCAGTAACTTTATGTCGTGACTTTAGTAGGGGAAGCATGGTGACATTGGAGACAATGGGTTTGTGTTGTGACTTCAACAGAGGCAAGCCACGACATTGAAGGCATGGGCTAAGGGTTGCAACTTCAATAGGGGAATGTCGTGACCATGGGATAGAGGCTTAATGTCGCGACTCTAAGGGAAAATTCTCTAAATTTTGCATCTTTTTTTGAAACCTTCCAAATAGCAAATTCAAATGGTCTAAGTGTTGGATCTATTGCCCTAAGTGTAATATATTCATTTGTAAATTTGTAATTTTTTAACAGATTGATTAATGAAATTATTCATGAATTACATTAATATCATTTGTATAATGTCCTCATGTGGTTTGTAACACCCTGCCCAACCCGATCTCCAGACCCGGGTATGGTATATCACAACATAAAACCATTTGGGTTTAACAAAAACACTTAAATTTTTTTGAAAGCATCAAGGTGTTGGCGTAAACCTCATTATGACAAAGGTAAAACAATCAAATTAGTAGTACGCCAAGTAAAAACATCTTTATATAAAACTTTTGACGGAAGCCTTATATAAGTTGATAGATTTTATAAATCACAGGATGAATTATTTACCATACAATAGTTTCAAGTGCATCATTGGCAGTTAAAACAAAATTCAAACCATTTGGCATATATGTCAAAAGACGATTTCATAAACCACGATTCCTTATATTTTAATACATACTTCTAGAGTTCATAAAAGTTCTTAAATAATAATATAATGATAAAATTTGCAAATTGTTATACAAACTGATTATAGACTACATCTACACACCACCCCAAAAAAGGTCATGCATGATACAAAATTAAATAGATGACTCACAATCAATAGTTCTCTGGCATAGTCCCTTCAATAGAATCTCTTCCTTCGGTCAGCCTGCCTGAGAAGGAAAGGATAATAGAGTACGTTCGAATGAACTTAGTGAGTTCCATAAAGAAAACACAACTAGCATACAATGATACTACTAATGAACAAGCTTTAATACTATAAGGATACCCAAAATTTTAGAGAGATTCATACACATACACAATAATCATAGTACGCCCAATGGCGTTCATAGAGTATAGAAAGACTAGATATGCCAACTTAACACGACACATGGGTGGTTACTATCCACGAACTTAACTATAACTTTTACACAACCTATCTTTATGCTAGTCTCGTACATAGAATTCAAAGTCAGAGTCATATTGGTCAGTTGTATTCATATGCACACACCCTTTTAACTCATTATATCATTTTTGTTTAGTCAAGCATGTTTTCTCGTGATCTACTAGTCTAGTTTGCAAAATAGCTGCCCTACCAGAGGTATCACAAACATATCCTCCTTCATCATCACATCTCGTAAATCACATATCACATATTGGTGGCACTGACTCGTGCAATAAGGAGGGTGTTTAACATTGAAACGTAAATAGACCATACCCACACTAATAACGCTGGTTGAACACCACAAGATCAAACACCACACATACGTTTTTGAGAAGGAATACTTACCTTACGCAGTTCATAGAACAATAGAATTTACAACACATGGAAGTAAGAAGGAACACATCAAAAAATCTAGTACAATAATTACTCAACCAGTCATTGTCCTTGTTGCTAGGACTGTTATAGTTTCATGAGCTAAAAGAGAGACAAATACATCACAAAATAATCAAACTACTAAAATTTGACATGCGTGCATGAATCTGTTACATGGGACCCAATCGGTAGCATGCAACCCAGAATCAAGAAGTTTCCTTCCTCAAGAATAATTCTAATACCTATGCATGCATTATTGTAAAAAAGTAATTTCCTTTGAAAATGACCTAAAAGTTTACCAGAATTACCAGTAATCTGGTGATAACAATGGTGTTAGCTAAATGCTGGAACCTTTCACTACTTACTCTAATTTAGAATTTCTAAAACTTCAGTGAAAATACAAGGAAGAAGAAGAAGCAGAAGCAGAAGCAAAACGTACAAACAAGCTAGTCTAATGTCATTATATAGCAGACACATCCAGAACAAAACTTAGTGGAAAGTCAGAGGATCCCATGATGAAACACATTATGTATCTTTGATAACTCATGGGGTAGCGTCGATCTATAAGCCATTGAACCATCCTGCTCTAGACTCTCACATGGTCTTATAAAATGTGGACTTAATTTCCCTTTTTGTCCAAACCTTATGATATTCTTCTAAGGAGAAACCTTTAGAAATACTTTGTCACTGACTTCAAAAGAGATTTCTTTCCTTTTTAGATCAACATAAGCTTTCTAGTGATCTTAAGCTGCGTCTAGATGAGTTTAAATGATTGTAACTTTCTTTTCTGTTTATCATACTAAATTTGGACCAACCATTTTTATTTCACTGTGTTCCATCTAATAGGTGGGTGATCTGTACCTTCTTCCATATAGAGCTTAAAAAGGTGACATTCCCAAACTAGCATGGTGGTTATTATTATACGCAAATTCTACCAAAGAAAGATATCTTTCCCAATTCAACCCAAAATCTATCACAACTTTGGAGCATTTCCTTAAGCAATTGTATCACTCTTTCAGGCTTCCCATCTAACTGAGGGTGAATGGTAGTACTGAATTTTAACTTCGTTCCCAACAATTCTTGCAGATGTCTCTAAAATCTCGAAGTAAACCTTGGGTGTTGATCTAAAACTATAAATGTTGGAATTCCATGGAGGCGTAAAATTTTAGAAATTTATAGCTTGGCCAACTTTTCCAAAGAATAATTCGTGCGCACAAGCAAGACATGGGATAACTTAGTAAGCTGATCTATGATTACCTAGACTGAGTTCTTCTTTGAAAAACTGAGAGGAATACTTGAAACAAAATCAATGGTGATCTTGTCCCATTTCCACTCAGGTATCTCTAAAGGGTACAACTTGCCTGAGGAAACCTGATGTTCTTCTTTAATCCACTGGCACGTCAGAAAACTTGAGACATACTCTGTTATTTCTTTATCCATCCTAGGCCACCAATACAAACTTCTGAAATCACGATACATTTTAACACTTTTTGGATGAAGTAAGAAGTGTCCTTGATGAGCTTCCCTCAATAATGCATGCCTTAAACCATTTTTAGAAGGTACATACATCCTTCCCATAAATCGAAGTTCACCATCTTTTCCAAGGCTAAAGCTTATCTATTTTCTAAACAACATACGCTGCTTATACGCTTCACACAGCATTTCCTTCAACTATTCTTCAAATATTTGAGATAGGAAGTAGGTCGAACAATTCTACCAAAAGCAACCCACCATCAGCCAGACAAACATTTTCTTTAAGGGATGCCAAAGCTGCAACAGTGATGGTAATCAATTAGCAGATTATAATCTTTCAGAAGCTCCATCCAACGATACTGGTACAAATTCAATCCTTCTGCATCACCAGGTACTTAACTCTTATGGTCTAAAAGCACTCGACATTTCTCCCCATAAAGATAGTGTATCAAGATATTTAGCACCAATACTACTGCTGCAAGCTCCAAGTCATGAGTCGGATAATCCTTTTCATGCAACTTAAGCTAGTGAGATGCATACGCTACAACCTTTCCTTTTTGCATCAACACACATCCCAACCCATTAAGAGATGCATCCATGAACATTGTATACTAGATGCCAGATTCTGGTTTGGCAGAGATAGGAGCTTCAGTTGGAACAACTTTCAACTTATCAAAACTCTTCTGTCACGTAATCTTTATCAATTCATAGTAGAATATTAAACTAGTTTTCATACTTAAGGAGCTTGAATATGAGCAATCTTATTAAGTTTGTGAAGTGTGCAGGACACCATTTAGAGCCATTAGAACTCGAGACTGGTTTCCATGTTGCAACACGAAAGTTCAAATGTCGCAACATAGGGAGTAGAAGGCCAATATAGCTATATTGCTTGTGGTGTCGCGACATAGCTAGTGGATGTCATGACATCGGCCCTATACTTGAAAATATTAATGAGTTGAGGATGTTTTGGTCCTCACAATGTATTTTAACGTAAAAATGTTAGCCACTAGGGCTGAGGACGACGACCAACCCTAATATTATAAATAGGATCATTAAACACTTGCGTGAGGATCTCTTCTATAACTTAGACATTTTCCTTTTAGTTTAGTTTTTAGTTTGTAGATTCTTTTGTATTAAGGATTTGTTTTCAGTTTATTTTCATCTATGTTCTTCAGAGAATCTGATTTGTGGATTTAATGCAAACTCTTTGTAAATTTCTGCGCTTCATTCAAATACAATTCATGATTCTTCTTAAACTCTTAATCTCGATTTGTTCTTTATGTTTATTTACTTTATCAAGTTTATATTGTTTATGGGATCCATAAAAAACTAAACTCTTATGGGGGATTAGCGAGTGAAAGTCTAATTAATAAATTTTATTGTAGGGTTTCTTAGCGAATCAACTATTTGGTATAGGAAGAACTTAAAATCTAGGCTTACAACCCTAAGAAGTCATCTAGGTTGGAATTAACCCAAAATTGGTATGGCCTATCTGTGAACCCCTTACACCAATCTGATCTGGACTGTGAGGTCGAGAGATAAGTTGTTCTTACTGACTCGTTAATTTAGCAGAAGAACGAGAGATCTTGCTATGGTAACAACTAGTTGATTGAGTAGAAACATGAAATAGGAATTAGTCACGACCACTAAAGCGAGCTAGTCACCCATGCTTAGATTTGGTTCAGTTTACATATTAGTTCTATGTTTTTCATTCTTTTGTGCATGTCTATTTTTTATTAAAAAACAAATATTTTTCACTTTATATTCGTCGTACTTTAATTTATTTACAGTACTAATTAGATCTATTTATGTTTAGGTTAATATTAATTTAGTACTTTGACAAGTCTAAATTATATAGACTTATTTAGCATTTTTCTTAATATTTGAGAAAATTTTGAGCATATTATTAGCAAATTGTATGAATTTAATTCGTATTTAGACACATTGAGCTTGGTTTTAGCAAGTTTGTAATTTTATTAATTTTTAGAGTTAATTTTGCATAAAATTAAGTTATATTGCTACATGTTTAATAAAGTGCTTAATATATTGCAGTGAAACCATGGAATTGACCAACATGGGAACAAATTAAATTTCACACATGAACAAGTCATGTGGATGACTAGAGCATGATTGGGTTCAAAATTTTACCTTGACCCAATTGAAGTTGGTTGCTAAAAAGAAATCTAATTGTGTCTTAATTTTGGTCACAAAACCTTCCATCAAGGGGAAGAGAAGCCCAAATTCGGCAAGCATTGAGAGCAGCCTGAAAATAATCTTTTGGAAGATTTATTCGAAGGTCCTTGTAGTTGCGAAAGAATAAAAAATCAGCTCCCAATTATTACCCAAGAAACTATTCAACTACTAGCATAAATCAAGTTAGAATCAAGTAAGGAAATCAAGGAAAAAATTAGTCACTATCCACAAATCATGGCCGGCCAAGAGAGAGCAATTCAAGGGATCCCTTAAGCTATTTTTAGCAAAATCCTATGCCTTCCTTCTACTATAAATACCAACCCTCACTTGTCATTGCATAACTTACTAATCCATCAATCCCTCATTCATCTCTCAATTCACAATCTCGCATCTCCTTTCTCATCTCTTTTCTTATCCTTTTTCACATAAAAAGCCATTCATTCTCCTCATTCCCCTTACCTAGCAATTCATTGAGAAAATTCTCTCTGGGTTGGCCACCTTGAGGAGCATTTTCCAAAGAAGCAATCACAAAGACCGGAGAAAGCCACCATGATTGGTTTGGAGAACCCCCCAAAATCATCAAGAGTTCTTCTTCCTCAATTTCTATTTTTGCTCTTGTTATGCAACATGTTTGCAATTTGTTTTGTCATTTTTCAGTAACAATGATAGGTTAATTTTGATTAGCTAGACTGATTACATTAATTTGACAAAGTTCATTTGATTCATGTTTATGATGTTCTGTGCCTCAATTGTTCATGCTTTCAATTAAACTCATGCATGTATTTCATTCATTAAAATGTGATTGAATGCATTAGAATTAGTTGATCAATCCTAGCTAGATGATGATTAATGGATGCAATAATTGAAAGATGCATGCTTAATTTAGATCCTAGCCCAATTAAATTAAAGGTTTGTAATAACTCAAGATAACTCTATTACCTTGCATAACTTTTAGATTTGTGTGATTAAGTTGTTTCAAACCTAATCAATCCCTATTACTTCACATAAACTTTAAGAAACTCTTAGTTAAATATGATCATGGTAGTATGTATGTTTTCCTAAGTATAAGATTTTGAAAGGACTTATAACTGGTTTCAAGTTAATGAAAGATAGAGTTGCCCTGGAATATTTTCTATAACATTGTTAAACACGATGAAAGATGAATTGAGTCAAATGTTGTAACCGTTCTAGCTCATTCATGTTATTATTGATGAAGCTTGTGAATTTGCTGCTAAGCCATCCTATCTCATTATTAATCTTATTTGCATTTAAGTAAATTTGTATCTAGATAATTAATTTAATTTCACATCATTCACCCCAATTTATTGTGTTTTCTTACCAACTTGTAAATCTTTAATTTTGAAAATTATTGACTAACATATACAGTCCCTGTGGAGATGATAACTCTTTTACTTACTTATTACTTGTGACAACCCTAATTAGACCCTGTTCGGAATGTGGTTTCGAGACCACATTACCGAGCCAAAAATTTATTTTTGTGTTTTAATTACATAAATTTTTGTGTG
Source organism: Gossypium hirsutum (assembly GCF_007990345.1). Lineage (NCBI taxonomy): Eukaryota > Viridiplantae > Streptophyta > Magnoliopsida > Malvales > Malvaceae > Gossypium > Gossypium hirsutum. The sequence goes on along the minus strand of NC_053439.1, from coordinate 29,715,615 downwards.
ACAGTGAATATATGAGAAATTAAATGCTTAATATTAGCTTTAGGAATGTGAATTAATTCGAAAAGGACCTAGTTGACGAAGTTAGAAAAGATGATAGATGAATTATAAGGAGTAATTAATAATAGGGAGAGGAAGCATGGCTTTGCAAGTCAAATTACCCATAAAATACATGGTGGCCGGCCAATGAGTGATGATGCTCCACTCATTCTAATTTAATATGTTTTTTTAGTTAACAAATGATGGGAATAATAATAGGAAAGTGAACAAAAAAAAGGGGGTGTTCATACTTGCCATCTCCTAGCTGAAAAACCAAGAAAAAGAAAGGGAGAAAATTTTTGAAGAAGTTCGGCCATTGCTTGTATCTAGGAGGAGTGTTTGATGTTGTGGCATGAAAATGAGAGAGTTTGAATGCTTAATAAGGAGGGAAGAAGGAGTGTTCATGTTTTCTTTCTTTTGCAATTGTCGTAACTAGAGGAAGAAGAGGAAGCAAGATTCGGCCAAGGTGGTCCTTTAGATCAAGGTATGTTCAATGATATTTTTGGAAGTTTACACAACCTTTGGGTGATGAGTCTAAATTCTATCTACCCCATGGTTGGATTTGGGGTTGTCGGAGAGTTAGGCTTTGACTAAGAAGCTTAAAAATTTTAGTTGATACCTTGATGCTATTAACATGTTAGTTATATGTATGTGTTAAATTGCTTGTTATGTTAGCATGAAAGTTGAAGTTGTTAAGTCACTTTGTTGGAGGTGCCGAATTTAGGACTAAGAAGAGAATGAGTATTCGGCTAACATGGTTGAAAGGTGGATGTGCCAATTTTTAGATTTAGACTATGAGAATGGCTATAATGGGCATTAAGATGTGGAACTTAAGAAATGTAGTTATATGTGGATTTACATGATGTTACAAATAGATGTGAAAATATGCTAGATTAGGAAAATTCGATCAAGTGTTCATGAGATGAAATTAGATGTTTAAATGATGTTATAGTTGACATTGTACATACATTCGGCCATCTAATTGAGTATGAAGGTAGTGTTAAATCTAATTGTGATGCCCATTCGGAAGTGTATATATATATATACATAAGTATGCCCATTCGTGAGGTTACCTTTGATTATGTGTATAATCGACTAAATGGGTAATTAGTGAGGATGGTTGCCGAATATACTAACAAACATATGCATGTGTAATTGGATTATAAATATTTAGCAAGGTGGTTAAACTAGTTGATTTATTGATTAAGCTCAAGGAGTTAAAGGAGGAGAATCAAGCAAAGGCAAAGAAAAGATCATCGAGTAGCCGAGTTGGAACCGTCTTACCCAACACAAGGTAAGTCATTAAGCATATATTTTGTATTAATTTAAATGGTCATAACGTCTATGTAATGATGCTGAATGGAATGATAAATATATATATATATACATGTATGCATGGGGTGATGAAAGTATTGAATGAAAAAGAAAAGAGGTGAGATGTATTGAGTTGTTGGTTTCGGCACTAAGTGTGCGGGTGTAAACATTTATGATCATGAGATTGGCACTAAGTGTGCGGGTTCAAATTGTATAGCACTAAGTGTGCGAGTTTGATTATATAGCACTAAGTGTGCGAGTTCGACTATTAAGCACTAAGTGTGCGGGCTTATTATACATTCTCTAATAAATATACATGCTCTAAGTGTGCGGCCTTATCGAGTCAATCATGGACAGCGGTACGAGTAAACACCTTGAGCTCATGAGGAATAGACATTTTATTTATATTTGGGATTGAGCTTGGTAAGTCTTGAACCTATGTGGTGATTATACTTGAAGATAAATGCATCCAATGTCATATGGTGTAATGTATGAAATGTCAAAGTAGGGCTTGGTATGAGATCGAACCGAAATGCCTAAGGAATTATAGCACAGTTTGGGTATGGATGGAGGATTTTAATCCCGCATTATTTATTTTCTCTTATGATATATTATTACTGAACGGCAATGTAATGCTTATGACTTACTGAGTTATATACTCACTCGGTGTTTGCTTGTCACCTACTTTAGGTTTCTTGGACTCGTCTTTTTGCGTGCTCGGGACTGTCATCGAAGTCATCACACCGGCTAGCAACTTTTGGTATCTTCTTTTTAGTCGGACTAGGAGAACATTTCGGCATGTATAGGCTAATATGTTTTGTTGAAATTTGGTATGTAAACTTTTAGCCATGCGAAAATGGCATAAATGTTCGGTTGGATTTGGTTCTATAATGTTAGGTCGCAAGTCTTGGAAATTCGATTTTTATGCCATATGTCATGGTTGATTATTTTTGGTGTTAAAATTCATGATATGGCAATAGTGTAGTAGGGAGATGTTTAACAATGATTAGCCTTTGACATGGCTAGTCATGATCATAATTTGTGATATGTATGATGAATTACTAGTTAGATCAAGGAGAAATCACGAGATAGGCATAGTTGCTTTAGTAATAGATGCTGGCAGCAGCAGTGACGTGAGATTGAAAAATCACTAAAAATAGTAGGAATAGAATTAATTAATGAATAAATTATGTAATCGAAGCTCGATGAGTCTATTTTCATATAGAAGAAACGAAATGACCATATGAGCTGTATGTTAGGAGATAATTAAACTCTTGTGAAACAGGGCCAGAGCGATTTCTGGATCCCCTATCCCGACTTTATAAATTCACCCTAAATTAATCAAAGACAATTAGAAGTCATGCTTTATATGTATAGATTCCATTTTTAGTATAGTTTCATTAGAAACCAACGGCATAAGTATTGGAACTATGTAAAGGGAGATATCTAAGTCGTAATGCAGAAGGGTCAGAGTAGTCGAACCCAGGAACAGGGACGACTTTAACCAATAAACTGTACCAATTGGCCCGGCAAAAAATTCTACAAAAATTCTACCATATAGATATATGAGTCTAGTTCAGGGGAAAATTTACAGAACTAGATTTCGAGTTTCAGAACTCAAGATATGATTTTTAATGCGACTCGTACGCAGATTGGCAGCTTGTCTGGGAAATTTCTAATAAGTGGTTTGAAGTCTGTTAACACCTCGTGTTCGACTCCGGCGACGGTCTCGGGTTTGGGGTGTTACATTACTTGATAACGATTGTGTACACTTGCACAAACCTACATGTTACATATTCGCCTCCCTTAGGTACGATCCTCGAAGTACTTACCTACTTCATTGTAAGACTATATTACAACCTGACCCGTATACTTGCAGACACCACCTCAATCCCATTTTTTTAGTAGTAGTATTCACACTCTGGATGTTAGTACTTTCGGAGCCGATCAAGTTGTTGGCGCCATTGCTGGGGAGGCAACTCTACTAAATTAGTTTTAATTTTTGCGTCATATATAATAATTAGGAAAATTTTAAATTATAGATACAACTATTTTTTAGTTTAACTAACGCTTTTATTTCATTTATGGTTTCAGTGTATGACTCGAAGAAGGGGTAGACCTATAGAGTTGCCCACAAGTCCAAAAAGACTAATACGTAGAAATTTTCCCCCCAGCAACAACAACAATAGATGCAAAATTGACCACCTACTACGAGCAACCCACCTTAAGAATATCCGTTTTTTGATGAACCTGACGAAGCTAACATACTAGACTTACCACCACCACCACCCAAACTACCTTTAAACCCACTGATGGAAGAAGATGAAATAACTCTAAGAGAGTATACACTACCAAATATGAGTATGGTACAAGGCAGTATTGCTAGGCCAACCATTATGACAAACAAAGTTGAGATAAAACTGACCATGATCCAAATGATCCAGAATAATTTGTATTTTAGAGGAATCATGATGGAGGATCCAAATCGACACTGGATGATGCTATTCATCTTCGGCTGTTCCCCTTTTCCTTAATTGATAATGCTTTTACTTGGTTAGACTCGTAGGCAGCAGGATTTATCATGACATGGATTGAACTTGCAGAAAAGTTTTTACACAAGTTCTTTCCTATTAGCAAGACAGTCCAATTAAGGAGAGAGATCGCTACATTTAAGCAACTAGAAGGAGAAAGCTTTAATGAAGGTTGGGAGCATTTTAAGATGTTGATCCAAAGATGTCCACATTATGGTCTACCTGAGTGGTTGAGATTGCAGATGTTTTATAACGGGTTGGATGCACATGCACAATCAAGACTTGAAGGATCCACATAAGGAGCCTTTCTGAACAAAACATACGAGGACACATATGTTCTAATAAAAAGCATGGCATTGAATTCCTGCTAGTGGTAAAATGAAAGATTTACTTATGGCCAGGGTGCTATAGTATTCCTAAAGACCAATATTATTTCAGTTTCTTTTTCTATGTATATAAATAAACTGAATTGTAATAAAGTACTAAGAAAAATATGATTATTCTTAAAAGGTTCTTAGTTAAGTATTATTGTAGGCTTCGACAACAATAATGCAATAAGACCAACGTGTAGTTGATTGATGACAAAGTGTTGTCATTGACATAGGGATGTTAAAATCAATACATGAGTATGTGCTAGAGAACAACATATTGGACTAACTCGCTATGAGTATGTTTATTAGATTATTATGTAATAGTCACAACATTACTCATAGTGATAACTAATGTATACAATTCTCAAACTTGAGATCATCATTATCCCAACATCGTGAGTTGTGTATTTTGATACACTCAAATGTCTTCCGTAATAGGTTGTATTGAAAAGACTAATGTTGGATATGCCATAATCTATGTAGTGGGATATGGTTGATCAATATAGGATTTGTCCCTCCTACATAATGAGAGCAATATCTTAAGCTACTTGATTGAGTGAGACTAGAAATGCATGATCATGCTCCAATAAGTTGATATAAGATATCATACTTATTTGTTTATTGTAGTCTACTCGAGATATCAAGAAACATGAGATTGGATTATGCAAGTGTGATTGTTCCATGACTTGTGTCCAATCTAGATATAAAGGACAAAAGAATGTAATACATAAAAGATTTATCACAGAAAGATTATGTCGAATTACGACTTCTTGTAACTTTGGTAGCAATGATGCATTGCTAGATGTCACTCATTGCTTGTATTATTAGATATGTTCTAGTATTACCCCTAACGTTACAAGAACCTATAAGGTCACACCTTATGGTTAAAATGAACAAAATCCAAACACAATTGGTATTGTGTTTAGCTATCACAACAATTAAATTAATTATTGAATTAATTTAATTTGACAGTTAAATATTAAATTACTTAAATGTATAAGCTTGTTATACACAAATAGAGAACATAGTTAAAATTAATATATGAATTTGATTCATATAAAATTTTAATAGAATATAGTTTACTGAAATTATTATAATTTTGATTGCGGTCAAACATTGAAACATGTTAGTTATAATTATTTTTGGAAAGCATATAACATTTTTTTAATACTTTCCATATGTTATAATTCTTTTTTGGAAAGAATATAACATGTTTAATGCTTTCCATATGTTCTCTAGAGGATTGATTCTGTTTTTAATATATGCATGCCAAATTCCTGAATTAGGGTAATTGTGTTATAAAAGAAAATTAGAAAAAAGATCAAGCAGCCATTTTGGAGATTTTTCTCTGGAATAGTTCCTAGAGAGTTTTTACGTTCATTTTAATACTGAGTGGACTACATAGAGGCCTAAACTTTTTTGTTGCAACTTGGAATCAACATTGAATTAGCAGCATCCTTTCATCATTTTTGGTTAAGAAGGTATATCTTCAACCTTATTTCAACCTGTTTCGTTCCTCGTGTATGGATCCATGGCTGTGGATCATCAGAATATTTTTTTTGCTGTTGTAACACCCCTAACTCGTATCAGTCATCGGAACAGAGTTACAAAGTATTATGTATAAACGTAACTTAAAAACATTTAATTCTAAACATTTTAATAACCATAGCATAATTTATTCATACACATGCACATTGTCCCTTAATCGAGTCCTTGAGGCCTTAGAAACACTTTAAAAATAGTTCAGGACTAAATCAAAAAAAACTGAAACATTAAGGAAAAAGTTAGAAAAATTCAAGCTGCATGGGTCACACGGCCGTGTGACTCACACGGCTGAGACACACGTCTGTGTAACATTCAAAATAGGGACACATGACCATGTCCCAGCCCGTGTCCATGCCCGTGTAACACTTTGACTTGGGTCACATGGCCAAGCCACACGCTCGTGTGCCAGGTCGTGTAACTTACGAAATGGCCATAGACGCCCGTGTCCCAGGTCGTGTGCTAGGCCATGTAACTACCTGACTTGCAACCTTTAAAACCTACAGGGGACACACGGCCGTGTCCCATGGCCTATAGAACTTAGTAAGAACATTTTATAACATTTAATTTACCAATAAATTGAATATGATTCATATTTCATTTGATTTAGAATTACCAAAGTCTAAACAGGAGTAAGTATGTCTGGTAGCTATCGTTACTTCAGCCGAATTAAATCCGCTACTTGAGCAATATTAACTATTAATATAGGGTAAATAGGGAATTATCCCATGAAGAAGCTTGTGTTAAATCTATTTGAGGAGTGTAGAACTTAAACCAATGTAAACCACACACACGCTTGCAAGAAAAAAAGGGGCAGTGCTCGTTTCAATGTTGCTAAAAAAAACTAAAGTAATGAACAAAAGTAATTCTAATTAAGAATGCTTGAAATTATTAATCAAATAAAGAGAAAGAATGCTTAGTTATTGACTCCTTAATCTGCCAAGCACAAGTCCTTTGTGACCTTAAATTATACTAGTAGACTAATTCGGCAGCGAGGCTAAAAAATCACTTATGAAACAACTTCCTATCTCTGGTAATTTTTGATCCAATTAGAGAATGTTCATAACTGAAAACCTACCTTTAATTAACTTTTTGTCGACTATTAAAGGTGCCTTTAGTATTTTGGAGACTTCACCTAGCATTAACCATAGAAAATCCTCCAGCGGCTTCTAAGATTAAATCCGTAGTTGTCTTAATTAGCTGCAAGCCAATTAATCATCACCAACTCTAAGTTTAATTAAGAAATTCGATTACTCAATTTGTACTTAGATGATTGTAAGAAAATTCCTAAATTAAATAGGTGATCAATCCAATTGATTTAGAAAAATTCCTTGAATGATAAAAATAAACAATTAAAGAATACCAAATTTGAATTCAGAACAAGATATGTCTTCGAATCAACTTGTACTTGGCTTCATGAGTGTCTAACTAAGCAAGAATAATTCAGCCACTCATAGCAAGTAAAACAAAACAAGAACTAATTGAAAAAAACATGAATTTCGGACCAGTCTTATGTAGAAATACTGTCTAATCGTCGAGCTTCCGTCCTTTCAACTAGCCGAATATTTTGGACTGCTCTCTTCAGCTGCTTGATCGGCACTTGCTGGTTTAATTGAGGAATTTCTAGACTGAGTAACACAAATTTTTCCCTACAATTTTTCTGCTCCCTTCCTGCTGCTTCTTCTCCTCTTTTTATGGAATAAAATTAGCTTCCAATCAGGTAAATCAAAATCCCATCTGTTCCTTGATTTTTGCTTGCTTATCGCATAATAGTAGCTTAACTCAATTAAACATTCACTCCTACTTAACTTCTCAAGGTTGAATCAGTCATAGCTCCAAGTTGGATCGAATCTTGCCCTTGGTCTTCAAGGGCTTTTGCGATAGATTTGGTCACTTCAATTCTGCATTTTGACCATGCCAATTTAATTTTCAAAACCAGCATACGATGATCCTTATCCAACAGCTTCATTCATGAAAATTAGATTCCAAATTGAGTCCATTCGAAACATCCAAATGTCCCTGTCTTGTACCATGGCTCAAAAATAACATTAAATTGTTAAATTGGGACGAAAATAAATTATCAAGGCATGGAATGTACTAAATGTAAATTAGGCTAATTAAAAATCATTTGATCAAGAATTCATCAATAATTAAGGTAATTTAGTTGAATAAGTTAAGCTCAAAAATTGAACTTAACAAACTCCCCCATACTTAAGCTATTGATCGTCCTCGAGCAATTCCAAAAAGTCGAGAATTGAAGAAAAAAGAATCATGGTAGATTTTAAGAAATCAAGTCGAATCACGAATTGTTGCATCTTTCATGCTTGGAATGAATTTTGGAATCAACAATCCTGAATTTTGGTTTGAAAAATCTACTTTGAATCCACAAGAATATATACATACTATTTCAAAACAAATTCAAAGCTAATAAAAAATTTAAGAATGCTTCCTTGATCAATCCTCTCTGGAAAAAGTGTTTAACTCATATCACTCAATGTGTTTAGGCTAGTGTGCTGCTCTCAAATTGAAATCGACAGTAATTAACCACCATAGGCTTGCTTGTCCACCTTATCTTATAACATAACACATAAAAATCCAAAAAATATGATTGAGGCTAGACAAAGTTGGTAATGGGGCCAAGGTAATATTTAAGGACGGGAGGGATTTATTTGGATGGTGAAGCTAGTTCTCTTAAGCTAGTAAAATTCATCATTCAAAAGTCATCATTCTCTCTTATTTTTCTTTTTGTTTTTTTTTTCGCTCTTATCTTTTTTTTAAGTAGGAATGATGGATTCAATCAGCCCTTCATCGTGTCTATTTCCAGCCACTAGATTCGGCAATTTTGCGTCAATATTGCTTCCTTTATTTTGTTTAATAGTGAGGCTACATAAGCCCCTAAGTTTCAGTTAAAAACTACTCAAAGTAATACTTTAATCGGCCAACCGTATGTCGAAATCAAGATGAACTTCCAAACAGAATTAACTAGCTTAGAGAAGGTGAGTTAATCTAAGCTTGGTTCAATTTCCAGAGGCAAATCAATAAAAATTGGGGAATTAAGGCTTCAAATTGGCTAACTAATTGGAAATAGTGTCAAGGTTGGCTTTTAAAAGTATCTGTGGCTTACTTCCTAATGCCTCTTAAATCATATTAATGTGAATTAAATGCATCACTCAACTTAATAAGATCTAAAGCAAGTTCTAGAGTAATCGACAATCGATAACAATAATCATACATGAATAAATAATAACCTCTCAAGTTGGCGTGGACATCCCAACTTTACTCTCTAGGCTCAAATTCCTCACAAGGAAAACATGATTGATCAATTAAGCAGACTAATTTTGATCCAACTCTGATTTTAAAGTACAAAACATGGGATTTTTTCCTCTTTTTTTTGTCTTAAAATCAATCAATTGAAAACAAAATTGAACCCAACCAATCGCTATACAAGAATCAAAATTAACTTGAATTCGTAAAATACATTTTCATTATTTATTTTATATATATTTTTATATTTTTTAAAGAAATTTAATAAAATTTTATTCATGAAATTCGCTAAATGCAAACATCAAACATGTTAGAAAATCAATGAAATGATTCTCCCCCATACTTAATGTTTGCATTGTCCCTAATGCAAAAGAAAATAAAAAATTAGTAATGAAAATGAACAATAAGACCGTAAAAGATAAAAGAAAAACTTCTCTAAATGAGTGGGTTGCCTCCCACAAGCGCCTTTGTTTGAAGTCGTTGGCTCGACATTGCAATTCCTCACGGATCCTCAAGATTGATCTCTTCGAACCAAGCTGCTTGCTCCTCTTCATGGAAATGTTTCAACCTGTGACCATTCACATTGAAAATTTTATTAGTATCGAGGCTCTTAATTTTGACTGCCCCATGATGATGCACTTCGGTTATTATAAACGGTCCAAGCCACCTTGATTTTAACTTATCGGGAAACAATTTAAGCTTAGAATTAAATAGTAGTACCTTCTCCCCCACCTTAAATTCTTTGCGAATCAGATTTGAATCACGAAATGCCTTCGATTTACCTTTGTAGATGACTGAATTGTCGTATGCCTCTAAGCGCAGCTCCTCCAACTCTTGTAGCTTTAACTTGCGCTCTTCACCTGCCAAACTATAATCCAAATTGCATTACTTAACAGCCCAAAATGACCTATGTTCTAGCTCTACAGGAAGATGACATGCCTTCCGAAAAACAACCCTATAAGGCGACATCCCTATTGGCGTTTTGTAAGCTATTCGAACAGCCCACAATGCTTCATCTAACCTTTGGCTCCAATATTTTCTATTAGGCTTAACAATGTTTTCTAAAATTCCCTTAATTTCCTTGTTGCTACTCTCAGCTTGCCCATTGGTTTGGGGGTGATAAGCTGTCGGTACTTTGTGGGTGACACCATATTGTGCAAATAAGGCTCTCAAGGTCCGATTACAGAAATGAGTTCCTTTGTCACTAATTATAGCCCTTGGTATTCCATATCTATTTAAGATGTTGGTCTTAAGAAGTTTTACCACAGTCTTAGCATCATCGGTCCTAGTTGGAAATGCTTTCACCCATTTCGACAAGTAATCAACACCCACAAGAATGTATAAATAACCGAAAGAAGAAGGAAAAGGCCCCATAAAATCAATATGCCACACGTCAAATATATCACAAACATAAAAATTATGTAATGGCATTTCATTTCTACTACTTAAGTTGCCAGTTTTTTGACATGATGCACAATTTTTACAAAATGTGTATGAGTCTTTATGAATAGTAGGCCAAAATAACCCACACTCAAGTATCTTATGAGTTGTTCTCTTAGGTCCAAAATTTTCCCCACCCTCTCGAGAATGGTAAAAATTAAGCACGGATTCTATCTCACTATCATCAACACAACGCCTAATTATTTGGTCGCTACAAAATCGCCAAAGGTATGGCTCATCCTATAAGTAAAATCGGGTTTGACTTCTAATTTTTTCTCTCAACGGCACCAAAATTTGGACTACTCTCTTCAGCTACTTGATCGGCACTTGCTGGTTTAATTGAGGAATTTCTGGACTGAGTAACACAAATTTTTCCCTGCAATTTTTTTGCTCCCTTCCTGCTGCTTCTTCTCCTCTTTTTATGGAATAAAATTAGCTTCCAATTGGGTAAGTCAAAATCCCATCTGTTCCTTGATTTTTTCTTGCTTATCGCATAATAGTAGCTTAACTCAATTAAACTTTCACTCCTACTTAACTTCTCAAGTTTGAATCGGCCATAGCTCCAAGTTGGACCGAATCTTGCCCTTGGTCTTCAAGGGCTTTTGCGGTAGATTTGGACACTTCAATTTTGCATTTTGACCACGTCAATTTAATTTTCAAAACCAGCATACGATGATCCTTATCCAATAGCTTCATTCGTGAAAATTAGATTCCAAATTGAGTCCATTCGAAACATCCAAATGTCCCTGTCTTGCACCATGGCTCAAAAATAACATTAAATTGTTAAATTGAGACGAAAATAAATTATCAAGGCATGGAATGTATTGAATGTAAATTTGGCTAATTAAAAATCATTTGATCAAGAATTCATCAATAATTAAGGTAATTTAGTTGAATAAGTTAAGCTCAAAAATTGAACTTAATAATGTGAAATTTAGGGGTACCGAAGTACAAACAAGGGCACGCATGTGCAATTCATCAATACTCTTCTAGATACATAATAATTAAAACATCATAATTTAATTACACAAGTAGAAATTCAATTACTTAATAAAACACTATGAACTTACCTCGATGACTAGGGCATAAAAACATTATCGACTAATCCAAGGCTTTAGCTTTTCCCCGAACTAGATCCATTCGTGATCCATCTTGATCTAAATACACAAATATAATTCATTTAATATCCCAAACATTTAATTTAGTCCATATTTTATATTTTTACAAAATTACTATTTTGTCCCTAACATTTTAACTTTTCACAATTTAGTCCTTAAGCTCATAATTTGAAATCTAATCATTTTTGTAACATCTCGTTTTTAGTGAAATTGGAATAGTGGTTTTGGGACCACAAATCTGACGAGTAAATTAATATTTTGTTATTATTTTAATGCCTACAGAATGTTAGAAAGGTCGTATAAAATTTTGTTAAGAAATTTTGACATTTACATGCTTAATTAAGTAAAAAGAACTAAATCGAAAATGGTGCAAACGTATAGTTCTATTAGTTAAAGGTATTAAATTGCTATGAAATTTTAATATGAGTGACTTAAATGGTAATTAAACCATTTGAGTAGTTGGTGGACATTTATGGACATAAAATGAAGTGATCATAAGTTAACTTAATAAGGTTAATTATGTAATTTAATAAAAAAATATATTGTAAATTAAAGAAAACAAAAGACCTCATCTTTTCTTGTCTTCTTCCACCGAAACTAGGAAGTAAAAATCCTCCATTTGGTCAATTCTATAGCTTGCATGTAAGTGATTTTTTCCCATTTTTAATGATTTTTATGTTTTTGAAGTCGTTGTAGCTTAATTTATCTAGCCTAGGGAAAAATTTGCAAAATTGTTAAATGATTAGGGCTTTTCTATGAACATGTTTGAATGGTTTTTAAAGTTTAATGAAAGATAATGAGTCCTTGTTGATAAATAAACAACTTTTGTAAAGTGATTTTTGATGAAATTATCATTTAGGGACTTATTTTAAAAGTATTAAAATATCATGCTAAAACTTTGAACTGATAATTTTTGTAGCTTGATATAAACCCCTATGTAAATCGGCTAGCATGGTATGTGGATGAAATTGCATAAATTTCCATTTACGATTTTAAGGACTAAATTGTAAAAAGGTTAGAATTTTAGGGGAAAAATTATAATTATGTATAAATATAGATTATGGATTGAATTAAATGTTTGAGATTGATTAAAACACTTAATTGAATATAATTATTTATTTAGATCAAGAAAAATCTCAACTGGATCTAAATCGAAGAAAGCCGAAAATCATGAATTACCTCGATCGTACTCTTACGCTCTAGTTGTCAAGGTAAGTTCATAGTATTTCAATACGTAATTAAATTTCTATTTGTACTACTTTACATTGTAATTATGAAATTAAACACTTATAATTAATTATACCTTGAATTACACGTACATGCCCCTGTTTGTACGTCAGTAGCCTTAAATTACAAATACGTGCTCCTTTTTGTACTTTAGTACCCCTGATTTACACATATGTGCTCCTGTTTGTACTTCGATACCCCTGAATGGCACATACGTGCCACTGTTTACATTTTGGTAACTTCAAATAGATTAAATTATGAGTTGTACTAAATTCTTGTTAAGTTAAAAGATATGTTATGTTCTTACTAAGATCTATAAGCTTATATGTTTTTGTGTATTATTTTGTAGATCGTTATTGCTGAATTTTGGACGAATCAACCATTCAGCTCACACTATCCATCGATATTTGTAGTATTTGTATCTCCAAGGGTAGTGGCATGTATAGACTTATGTAGTTGAATTTATGGTGTTTGAGGAATTTGTGAATAATAACTTAATGTGTTTGTGTTTGGTGTCATGTATGAATAATAACTAAATTGTTGTTAAGCTAAAAGATATGATATGTTCTTACTAAGTTTTATAAGCTTATATGTTTTTGTGTATTGTTTTGTAGATCATTATTGCTGACTTTTGGACGGATCGAATCTTAGGCTCACCTTATAGCTCAATTTTTCTAACTTTTTTCGCAATGTTTCAAATGTTTTCGATTCAATCTCGACTCATTTCTAAAGTGTTTCTAAGGCCTCGAGGGATCGATTAAGGGACAATATGCATGTATTTGAATGGATTATGCTATTTTTATATTAATGTTTGGAAATGTATGTTTTATGTTACTTTTATACGACAATGCTCGATAACCCTATTCTGGCAATGAATATGAGTTAGGGGTGTTTAATTTAGTGGTATCAGAGTTACGATTTAGTCGATTCTGAGAAATGTAGCAAAGTAGAGTTTAGTATATACATGCCACATATACCCTGTGATAGTGTGATGCTTTTGATCTGTTCTAACGTTTTATTTCATATAGATTTAGGATGTCAGTTGAACCGAATAGAGCTATAGTTAATGAAGTTGAAAGTAATGTTCAAGCTTGAAATCCTAAGGCAAGCAATAGTGCACCTATTCCATAATCTGGGGGTGATAAGATGAAAAATATATTTCTAGGAATGATGAACAAATGGTTCAATGAATTCAAAAAAGTAAATCTTACAACTCCACCACCTCCACCCCCTATTGTGCCTCCTCCGGCACCCCTGAATACTCCAAACCCTGTACCTATAATGGTTACTCGGGTATTCATAGACAAAATTCACAAATATAGAGTGGAAGAGTTTAGAGGTACGGTAGATGATGATATTTCAAAAGCCGAGTATTGGCAATTTAACACCCAAAGAGAGTTTTGACGGAGTTATTGTGCACCTTCGAAGATTGCTTGAAGTGTGCTGTGTCTTTATTGAAAGATGAGGCGTATTTATAGTGGGATACTTTGAGTATGATGGTATTGGATGATCGGGTTTATTGGGACTTCTTCCAGAGTGAATTCAAGAAAAAGTATTTTAGCCGGCTAATCATAGACCGTAAAAAGAAAGAGTTTCTTAAGTTAAAACAAGGAAACCAGACAATAGCTGAGTATAAACGTAAATTTGTACAATTAAGCAAGTATGCTTATAACATCGTATCCAATGAGGAAGAAATTTGTATTAGATTTTAAGATAGGTTGAATGATGAGATCCGTATAGCTGTAGCAACATTAAAGTTATGGGAATTTATTAAACTTTCAGAGTGGGCTCAGAAAGTCGAAGAGATTTGTAAAAGAAAACGACAGTTAGATATGAAATTCAACGACTATAACAAAAATAGGTCATTTAAGCTAGCTCAAACTTCTCTCTCGAAAAAATTTAAAAGTGACACCAGTCGATCAGCTGCTCCTATAGAGTTCGTTGGTAGAGAGAAACTGAGGCAAAGTAATTTCCAATCAGTTAGTTCTCCAGTGGCAAATGTTGGAAGTGGAAAGAATGTGGAGAGAACCGTTCTTGTGTGTGATGAATGCAATAAAAGGCATTTTGGAGAGTGTCGATCAAAATCGAGAGCTTATTTCCGTTGTGGGTCTATTGACCATTTTCTTCGTAACTGTCCGAAGAAGCAAAATGATTTTAAAAACCAATCAAATAAGCCTGAAGCAACTTATTAGAGAGGTATACAACTTGGAAATGTTAGAAATACTACTCTCGGTCGAGGAAAGAATAGCGAGATGAGCAAATGGTCTGAAACAAGAACACAAGTCAGAACCTATGCAATCCGGGCTCGAGAGGAAGCTACTACTCCAGATGTTATTGTAGGTACTTTTTCTCTCTTGGATATTAATGTCTATGCGTTGATTGATCCTGGATCAACTCATCGTAAATATGCACTCATTAGTAGACAAAAAGAAAATACCTTTTGAATTCACAGAATATATTTTCAAATTTACAAACCCCTTGGGTAAGTGTGTTCTGGTTAATCAGTTATGTAGATCATGTCCACTAAAAATTGGGTGTTATGATTTCCCATCTAGTTTGACGTTATTACGCTTTGCTGAGTTTGATGTGATTTTGGGTAGGACTGGTTGACTCTGCATGATGCTATTGTGAATCGTAGAAGAAAACATATTATGCTAAAATGTCAAGATGGTAAACGGGTTTGAATTGAGTTAGACAGTTTAGATGGTACATCTAGTATAATCTCTGCTATGACGACAGAAAAATATGTTAAAAAGGGTTGTGAAGCATATCTCGCTTACATAGTTGATTCCAGGGTTTCAGAATTGAAACTAGAATCGATTCCGGTGGTATGTGAGTTGTCGAATGTGTTTCTAGAGGAGTTACCACGGTTACCTCTGACACGAGAAGTTGAGTTTGGTATTGAATTGGTGTCGAGAACATCCTCGATATCGATAGCTCTATACAAAATGACACCTAAAGAATTGAAAGAGCTAAAAGCACAGTTGCAAGAGTTGACAAATAGGGGCTTTGCTCGTCCCAGCTTTTCTCCTTGGGGTGCTCCTGTGTTATTTGTTAAAAAGAAAGATGGGTCTATGTGGTTATGCATCGATTACCGACAACTCAACAAGGTGACGACCAAGAATAAATATCCATTGCGATGTATTGATGATTTGTTTGACCAGTTGAAAGGTGCAACGATATTCTCAAAAATTGATATTTATTCTAGTTGTTATTAGTTGCGAGTTAAAGATTCGGATGTGCCAAAGACTGCGTTTAGGACCAGGTATGGACATTATGAGTTTCTTGCGATGCCATTTAGTTTGACAAATACACCAACGGTATTTATGGATTTGATGAATAGAATTTTCAGATCATATTTAGATAGATTTGTTGTTGTATTCATTGATGATATTACGATCTATTCATGGGATAAGACAGATCATGACTGGTATTTGAGAATTTTTTGCAAACTTCACGCGAAAAACAACGGCTTGCTAAGTTTAGAAAATGTGAGTTCTGGCTTCGTGAAGTCATATTTTTGGGACATGTTGTATCGACCAATGGCATTAGAGTCGACTCGAGCAAAATTTTAGTTGTTGTAAATTGGAAGCCTCCAAAAAATGTATTTGAGGTTAGAAGTTCTCTTGGTTTAGCCAGATATTATAGAAGATTCATCAAGGGATTCTCGATGATGTCACCACGCTGACGAGACTATTGCATAAAAATGTTAAGTTTGAGTGCTTTGAGAAATGTTAGCAAAGCTTCAATCATTTGAAAGCATTATTAACTGAGGCACCAGTGTTAGTTTCGCCAGAGTCGGGTAAAGAATTTATGATTTATAGTGATATTTCGTTAAATGGTTTAGGCTGTGTTTTGATGCAAGAGGGCAAGGTGATAGCATATGCCTCTAGATAGTTGAAACCGTATGAAAAGAATTATCCGACGCACGATTTAAAGCATGTAGCGATTTTTTTTGCTTTGAAGATATGGTGACACCATTTGTACGATTTAAAGCATCCATCACATGTGATTTCATCTGTTGATGTTGAGATCTAGCCTAATATGATGTACAATGAAGAAACGATCAGAATTTTAGCTCGAGGGGTTAAAGAATTGAGAAATAAAAGCATAGCTTTAGTGAAAGTTCTTTGGCAACAATACGAAATGGAAGAGGCTACTTGGGAACTGGAAAAAGCTATGAAAGTGCAATACCCAAACCTCTTTTTTGGTCAGATTTTCAGAGACGAAAATTTCTTTAGAGGGAGAGTTATAACAGCCCGTTTTTAATGAAATCAAAATAGTGGTTTCGAGACTACAAATTTGATGAGTAAATTAATATTTTATTATTACTTTAATGCCTATGGAATTTTAGAAAGGTCGTATAAAAATTTCGTTAAAAAAATTTGACATTTACATGCTTAATTAAGTAAAAAGGACAAAATTGTAAATGGTGCAAAAGTATAGTTCTATTAGCTAAAGTAATTAAATTGCTATGAAATTTTAATATGAGTGACTTAAATGGTAATTAAACCATTTGATTAGTTGGTGGACATTTATGGACAAAAAATGAAGTTGTTATAAGTTAAATTAATAAGGTTAATTATGTAATTTAATAAATAATTTATTGTAAATTAAAGAAAACAAAAGACCTCATCTTTTGTTGTCTTCTTCCACCGAAACTAGGAAGTAAAAATCCTCCACTTTTGCACCTTGAGCATTTGGTCAATTCTCTAGTTTGCATGTAAGTGATTTTTGTCCCGTTTTTAGTGACTTTTATGTTTTTGAAGTCGTTGTAGCTTAATCTATCTAGCCTGGGGACTAATTTACAAAAATGTTAAAGGATTAAGGCTTTTCCATGAACATGTTTGAATGGTTTTTGAAGTTTATTGAAAGATTATGAGTCCTTGTTGATAAATAAACAACTTTTGTAAAGTGATTTTTTGATGAAATTATCATTTAAGGACTTCTTTGTAAAAGTAGGAAAATATCATGCTGAAACTATGAATTGATAATTTGTGTGGGTTGATATGAGTCCCTATGTAAATCGACTAGCATGGTATGTGGATGAAATTGGATAAATTTCCATTTACGAGTTTAAGGACTAAATTGTAAAAAGGTTAAAATGTTATGGGCAAAATTATAATTATGTATAAATATAGATTATGGATTGAATTGAATGTTTGAGATTGATTGCAACACTTAATTGAATATAATTATTTATTTAGATCAAGATAAATCTCAATCGGATCTAAACCTAGGAAAGGCGAAAATAATGAATTAGCTCGATTGTACTCTTACGCTCCAGATGTCAAGGTAAGCTCATAGTATTTCAATATGTAAATGAAATTCTATTTGTAATACTTTACATTGTAATTATGAAATTAAACACTTATAATTAATTATACCCTGAATTGCACATACATGCCCTTATTTGTACTTCGGTACCCTTGAATTGCACATACGTGCCCTTGTTTGTACTTCGGTACCCCAGAATTACACATACGTGCCCTTTTTTACATTTTGGTAACTTCAAATCAAGTAAATTATGAGTTGTGTAATATAGTTCTACTAAGTTGTTGTTAAGTTAAAAGATATGCTATGTTTTTACTAAGATCTATAAGCTTATATGTTTTTGTGTATTGTTTGTAGATCGTTATTGTTGACTTTTGGACAGATTGAATCTTCCACTCACACAATCCATCAATGTTGGTTGCTCTTGTTCTCCTTTGGGTCATGGCATGTATATGTGGCTATATAGGTTGTTATGGTACATTAGGACAAAAATGCTAAACTAAGAAGTTAGGTACATTATTAAGATTGTAAATAGGTATCTTCTTAGTACAATTAGAAATGTATGGAATTGATCACTTGTGGTTTGTTTTGGCTTATGAATGAATGAAGTGCTAAGATTGAAATGGATCAAAGTTCACATGTTTTAGTTGTTAATTTTGGATATAATTGTGGTTTCTATGAATGACACATTGGTTAGTTGTTCTTAGGATATTAGTATGGTATGTCATGTTGTGTTGTTTGTAATATCAATGTTGATATAGTTTAAGATGTTTTTAAATTAGTTATGTATGTTTAAGTATGGTAATGCATATGTTTAGGTAAGGTAGTTTATTTGTGATTGAGGTGCCTATAAGGCATATTCGTTGAATGGATTTTTGGATAGTTTGAATTGGTTAATTTAAGAATGTTTTTGTATGTTTTAGTGTCTTCATCATATGTGTAAATGGCTTGTAGGTACTTGTGGGAATGGGTGAGAGAAATGGCGTGATGTTGGCCAATTTCTTGTCTACACGGCCAAAGACACAAGCGTGTGTCTCAGTCATGTGTGGCACACGGCCATGCGACACGACTGTGTGTCCTTTGTAAGTTTTTATGGCATTCATGTCAAACAGTTATACGGCCTGGCAAACGGGCGTGTGTCTCAACCTTGTAAGTCACACGGCTGTGTGACCCCTGCCGCTCAATTTTTTTTAACATTTTCCTCAATGTTCCAAATGTTTCCAATTTAGTTCCGATTCGTTTATAAAGTGCTTCTAAGGCCCTGAGGGCTCGATTAAAGGACGATATGCATGTATGTGAATGAATTATGCTATGGTTATATTAATGTTTGGAAATGTACGTTTTATGTTGCTTTTATACGATAATGCTCGGTAACCCTATTCCGGCAATGGATACAAGTTAGGGGTGTTTCAATTTCATCATTTTCTCAAGCTAGCCGATTTCTCTAGGGACCTATATCAACTCATACAAACCTTCATTTCATAAATTTAACATGAACTTTTACTATTTTTATAAATAAGTCCCTAGATGCCAATTTCATCATAAATCACTTTACAAAACTTGTTTATTTATCAACAAGGATTCTTAATCTACCATCAAACATCAAGAATCACACAAGAGCATCCTTGGCACAACCCTAAATCTTTAATAGTTTTGTAAATTGATCCCTTGGCTAGCTAGATTAAGCTAAAACAACTTAAAAAACATAAAACTCATTAAAAACATGATAAAAAAGATACCATACAAGAGATATGAGTGATCGAATGCTTCAAGATTTATCTCTAATGGTGGTTTCGGTTGAAGCATGAAGATAATGAAAAAGATGATAACTTTTACTTAGTAATTTTAACTTTATTTACTTAATTACCTTTGTAACCTTACTAATTAACCTTAAAAATCATTTAAATTATTTCCATAAAATTCCACTAACTATTTGAGTGGTCTAATTACCAATTAAGTCCATTCACTTTAGAGTTTCATAGCTAATTGATAACTTTAACTAATACAACTCAACTTTTTCACCATTTTCGATTTAGTCCTTTTTACGTATTTAAGCATGCAAATGTCAAAATTTATTAACGAAATTTTAATACGACCTTACTAACATCCCATAGACATTAAAATAATAATAAAATAATAATTTACTTGTTAAATTTGTGGTCTCAAAACCACTATTCTGATTTCATTGAAAGTAGGTTGTTACAAAATACATTTTTAATGGGTCCTAGAAGCTAATTTGGGGCATCCATGGTTATAAAATAATCAACTAGCTTCACGTGTCATATGCTCTAAAGGATGCATTAGCAATCCAATTTTCTCAAGGTTACTACTGATCGCCTATGGATGTACTAACATCGAGAGTGTGATTACTGCAACTAAAGATATAGATTTGAGGCAATGTCCGCAAGTACAGGTCAGGTTGTAATATAGTTTTACAATGAAGTAGGTAAGTACGCAAGGGAGGTGAGTACTAAGTGAAAGTTAACCTAAATGAAAATAAAATTGATTAATAGTTTAAATAAATTATATGACGATAAACATAAGGGAAAGATTTTTGGGGAAATAAAGAATTAAAAACTGCATGAATAAAAGGGACTTCGGAAAACTAATTTCTAAACTTAATAAATGAACACATGAGTGATTAACTTGCTTTGTGATTATAACTAATTCCTATTTTGAGTTTCTATTAAATCAACTAGTCGGTACCTTAGTAGGATGTCTTGATCTTCCTCTAAACTAACGAGTCGACAAGAACTACTCATATCTCGACCTCACAGTCTAGACCAGTTTGAGGCTAAGTTGTTCACGAATAGGCCACACCAATTTTGGGTTAATTTCTACCTAAATGTCTTCTTAGGGTAATCAAGCCTAGGGTTTATGTTCTTCCTCTCCCGAACAGCTGATCCGTTAAGAAAACCATACATAGAAATTAATCAATCACATCTCCACTCGCTAATCCCCCATAAGAGGATTAGATCCTCATGGATTCCATAAACATAGTAAACGTGATGATAAATATATACATGAAAAATAAATCAAGAATAAAGTTTAGAGAATCCTGATTGTATTCGATTGATGAAGTAGAGAAATCCTCAAACGTTTGGTTGTGTCTACAAATCAAGTTCTGCAAATAACACGAATGAAGAGAACTAAAAAGAAATCTAAACCCTAAGAGAAAGAAAATAACTGCAAATTAAATTACAAAGAAAAAACTTAAAATATCAAAAGTTATACTTTAACAAGTGTTTAAGAGCCTATTTATAGTGTTAGGGTTGTCGTCCCCCTCAACCCTAGGTTAGCTGAAGCTCTCGTGTTTAACTTTTGATTTTATAGACCAAAACACCCCTGGCTTGTAATTATCTCCTGTACAAGGTTGGTACTATGGCACCCTAGTGCCTGTGTCACAACATCGAGGGCAGTATGTGTAGTTCAGGGATGGCTTCAGGGGTGTGTCGCGACAGCAAAGGCAGTATGGCAATTCTTGCATTCTGCTCATTATGTTGCGACCTCGAAGTCCCCGTGTTGCTACACGGCGACTAGTATTGAGTTCCTATGTGTTTGCATGGTCTCCTATACACTAACTAAGTACGTTACCTTGCCTTTAGGCCACATTCGGCTCCTAAGGTCAACAAAAGACTCAAAATACACTTTTTATTGAATGTAAAATAAACTATAAAAACTCGACTAAAACATAATAGAAATGTTTTTATTCAAGCTCCCCAAGTGCGAAAACTATTTTAATCTGCTACACCGTATTACTACAGATCAACTACCGAGTTGATTTTTCTTTCCTTGTGCAAAGCTATCCAAAATTTTCCAAATTATACAAATTTTCTATAAAAAATAACTAAAATTATAAATGTTTCATAAATTAAGTTCAAATTAATTATTTTATAATAAAATAATAAAATTTGATAAAATTTACTCAGAAACAGCATGAATTAATGCTCAAAAGCTGCAGAAAAAATCTATATTTTTTAGTGTTTCCAACTTTTCCTTTTAGAGATTCATGTTTTTAGTCCTGACGGACCTCTTTAGATGACTTTAGAGACAGACACAAACACTTCATGCAGACTCCTACTTGATAAACTCATTCACGTCTGACATAGTCATGACACACTCTTTCACAACAAACTTGTACATATCTTTAAAACACACATAGAAACACTTTAACCATTAGCCTCAAAGGTAATATCCATATTCCATACGAATCATTCATGCAAGTTCATCAAATATATATTTCTCACAAAATCATCACATCATTCATTTTTAGCTTACTTTTATAGAAGGTTCTAACATGCATAATATTTTTGTAAGATTTGGCTTAGGGACTCACTTGACAACCTTAATAGTAGCTTGGAGTCCAAGTTAGAACATCCATATGCGAACTCTAGAAGGTCACTTTATACTGCCAAAAATTTATTTGCATAACTCTTATTTTCATCTAAAACCTAAAAAACTCATGCAAGGCCCTACTTCTACATATTTCTATTTACACTCAAGCAAGCTCACTTTCGTAGGAGAAACTCATGTGAGTCTAGAACACTTACCCTGAGTGAGAAAACAACCCTATACTTGAACTCTGATCTTTAGTCTTAGCATAGCAAGAAGATCCCCTGATCAACAACTATAGGAAGGTAGCAATCATGCTCTTTTAAATAGAAGTGAGAAAATAACTTTCCTTCATTTAGAAGCTCTCTTAGTAAAAATCCTTGCTTTCACCGTGAGACATGACACATGTCACTCAAATTTCAAATTTTCCCTCATTGGAGGCTTACAACTATGAGGAAACGTGTATAAGAGTCCAAAATCTTTTCATTTTTATGATTTGACCTATCGTTCATTCCTAACTATCTCGCTAGTGTATAACCTACACATTAATCTTGGCAACATCTCCTATCACTCATGCACCCTCAACATATTTTGACAATCTCTCCTTCTACTCATACACATACTTTAAGGAGGACACTCCTTGCTTTAAATTTCAACTATTGCCTATGAGCCCTACTAGTGCGTCGGATGTCAATTGGACGAGTAGGATTACGCCAACCAAATTTCCTTTAACCTACACACCCAGGTTCAAGACCTTGCCAAGTCTAGGTTTTACAACTCTCCCCTACTTAGGAAATTTCGTCCCCAAAATTTCTTTAGTCTAGAAAAACTTAAACTGGAATGGTCGGACGTGAGTTTTCAAATTTTGGCATCTCCTCTTTGACGAAGTCATCACCTTATTGGAGAATGTAAACTGTCTGTATCACCTTAACTTGTCGTCTATGTTTTCTCTTATTTAATCATAACATTTTAATCTCCTCTTCCCTATTTTTTAGCAAATACCCCAAATCCCTAAAATTTTCTAGTTTGCTTAGCCTATTTTTTGCTCCTTCATCTTCATCAGCTCAAGGTATTATTCATCCTTCCTTTCCTTTTCCCTTTTTTTTACTTGTCATCACAATGGTTCGCACTACTATGCGAGGGGGAAGCTATGGCCAAACCATTCGAAACACTGTTTAGGCTAGTTTTAGTCCATCCGGTTGTCAGAATCCCAAAAATACTTTACTTAGGGTGAAAACCCCTTTCGTTGCATGTAGCACTACCCGAGATGAGAGGACCTATTACTTAGAAGCTTGAGGCATTAGAACCCCAATCTTTGGCTACACTTTCTAAATACCTGGTCGTAGTTGTTTGATTAGTAATTCTAGAGGGCTGATCTTACCCTTGATCGTTTTAGAAGCTGGGTTCCATTTGCCTTTAAATCTTTTCTTCTACACTGCTTTAAATGAATATTGTACTGCACCGGGGTAATTATCGGCTAAGTCTTGGTGGACTATGGTGGCCTATTACATTAACTGTAGCAGGCATAAGGAACCACCAATACTGGGGGTCTTCCAAAAGTTTTATCAACTAAAAGTGACTAGATAGGGTGTTTCTACTGGTAGCACCCACTTTAGCGTGTGCTCGGGGTGTGAGCCAATCATCCAAAACCACATCTCGAATAGTTATTACTAGAAGGGAAAATACATACATGTTATCAATAATTTTGGGTTTGATTTTGGCTTTCCAACTAAGTGGTCTCTCCCTAAGAAGAGAACTTGTAAAGAATGCCAGCTGATCGATTTAGAACTCTCTAAGATTTAGGTTGAACGACTAAAAAAGAGGCGAGTGCTAAACTTAGTGGAAATGGTTTCGACGAAAAATGTGTTTCGATATTCCCTGCAAGAACTTAGCCCAAATGGAATTCAAGGGAATAAGCTTAATGTAGAGTTGGATGGTTAGAGTGTGTTTTCTGCTTACGAAGCCTAGCTGTATAACTCAGATGATGACTTAGCAAAAATATTGGTAGGGTGCGAAATAGAGCTACCTTTCTATTTTTATTGCATTTACAGTTCCTCACTACGAAACTAGAATAGTATTACTAATGTTATTTCTGATTCTACTTCTTCTTCCCATCAGGCTAACTCTCCTATTCATGGTGTAAAACCTTCCTCTTCTTCCAATTTTTAGGAGATAGATGTCACATCAATCCTTATGGGAGCTCATGGTTCAGGAAGGACTACTGTTGTTCTGCCCAAGAAATTAGTAGTACAAAAATCAAAGAAGAGAGTCAGGTCGGACTAAGAGCACCTAAGAGTCAAAAATCAATGGGTGTCGCCTTTTAGTAAGGCATACGTCAGGCAAGGTGCCTTCGACTGTAGTTGCCCCCACACCATCAGCTCTTGGTGTTCCTAAGCTCCCATTAGTTCCAGGGCAATCTACTCGTTGCCCTAGCTCCTATATACTACTTTTAGATCATTCCCAATCTCTGAGTCCTGTAGCAGTTACTCCTGTGGTCCAACTAGCCATGTCCTCTCTTGAAACCCCTATTGCCACCTCTTTTAGGTTAAGTAGCATTTTCCCTTGGCATGCTATTCTGGAGTCTGTGCGAAGCTCCACACCTTTAAACACCAATTGAGTCTATTGCCCCTACAACTATGGGAAGCTTTCTCCTTTTATCTTGCCTCTGTTTCAGACAAGGATCCATTCGCTGTCATGGACCAAATTTCTAAAATCTCATCCATTGAGCAAAGTCTTTGAGTTAGGGCTTATAAAGGTGCTAGCCAGTGCTACTGGAATAAACTGTCTGACTTAGAAAAAATGATGAAAGATGGAGAAGACTCCTTAGCTAAACTATGCTAGAGGCATCGAGAGGCCAATACCGTAATTGGAAAAATAGATACCCAACTCTCGACCCTAACAGAGAAACATGAAGAGGCTCAGTGATCTACTATAATTTGGTATAGCAGATTAAACTAGTTTTCATACTTTGGGAGCTTGAACATAAGTATTTTAGTTGTATTTTAATTACATTGCAATAAATTTAGTTAAATGTAATAAAATGTGTTATTCAAGTTTTTTATTGACCTTAACGGCTTAATAAGGCCTAAGGGTTAGTTAATTCTTTGTGAGAGTGTAGTAGATCGTTAGAAGGCGCGTTTAATACAATATCGGTCACTAGGTTACAACATGAAGCATGAGATGTTACAACATAGGGAGCAGAATAAGAAAAGTCCAAGACTGCCTTTGATGTCATGACATACCTTTGAAGATACCTTGAAGTTGAGTATACCGCCCTTGATGTCGTGACATAGGACCTGATGTCTCGCGACATCACTTCTGCACGGGAAAATAATACAAGCCAAGGGTGGTTTGGTCCATACAATCTAACTTTAATCTCGGGAATGTTAGCTGACTTAGGGTTAAGGATGATGACCATCCTAAGTTTATAAATAGGCTTAGCTAACACATGTTATGGACACCTTTTTCCTTTGTATAATTTTCTCTTTAGTCTTAGATTTTAGTTTTTCTTTTCTTTTAGGGTTTAAACTTTATTTCCATTCTTGTTATTTACTTTTAGGAAGAAATTAAAATTTGAAACTATTCTCAAACTCTGTGCAGATTCTAGCTTCAATTCAATATAATCAGGCTTATTTTAAACTTTATTCTTGAAAACATTCATTATGTTCATCCTTTTATTCAAGTTCATATAGTTTATTAGATCCATGAGGACCTAATCCTCTTGTGAGGGATTAGCGAGTGGAGGTATGAGTAATTAATTATTTTGTAGGGATTTCTTAATGGATCAACTGTTCATGATAAGAAGAACCTAAACCTTAGGCCTGACAACACTAGGAAGTCATCAAGGTGGGAATTAACCCAAAATTGGTATGACCTATTTGTAAACACCTTAACCCTGAACCAGTCTGGACTGTGAGTTAGAAGATAAGTAGTTCTTGTTGAATCAATAGTTCAGTAGACATAACGGAAGATCCTGTTAGGGTACTAACTAGTTGATTGAACTAGAAAGCCCGAGATGACAGTTGATTAAGATTACCAAAGCGAGCTAATCACCCATGCCCAAATTTGATATTTACTTATTTAATTTCTTGCTTTTCATTCATTTAGTTACCTTGATTTCCTTTATTATTATTTTATTATAATTTATCCAAAAACTCTTCTCTTATTTCTTCGTACTATAAACTGATTAGAGTATTAATGTGACACCCCTAAAGTGACCCTAGTCGGAAAGTGGTTTCGGGACCACGAAACCGAGTCACAAAAATAATTAGATGTTATATTCTGTGCTTATTGTATGTGGAATTTGTATGTGTGAATATTTCGTGCCTTGATTTTTTATCAAGGCGGTGTTAATTTATAAGAAAGGACTCATGTGATAAGACTTGATAATGTGATAGGTGAAATTTAAAGTGGCCAAATAATGCATGAGTTATTGACATGAGGGACTTGCATGTCAAATGGACCACTTTTAATTAGTGGCCGGCCATAATGATAGTTGATAGATATTATATGCATTTCATTTTAGCATGATAATAGTTAGTGGCTTTATATTATGGAAGAAAGAATAATTAAAAGAAGAAATGGGTGATAAAAACAAAGGTGGTTCATCCTCACTCTACCATTGCCGTAACTTGAGATTAGAAAGAAAAAAAAAAAAGAGAACATGCATGTAGTTCATCTTGGAGGCCGAACAAAGGAGAAAGAAAATAAAATTTGTGGCTTTGAAGTTTCGGCCATTTGGAAGCAACAATTCAAGGTGAAATTCAAGTTGTTTTGTTAATTTTTAGTATCATTGAATCCCTTACTTAATTTTCTCTAAAACCCATGAGTTAAATTTTGTTTTGGTGAATAATTGATGTTCGGCCATGAGTTGATGAGCTAAGAAATTTGAGTTTGATGTTAGAATTTAAAAATCAAGTGTTAGATGAATGCCTTTTGTGTTACGATTTTATGTGATTTTTCCTAAATTGTCTATAAATTTTTGGTTGTTGATTTCATGGTAATGGTATATTGAATCCAATGATTTGAATTCATGAAAATTTAGTAAGGTTGCATTCGGCAACTTGCTTGGAATTAAGAAATGATGTCTAAGCTTAGGTGATTTCGATGATGATATATATATTCATAAGTATATTTAGCTGATTCGGCTTTGGTATTTGCATAGATAAAATATGTGTGAAGTTAGTTGTTGTGTTTGGTTAAGGTACTATAAATAGCTTATGATTAATTCATCTTTGGTAAGTTTCATGTATGATATGCTATGGCTTTGAGAATGCATTTTATAAATTAGTTCGAAAAGGAGTGAAATAACAATTATATGTTTGACTATGTATTGGATATTTTGGTTTGGTTTGTCAATGCAATGTATGCGCTTAGGTTATGCTTAAATGGTTAGTGGAAGTAAATGATGTAATGTCAACCATAATTTTATATGTTAACAAATATTATGCTATTTGTTATGATTGGTATGAGTTAAAATGCGGATGTGTATAGATAAGCAAAAGGATATGTTTAGTATTTAGTTAAAGTAACGAAATTGTACTAAAGAGAGTATTAATGCATGTTTGGTACTTGAGATGATTGAGGTGGTGATCTCGAAGCTAAATGTTATAAGGAATAAGTGTATTTCTTGCTAACCGAATTATAATATAATCGAATGTGGTTTTACACAATAGTGATGTGATAAGTTTAAATTTGGTTCATTAGCTCAAGAACTCAAGGAAACAAAGTCGGATCGTGGAAAAAGGGAAATTGGTCGAATAGTCGGAATTGACGTACATTAGCGATCGAGGTAAGTTTTAAGTATTAAAGCCTATAATGTGATTGAGTATGATATGTTAAGCACATATTAAAAGAATCATAACTCCATTGTAAATCTTTATGCATATAGCCTAATGGTTATTATGAAGTATAGGTAAGTTATTGATATGATATGTTGCCAAATGGATATGATATTATGAAGTGCTGAAAGGATATGTCAGAAGAGTAAAATTGTGATAAACCTGCTCAGGACAGCAGCAGTAACATGAATTTAGAAAATCACCATAAATTCATGGATTTGAATTAGAGGCTGAATGAGACATGAAATTAAAGCTTAATGAGTCTAGTTTCTTATAAAAGAAACTGTGTAAGCAAAGGAATTTCTGATAATGAGAAATTTGATTCGTAGTAAAGAGTGGTCAGATTAGTCAAGCAGTGAAACAGGGGAAACTTTAAGAAAAATCTGGTATTGATTGGCCAAACCTAAAATTCTGGAAATTTTATGGATGGAAGACATACGAGTCTATATTCAGGAAAAATTTACGGAAAGTGATTTGGAGTTTTGTAGCTCCAGTTATAAATAATTTAGTGACTATTGCTCAGGAAAAACAGCTTGTGCTGAATTTGAGATTGTGTTGTAAACCTTGATAAACTTGTTTTAGTTGCTTATAAGCTATTGATTAAACCCATATGTGAATTCTAAATTGTGATAAGGCCTAATGGCCGATGTGATGAATGTGAAAGTGTATATATGTGATAAGGCCTAATGGCCGATGTGATGAATGTGAAAGTGTATATATGTGAATAAGGCCTAATGGCCGATGTGATGAATGTGAAAGTGTATATATGTGAATAGGGCCTAATGGCCTAATGGCCAATGTGATGAATGTGAAAGTGTATATATGTGAATAGGGCCTAATGGCCGATGTGATGAATGTGAAAGTGTATATATATGATAAGGCCTAATGGCCGATGTGATGAATGTGAAAGTGTATATATATGTGATAAGGCCTAATGGCCGATGTGATGAATGTGAAAGTGTATATATGTGACGGGGCCGAGTGGCCAACGTGATGGATGTGAAAGTGCATAAATGTGATAAGTCCCGAAGGGCATTTGTGTCAGTACTATATCCGGGTTAAAACCCCGCAGGCTTTATGCGAGAATATTATCACTGATTTATGTCCGTAAGCTTCGTGCTCGTACTATATCTGAGCTCTAAAGACCCGATGACTACGTGTGGGAATTTTTGTCCGGGTAAGACCCGATAACTTCGTGTGGAGATTATGTCCGGGTAAGATTTTGTAATAAGAATTGCTTATAAATATATTCAATGCGAAAGGTTAAACAGGTATGTACTCCAAGTTTATATGTGAGCTTGATTTGCACTAAATCATAAGGTAGTTATGTGATGCATACGAGAGTAATCTATGAGACTATTCTTGTGATTATGTGACATCGGATCAGTGTGAGGGGTGATGTGAAATCATACGATATATCTATGTCACATGAGCTCACTTTTATGTGAAAGTTTATCTGCCTATTGTATATGATGAGATGTGCGTATTCGGAAAAGGGATGGTATGCCCGAAGGAAGAGTGAAATAAAAATACGAACAACTATGTTATAATTTGATTGTTATCTATTGCCACTGCTTAAAACTTACTAAGCATTGTAATGCTTACTCTGTTTACTCTGTTTCCTCTGTCTTATAGATCTCATTGCGAAGCTACAGGCTCGGGGATCGTCAGCAACTAGTCACACTATCACTATCCACTGTTGGTACTGCTATGTTTTGGATTATCTTATGGCATGTATAAAATAGACTAGTGGCGGAGGAATATTTTGGTTAATGTATATAGACATGCGAAAATGGCTTATATATGTTTGAGCATAATGTTATAATCATTTGGTATGGAATGGTTAATCACCATCATAATTTGTGCTATTTATGCTGAAAGGGCTAGTTGAATCATGGAAACTATGAAGTAGGTAAAGTCTACCTTAAAGGCAGATGCTGGCAGCAGCAGTGAAGTAGATTTGGAAAATCACTAATAATAGTAGGATTGGAATTAAATAATTAATAAATTATGTAAACGAACCTTAATGAATCTATTTTCATAGGAAAGTAACGAAATGATCATATGGACAGTATGTTAAGAGTTATTGAGGTTCTCGTGAGACGGGGCCAGAACGGTTTCTGGACTCCCTGTTCCGACTTTGAAAATTCATTACAAATTAACTAGATATAATTAGGAGTCACGCCATATATGTATAGATTCCTCTCTGAGTCTAGTTTCCATAGAAACAAACGGAATCAGTATTGAAGCTCTGTGCAGGGAGATATCCAAGTCGTAATGCGCAAGGGTCAGTGTAGTCGGTCCCTATAACATGGGAGACTTTGACTAATAAACTGTACTAATTGGCCCGACCAAAAATTCTAGAAAAAAAATACGTAGATGGGCATATGAGTCTAGTTTCAGGGAAAAATCACGAAACTGATTTTTGAGTTGTGAAACTCAAGATATGATTTTTAAAGCGACTAGTACGCAGATTGGGCAGTGTCTGGAAAATTATTTTTATAAGGGGTTTAAAGCCTGTGAACCCCTCGTGTCCGACTCCGGCAACGGTCTCGGGTACGGGGTGTTACAATTAATTAGATATATTTATGTTTAAGTTAAGATTAATTTATTGCTTACCTCCATTAGGTGCGATCCTCGAAGTACTTACCTACTCCGTTGTAACTATATTACAACCTAACTCATATACTTGGGGATAGCATTTTCCACATCTTTTGTGCATAATTTCTACTCTAGATGTTGGTATGTTCGAAGGTGGTAACTCAGATTGAAATTGAGCATTTAAAGGAGAAGGTCATTTCCTTGATGAGTGAGAAGCTTGTCTCTGATGAGAAACTTAAGTCTCTGGATGTGATTCGTCAAGAAACTCTAGAAAGCCAACATTGTTTCCATGACGAGGTCTATCCACCTCCGGACGTACTAATGTCCAGAGTGTGAATACTGAAGTAAAAGATATATATATATAAGGCGGTATCCGTAAGTATACGTGTCCAGTTGTAATATAGTTACAATAGAGTAGGTGAGTACTCCGAGGATCGTACCCAAAGGAGGCTAGTGCTAGATCAATTTTAACCTAAATACCGACAAATCTAATTAGTACTCAAACTAAGTTATAGTACAAAAATATAAATGAAAGGGATTTTTAAGGTTTTCTTATACTACTAAAATATAACAAAGAATAAATATCAAGAGATTGAAAAGTAAAATTAATCAAAGTTGGTTATGGGTGATTAGCTCACTTCGGTAATCTTCATCAACTGTCGCTTCAAGTTCTTTGTCAATCAACTAGTTGCTATGGTAGCAGGATCTTCCGATCTTCTATTAAAATAATGAGTCGATAAGGACTACTTATCTTCTGACCTCATAGTCCAGATTGGCTTGTGATGAAGCTGTTCACGGATAGGCCATACTAATTTTGGGTTAATTCCAACCTTGATGACTTCCTTGGGTTGTCAAGCCTAGGATTTAGGTTCTTCCTTTCCCAAACAGCTGATCTGTTAAGTAACCTTATAAAATAGTTAATGGATTATACCTCCACTAGCTAATCCCAAATAGATTGATTAGTTTCGCATGGTTTTCATAAACAATGTAAAAGCGATGTAAAGATAGAGCATGTGAAATGAATCGAAAGTGTAGAGTTTAAGAAAAAGCCTAATTTCTATTAAGAATGAATGCCAATCCAAAATGTTTGATTATATCTACAAATTAAATCCCTCATGATAAAACAAAGAACAAAATAAAAGTAAATCTAACACCTAAGAAAAGAGAAAAACTAAACTGAAATTAAAAGAGAAATTCTAAGCTAAGTAATTCGTGTCCATCATGTGTGACAAATGAGCCTATTTATATATTTCAGGTTGTCATCGTCCTTAACCCTAGATTAGCTAACATTCCCAAACTTTAAGTTTTATTGTGAGAAACATAATTCCCCCTGGCTTATGTTAATTCCCGTCTAGAGTCGATGTCGCGACACATCTGGATCTGTGTTGCGACACAGGAGTTTGTATACTCCTCTTCAAGATGTCTTTAGGAGTATGTTGCGACACCCTTTAGTTGTGTCGTGATGTCGAAGGCAATCTCAGAATTTCTCCATTCTACTCCCTTTAATGATCTCCTACATATTTGCAAAGTTCATTAGCTCACCCTTAGGCCACATTCGGCCCCTGAGGTTAATAAAAAACTCAATTTGCACATTTTATTGGCTTTAAGAAAACTTACGAAAACAAAATTAAAACCTAATGATAATGCTTATTTTCAAGCTCCTAAAGTGTGAAAATTAATTTAATCTGCTACACCAAATTACGACAGATCAAGATCCTTAAGAAGTACCAGGAAGATATATAGAGAATCCTCGTTGAAGCCTTGCCTAAATGGAGGGAAAATTTGATTCTGCACACCCAAGTGGACGTAGGTCCTTTCAACCTGAGCAAGGTAAGCTTCAAGTATTTAAAGGATGTTTCCATGGATTCACTCAACTTCAATGTTTACAATTCCGAAGGTGAAGATTGGGAGGCCTTTTAGGAGAGGTGGAAGAAATTCGTTGTCCTCCTAACCCTTCCACACCAAAAAATGATGATAAGGAAGACGACTTAGTAGGTGCGGTGCAGGGTCCTGAAGGTCATCCTCCACCAAATGAAGTTTCGACTGATCCCGACAATTAACCCAAAAAGACATGAAATTAGGATATTCTTTCATCTTGCTTTGTGCTTCTCTTTTTGTAAAACATATTTTATAAATGGAATGATCCTTTGTCCATACTCTATTCTTTTATTTCATCTTTACCTTTTTATCATTTAACTATTACAGACAACATTTATTTTCATGGTAAGAAGACTCTACCATACCTGAGGAACTAAGCCAGGCTTGTTCCACTATGCATATAGGGCTCTTAAGTCTTTCATAGTCCGAGGATCACCTAAACCTAAGCTCTGATACCAAACCATATAATGCCCTTAATCCGACCCGATTCACTGCATCTATATATTGAGTGTTATATTACTATTACAGACTTATACATGCTTAAGACATCCAAATTTTCAAGGAAATGCATCTTATTGAGTAATGCTACCCGTCAACATTACATTTTGGCATACATTATGTACAAAAATTAAAAATATAATTACACATCACATTGGCTTATACTGTCCCACTTATTTAACCTTTAAGTAATATTACTAACTTAGATTATTTGGCCAACACAACAGACTTATCCTAAGGCTTATAAACAAATTTTTGAAGACTTTTTTGAAATTTTTCTATTATTAGAGTATGCCCAAAGACCAATCATGAGAAGATTGTAATCACATACTCATTTTACTTTGTTTATTAATATAAGACATTGTCATTATTATTTTAGTTTTTTTTCTATGTATATAAATAAACTGAATTATAATAAAGTCCTAAAAAATATGATTATTCTTAAAAAGGTCCTTAGTCAAGTATTATTGTGGGCTTGGACGACAATAATGCATTGAGACTAATGTGTAGTTGATTGATGACAAAGAATTGTCATTGACATAGGGATGTCAAAATCAATACATGAGTATGTGTTAGAGAACAACATATTGGATTTACCCACTATGAATATGTTTATTGTATTATTATGTAATAGCCACAATAGTACTCATAGTGATAACTATATATATGATACTCAAACTTGAGACCACCATTGTCCCAACATCATGAGTCGTACATTTTGATATAGTCAAAATGTCTACTGTAACAAGTTGTACTATAAAGACTAATGTTGGATATACCACAATCCATGTAGTGGATATGATTGATCAAGATAGGATTTATCCATCCTACATAATGGGAGCAATATCTTAGGCCTCTCGATGGAGTGAGACTAGAAATGCATGGGCTTGCTTGAATAAATAGATATGAGATATCACACTTATTTCTTTATTGTAGCTTGCTCAGAAAATCAAGAAATATGATATTGGACTATACTATAATACATGAAAAGATTATCGCAGAAAGGCTATGTTGAATCACGACTTCTTCTAACTTGGGTGCCAATGATGCATTGCTAGATGCCAGTCACTACTTGTAATGTTAGAAACGTTCTAGTATTACTACCAACGTTACAAGAGCCTATAGGGTTACACCCTATAGTTGAAACAAACAAAATTCAAAAACATTTGGTATTGTATTTAGTTGTCACATGAATTAAATTATTTGTTGAATTAATTTAATTTGATAATTAAATATTAAACACATTATATGTACAAACTTGTTGTACACAAATAGAGAACATAGATAAAATTAATATATGAATTTGATTTATGCAAAATATTTATTGTTTATATTTTACTGAATTTATTAATATAAATGGTTATATTAATTAATTTCATTCAAAATATAAAAGACATGGAAATTAATATTCTTTTGGAAAGATATAATTAATATATGAATTTGATTCAAATAAAATATTAATTGTATATATTTTACCGAATTTATTAATATAAATAGTTATATTAATTAATTTCGGTCAAAATATAAAAGACATGAAAATTAATATTTATTTGGAAAGAATATAATTAATATATGAATTTGATTCATACAAAATATTTGACTAAATTTATTAATATAAATAATTATATTATTTAATTTTGGTCAAAATATAAAATACATAGAAATTAATATTCTTTTGGAAAGAAAATAATTCCTTTTTCTAACTTTTCATTTGTTTTTTTCTATTAATAATGGAATAATCCTATATTCTTTTGGAAAGAATATAACTTTTTTTTTCTAACTTTCCATTTGTCTTCTCTATTAATGAGGGAATAATCTTGGTTTTCCTTTTTAATATATGATATCAAAGAGGATAAAAGGATGATAATCTGTAATGTCTTAAGGTTACCAACTTAGTAATTTAAAAGGTCTAGCAATCGTTTTTAATTTCATCTGAAAAGTTTAAGAGAAAGTTGTTGTTTGTTTTCGACAGGGTGGACTACGTAGAGGCCAAAACGTTTTCGTTCTGGCTTGGAATCGACATCGAATCTGCACAATTAGTAAATATATAACTTGTTGTGGCTAACGTCCAGAGTGTGAATACTGTAGTAAAATATATATGTAGAGGAGGCAGTATCGACAATTATACGGGTCTAGTTGTAATATAGTTACAACGGAGTAGGTAAGTACTCCGAGGATCGTGCCCAAAGGAGGCTAGTGCTAGATCAATTTTAACCTAAACACTAAAAGATCTAATAACTACTCTAAATCAGTTATAGTACGAAGGTAAAAATAAGAGGATTTTTTCAGATTTCTAAAATAATAAAATATAAAAACATAAAGAAATAAAGAAACAAAAATCCAAAGATTGAAAAGTAGAACTAATAAAATCTGATTATGGGTGATTAGCTTGCTTCGGTAATCCCTATCAACTGTTGCTTTGGGTTCCTCGTCAATCAACTAGTTGCTATCCCAATAGGATATTCCAATCTTCCACTTAAATAACGAGTGGACAAGGACTACTTATCTTCCGACCTCACAATCCAGATCGATTTGGGGTGAAGGTGTTCACGGATAGGCCATACCAATTTTGGGTTAATTCCCACCTTGATGACTTCCTAAGGTTGTCAGGCCTAGGGTTTTAAGTTTTTACTTTCCCAAATAGCTGATCCATTAAGTAATCCTACAAAATAGTTAATGAATCATACCTCCACTCGCTAATCTCCCATAGAATGATTAGTTTCTCATGGTTTTCATAAATAATATAAAAGTGATATAAAGATAGACCACGTGAAATGAATCAAAAGTATATAGTTTAAGAAAAATACTTATTTATATTAAGAATAAACGTGAATCCACAGATTTTGATCATCTCCACAAATCATATCTCTTGAGATAAAATAAAGAACAAACTTAAAGTAAATCTAAAACCTAAGAGAAAGGAAACACTAAACTGAATGTAAAAGAAAAATTCTAAACTAAGAAATTGGGGTCCATAACATGTGAAAAATGAGCCTATTTATAGATATAAGTTTGATTATATAGACCAAAACGCCCCCTCGCTCAAGTTTAATTCCCGTCCAGAGTCGATGTTGTGACACACCAGGACTTGTGTCACGACAAAGAAGTCAGTATACTCCTCTTGGGATATCATCAAGGTATGTCACGACACTCTGATTCTGTGTCGGGTGCCACGACATTGATGATAGTTTCATGATTTCTCAATTCTACTCCCTATGTTGCGACATTAATTATTCCATGTTGCGACATAGTGATTAGTATCGGTTAAGTCTGCCTTTTATTGGTCTCCTGCACACTTACAAAGGTCATTAGCTCACCCTTAGGCCTCATTCAGCCCCTAAGGTCAATAAAAGACTCAATTTGCACATTTTATTAACTTTAAGGAAGCTTGTAAAAACATAGTTAAAACCTAATGAAAAGGCTTGCTTTCAAGCTCCTAAAGTGAGAAAATTAGTTTAATATGCCACACAGAATTATGGCAGATCAATGATCTCATAAACTACAACTCCTTATATTATAATACATACTTCTAGAGTTCAAAAAAGTTCTTAAATAACAATATCATGACAAAAGTTGCAAATTGTTATACAAACTAATTATAGAGCAGATCTACATACCACCCCCTAAAAGGTCATGCATGATACATAATTAAACAAATGACTCACTATCAATAGATTTTTGGTGTAGTCCCTTTAACAAAATCTCTTCCTTCAGTCAGTACACCAGAGAAGAAAAGGATAACAGAGTAAGTTTAAACAAACTTAGTGAGTTCCATAAAGAAAACACAACTAATATACAATGATACTACTAACAAACAAGATTTAATACCGTAAGGATACCCAAAATTTCAAAGAGGTTCATACAAAATAATCATAGTACATAGAATGGCATTCATAGAATACAAACAGACTTGATACGCCAACTTAACACGGCATATGGGTGGTTACTATCCTCCAACTTAACTATAACTTTTACACAACCTATCCTTATGTCAGTCTCGTACCTAAAATTCAGAGTCAGAGTCATATTGATCAGTTATACTCATATGCACACACCCCTTAACTCCTCATATCATTTCTATTTAGTCAAGCGTGTTTTCTCGTGATTTTCCAATCTGGTTTGCAATAAAGCTGCCCTACCAGATGCATCAAAAACATATCCCCCTTCGTCATCATCACATCTCGTAAATCACATATCATAATGACATATTGATGGCACTGACTCGTGCAGTAAGGAGGGTGTTTACCATTGAAACATAAACATACCATAAATATACTAATAATGCTGGTTGGTGTTTGAGTATGTCTAAAGATCAATCATGAGATGGTTGTAATAACATACTTGATTTATCATGTTTATTAATATAAGGCAATATAATGCGTTACCATTATTATTTTAGTTTCTTTTCTATGAGTATAAATAAAATGTTTTATAATAATGTCCTGAGAATAATATGATTATTCTTAAAAGGTCCTTAGTCAAGTATTATTGTTGACTAGGACAACAATAATGCATTAAGACTAACATGTAGTTGAATGATTATAAAGAGTTGTCATTGATATGGAGTGTCAAAATCAATGCATGAATGTGTGTCAGAGAACAAACATATTGGACTGACCCACTATGAGTATGTTTCTTGGATTATTATGTAATTGTCATAACATTACTCATAGTGATTAATATGTATATGATCCTTAGACTTGAGATCATCATTATCCCAACATCGTGAGTTGTATATTTTGATACAGTCAAATGTACACCGTAATTGGTTGTTCTATAAAGACTGATGTTGGATATACCACAATCTATGTAGAGGGATATGGTTGATCAATATAGGATAAGTCCCTCCTACATAATGGGAGTAATATCTTAGGCCACTTGATTGAGTGAGACTAGAAATGCATAGCCATGCTCAAATAAGTTGATATGAGATGTCATACTTATTTGTATATCATAGTCTACTCAGGATATCAACTATGCAAGTGTGACTATTCCATGACTTGTGTCCAATCCAGAGATAAAGGACTTAAGGATTAATGCATTAAAGGTTAATCGCAAAAAGGTTATGTAACATCCCGATTTTGGGCCTAGTTGAAACAATGGTTTTGGGATCACAAATTTGACGTGATAAAATTTATTTTTATTATATACTTATGGTCTAAGATTTAATGGAATGATTTTTTGAAAATTTCATTCGAAAATTTTGACGTTTGGGCACTCAATTTAGGAAAAAGGACTAAATTGTAAAAAGTGAAAAAGTTGAGTTCTACATGTTAGAGGTGTCCAATTGTTATGAAATTTTAAATTGGAGGACCTTATATGGTAATTAGACCATTGGTTAAGTTGGTGGACAAAAATTGACATGGTTAGGCATGTTTCCAAAGTTTTTCATTAAAGGCATTTTGGTCATTTAGTTATTAAAATGAATTAAAAACAAAATTAAAAGCCAATTTTTGTCCATCTTCAAGATTTGGCCAAATTTCACAAGGGAGAAGCCATAATTAGGGTTTTAAAGCTTCCAAGCTCCATAGTAAGTGATTCCAAGCCCCGATTTTAATATTCTTTATGTTTTTTGAGTCCTAGTAACTTGATTTAGCTTATTCTAGCAATAATTTAACGTAGGGTTTATATTTCGAAAAATACCCAGAGGTGGAATGTGTTTATTTTGGTGTTTTATTGTAGAATATGAAGCTAGAAATTATGTTAAACAATTTTTGCTAAGCGATTTTAAGTGAAAACGAGTAAAATGACATAATCGGTAAAAATACCTAATGTTCATAAGTAAGTGTTAGAGTGGGAATTTGATGTTGCCATAGAAGGGAAAAATGTTCAGTATGTCATAAAACATAACAATAAGAGATAAAGTTTAATTTCTGAGCTTTGGGGCAAAAGTGTAAATATGCAAAAGTTTAGGGGCAAAATCATAATTTTTCCAAAGTTTGAGTCAATGACTGTTTTGATGAATTTGAATATTAAATAAGCTAAATTTTCTATTATAGATCAAGAAAGATGTGGAATCGACCTTGATCGGGGAAAAGAAAAGATTGTGGATTGAATTGCAAAATTACTATATTTTGCACGGAGGTAAGTTTGTATGTGATTAATACCTTGTTTTTACTTATGTTTTAACATTTTTATAAGATATGATTGAATATGGGATAATTACTTGAGGTGAATTATGAGTTGTGGTTGAATATGGAAGAGTTGGAAAAGTGTTAAAAAAAGTAAGAATTCATGGTTGAACCTTCGGAATGGGCCGAATATCGTTGGAAATATAGGTGGATGCTATGTGCTGATTCCACCCAATATTAATGAAAATAAAGGTGGTTGCTATGTGCTGACTTCACTGGATACCAATGGTTATATAGGTGGTTGCTATCTGCTGATTTCACCGAGTACTATTGACTATAAGGGTAGTGCTGTGTGCTGATCCACCGTGTAACTAAGATTATTTTCATGTGTTCATTGGAAACTAATTAAGTGAAATATATGTGATGAAAAATATGTTTGATATTTAATAGGCCCTTTGGTACGATGAAATGAAGTAATGAAATTAAGAAAGAGTAAATTTAACGGCAAAACAGTTTAGGATAGAAACAGTTGTGCGATTTTGAAAAATCACCAAAAATTTTGGAAATTGAATTAGTGATTTGATGAGATATGAAATTAAAGCTGAATGAGTATTTTCACATAAAGGAAATAGAGTAAGCAAAAGAGTTAAATATTTTTGAGATATTTGAATTTTAGTGAGATAGGGTCAGAATGATTTTGAAATCCCCTGTTCCAAATTTGGAAAATCACTAAAAATTTTTAAAAAATAATTATGGTTTTTAATTTACATGATTAAATTTATCAATGAGTCTATTTTCAAGAGAAACAAATGGAAACATTATTTGAATTCTGTACAAAGAGATAATTAATTTTTAATGAAGAGGGGTCTAAGCTGTCAAGTAGTGAAATAGGGGAAATTTTAAAAAATAAACTGTTCTAATTGGCTGAACTAAAAATTCTGCAAATTTTATGGTAAGAATATATATGACTCTAGTTTCAGAGAAAAATTTACAGATCTTATTTTGAAGTTTTGTACCTCTGGATAAAAATAATTTATTGACTATGACGCGAATAAACAGCTTGCTGGAACTTGAATAAATAGTGAATTTATGTGTGATTATGATTATATTATTTATGGAACCATGCTAGAAACTTGTTTATTAATTACATACTTACTTACTACGCAATATGCTTACTCTCCTCTCTTTTCCCTTCTTTTATAGAATCACCAAGCTAGCTCAGGATTTGGTGATCGTCAGAGATCCATCTACACTATCAACTTTCTTTTGGTATTTTGAAAACATTATTTTGAAATTATGGCATGTATAAAGGACTTGATCATTTTGTTATGTGTCATAATTGATTTACCCCATATTATTTGATAGTCCATTTTGTATAAAGCTGTTGATGTTGGCAAATATTGTATGGGTTGTACATGTTTGATAATGCCATGTTGAGTTGATAAATCTGATATAAAAAAATTTAATTTAGACAAAATTTCAAGTCTCGATTTTGTATGATTGATTATGTTAAAGTCCAGTAATGCCTCGTACTTGTCTTGGCGTCTGACACGGGTAAGGGGTGTTACATGTTATGTCGAATCATGATTTCTTGTAACTTAGGTAGCAATAATGCATTGCTAGATGCCACTCATTGTTTGTAACATTAGAATCGTTCTAGTATTACTGCTAATGTTACAAAAACCTACAGGGTCACACCCTATGGTTGAAATGAACAGAATAAAACATAGTGGTATTGTGTTTGGTCGTCACATGAATTAAATTAATTATAAAATTAATTTAATTGGGTAATCAAATATTTAACATATTATATGTACAAGGTTGTTGTACACATAATGAGAACATAGTTCTATTAATATATGAATTTGGTTCGTATAAAAATTTAAATAAATATATTTTACTGAAATCCTTGTTATAATTAATGTAATTATAATTTTTGGTTTAAAATATTATTATATTTATTTTTAATTATGATTATTATGTTCAGATAAAAAATTTATGAATTATGATTCATTATATATATACCAATTATACGAGGATTAGAGTGGGAGAGTTTTAAAAAACCCTAAGGAATAAAATCCCAAAATTTTGCTTGTGAAGTCTAGCAGCCATCAAGCAAAGAATTCTCCAAAATAGTTTTGGGGATTTCTTCCGTTCATTGTCAAACCGGGTGGATTACGTAGAGGTCAGAATCACAAAAGGTTGCAACTTGGTTCGATAGTAGATTAGAATTCTCATTGTCGAGGCATCGCTGTCTACTCAAATTGAAATTACGATAATTTTGAAACCATTATTTCACCCCGATTCATTCCTCGCACATGGATCCATGGGTTGGATCGCTGGAATTATTTTTTTATTAATTTTTGCTTTGCCATGGGAGTACCGACATTCCATCAGTTGGAAACCATAAAATCAAACGCCACACATACATTTTTGAGATGGAATACTTGCCTTACACAGTTCATACAACAATAGAATTTATAGCACATGGAAGGAAGAAGGAACTCACTAAAAAATCTAGTACAGTAATTTACTCAGTCGGTCTTTTTCCCTTGTTGTTGGGACCTTCGTTAGCTTCTTGAGCTAAAATAGAGACAAATGCATCTACCAAATCATAAAAATACAAAATTTTGGCATGCATGCATGAATCAGTAGCATGTGACCCAAGATTAGGAAGTTTCCTTCCTCATGAACAATTTCAAAGCCTATGCATGCATTATTGTAAACACGTAATTTCCTTCGATAACTACCTAAAGGTTTACCATAAATTACAAGTAATTTGGTGATAACAATGGTATTAGCTAAATACTGGAACCTGAAAACTCTTGAAGAGAGTTATATTTCATACCTTTAGACCTAGCTAATTGCTTGTACTTGGGTACATTTAGTGACATTTTAGGGCATTACATTAGTGTTTTTATCAATTGTATTAGGAGCTTGGATTGTGTTTACATGTTAGATACTTTTAATTGTGTGTGGAAGAATTGTGTTTGGTGGTTTGGATGGTGCAGAATGTGCAGAAAGAAATAAAGGACTGAAGGTTTGCCGGGGCAAAAGGTTTGATAGTTTGCCACCTTGTACCAGAAAAATCTACTTGTACTAATCTCAACTCAACTTTACTTGTACAAGAAAAATCAATCTAAAAAATAGGAGAGGATATTATGAGCTATTGTCACATCCCATTTTTCTTAATTAGTTTAATTTAGTAAAGAGGGTGAATCTGCTAGCTCTTATTGCTTAAAATTATTCGCGCATTATTGAAAAGAAGGAAGTGTTGTGGCTTAATGGTAGGAAGCTCCTTAGCTATCTTTGAGGTCTCTAGTTTGAACCCCTATGTGCACATATTTTTAATTTAATATTTTCACATTTTTAGCATGTGCTAGCTATCACTGTCGTCCACCTATTTTATCATATAGGGAGGATTCCCTTTCTCCATAAGCAAGTCAAACTTGCCCTTTTAAATTGAAACACATCCCCATTTTCCCTCCTTGTTTCACTCTCTAGCCAAAAGCTCTTCTCTTGCCATAAGCTTGTGGTGCATTGAACTTGGTCATGGTTGAAAAAGCTACACCACCCATTGTGCACTCCATCACCCCCATTTGCACCTTAGTCTCTATTTTTTTTTTAATTTTTTTCCTCTCATTTTTCTCTCTTTTTGGCCACCCCAACCACCACCCTTTTCTT
The DNA here is from genome assembly GCF_007990345.1 of Gossypium hirsutum. NCBI lineage: Eukaryota > Viridiplantae > Streptophyta > Magnoliopsida > Malvales > Malvaceae > Gossypium > Gossypium hirsutum. The sequence continues at coordinate 29,672,594 of NC_053439.1, read as the reverse complement.
TCCACCACCATGAGCTTATTTTCAGCACCACCTTACCACTATCCCCAACCATTATTCCCTCACATTTCCTTTTGGTTTCCCTCCCACTTCCACCATGCGCCACTGTGTCCACCATTGCAACCACTGTGGGTTACCTTCTCCACTAATTTTCTTTCTTTCTTTTTCTCCATCCTTTCAATTAAAAGTGACTGAACCCTCCTCCTTACTAATATTTTGAACCACTATCAGACAACCACATTCCCCATAATCAGACCACCACTGAGCTACCTCTATCACCACCGTCGAACCACCGTTAGCATCAGTGACCGATTTCTTCCTTTTTATTTTCTCTTTCTTTTGTCGATTACCCTAGTGATTAAAACACCTATTTTATTTTATTTTTTCATTTTTTTTAGATTATTCAACCATCAATTTTGCTCCATTTTCCTTATTTTGATTATTTCCTAACGAAACAAGTCTAAGTGAAGTTTGTGATTGAAAATCCTTCGTCTTAAGATTTTGTGACATGGTCGAATGGTTAAGGGCCTAAATAATTAATATTTTATTATTATTATTTTGAAAATCATTAGTACTAATACGATCTTATGTTATCATGAGGGACCGCATATCAATCCTTCGAGAAATCAATAGTGAAACATCACGAGAGTGATGAATCCGAGTATTCGAATTGAGGGTAAGTGTTGGTGAGATTTTCACATTAGATAACATATTAAAAGCCAATTTATTCAAATAAACCATGACTAAAATGGGTTAATCGTGCGTTTAGATTTGCGATCAAGGCTAGACCCAAACGAAACTTTTATAAGGGAGCAAATGGTTTAGATCTACATTAAGGTGTGGGATTTAACTCTCGTTGTAAGTGAATTTTAATATTACTATTTAATTAAAATGTTGTTTAATTAATTAATGTGTGAGTACCTTAAGTACTTATATGGAGTTGAAAGCCTTAATCCAAGAGGAAACAAGTAAGTGACCTAAATTATTAAGTGTTGTTAAAATCCATGATTTGCGATATGTGATGTATGTAATGTTGATCTCAACTCTATGTTATGTGATTTATGGCTAGATTGATTTGTGATGATCTAAACATGTGATATATGTGTATGTGTATGTTACGATCCATGTTTTAATATAAATATTTATATTAAAACATGCTAAAGTGAAAAATTTGTGATATGTGAAAATGTGAGCATGATACATGCATATGTGTAAAAACTGAGAAATATGAGTTATGAGCATGAATATGTGAAAAATGTGAAATGTGAAACATATGTGTTTAAATGGCCATATCACATGCATGGGGTGGGATTTTGGAAGGAAGGTATGTGGCAGTTTAACTACAATTATGTGGCCATTATTGGCAATTATGTGGTGTATCCACGATGTGCTATGTGAGTGTTCATCAGTATCTATTTGGCGGCTTGTCCACAAATTGGTGTGTTATTAGATGGATGAGTTATGAGGAACTTAATATTGGTGTGTAGCAAAGATGGATAGGAAATCCTATAGTCGTACATTATTCATAAGCATGCCATGTTTGATTCAATAAATTAGATAATATGTGAATTTTGTGAAAAATGTCTTATGGTATTTTTATGTGTTATGTTTTAAAATAAGTGTTTGTTTTGATTTCACACTGAGCCTTTTAAAACTCACCCATGGTATTCATGTGTCTCAAGTAATCCTCATACTTAATGCTCAAATTTGGTTATTTGGAGGGGTTCTCGGAATAATATGTTTTCGTGATTATGGATGTTTTATATGGTTTGGTGTTTTATGGACTTTTTAACTTATTTTGGACTTTAACTATGGACTTTAAATTATGTATTTAAATGGTTTTGAGACTTTAATTTTTTTTATTATGAACTATGGTAAGGGACATTATTTTGATATAATAAAGTATTATGCATGAATTATTTTTACAAGATCTCTAAATGATCAAAAAAATGCTTTAGTGATTACTAGTCACTGCAGATATGAGTTTTAAAAACAAAATTACATTTCAAATAAATTTTTAACAATAAAGAAACACATGACTTTATAACAAAAGGACAAGATGCTTTACAAAATAAAATGTTTTCAAAGACATGTGAATTTTCTTTTAAAATCATTTTTCCCATCTTCAAGGCCCATGTATCGCTACATGTGATTTTGTTATAAAGAAATTCGAGACCTCCTGAAGTCAATTCGAGGTAAGTGTTCTTTAGATGTGAAACTATAGACCTTGAAACTATAGGAATGTGAAAATTATGGATAGTGAAACTACAGGAATCTATAGGAAGCTTTTAGATTGAGACAACTTTAGACAGTGAAAAAAACGATGAATAAGTGGAATTCGTATAAAAGTGATAAAATGAAAATTTGATTAAAAAAATATTCAAGTGATAACGATAAAACTTATCTCTTTTGATAGAATAAAACTTTAAAAATGAGTACTCGCAGTGTTAGAACTAAAGGAATGAGAGCTCATGAAACATCGGGTCAAGGAACCCAAATTGACTCATCCGCATATCAGGTGCAAACCCCTAAGCCTATTGCAAAGAATGTGGAGGGAGCACTTACTATTGATGAGAGTCAGCACGAGCCTGTTAATGAGGCTATATCGCAGGCCATGTTGTGAGTTTCAGAATGAGTGGCGAGTGCCCAAACTAGTTTTAATAGTCGTGGCACAATTGCTTAGAGGCCTTGTACAAAATTTTAAGGGGACTATGTCATTACTGTGTGATGAAGCCTACCGCTTGTGGCAAGCTACTGTGAGAGGCACCCAAGATGATCGCTTAACGTGGGATTACTTTCTGGAGGCATTCCAAATGAAATATGTAGGAGTGAGGTATGTTGAGGCCAAGAGGCTTGAGTTCATTGAACTGAGGCAAGGTAATATGTCCATGGCTGACTACGAGGCAAAGTTTTGAAGGCTTAGTTGCTATGCTCTAGGAATGGTAATTGGCGAGCAAGATAAGTGTGCTTGATTTGACTTTGGGCGTAGGTCTGATTTGATAATACAAGTGGCTCCACTCCAGGAGAGGGTCTTCGAAGCTTTGGTAGAGAAGAGCAAGATCTGTAAGGAGGTTAAGTGCATTTAAAGCGAACGGAAGGAGCAAGCGAGAGCTCCAACTAAGAGAGATTTCGGTCATAGTGGATAGACTTAGCATCTAGTTAAGCGACTAAGAGATGATCAACCTTGCTAGAATTTTGTTGCAGTAGAGGATAGGATCTAGGATTGTTCCACCTATGGCAAGAGACATCCGGGTGAATGTTGGAGAGGCAAAAGTGCATGCCTAAAATGTGGGTCACTAGACCATAAGATTCAAGAATGTCCTCACCTGAATGAGTAGATGCAAGTACAAGGTTAGAATCATGCACCAAATGTAACACCCCTAACTCGTATTTATGTCCGGAACTAGGTTACAGAGCATTACTAGAGTTTTCAATTCATAGAAACACATATTTATAAGCACTTCATATCATATAAATAAACATATTAAAACCAAGTCAAAACATACATATTGTCCCTTATACGAGCCCTCGAGGCCCTAAATATGTGTTAGACACAAGTCGTGACTAAATCGAAAACTCAAATTTTTTCAATAAATAATAAAAAATTTCAACACTGCAGGGATCAGACGGCCGTGTGGCCAGGCTGTGTGGGCATTCAAAGTAGGGACACACTGTTGTGTCCCATCCCGTGTCCATGTCCATGTAACTCTTTGACTTAGGTCACACAGCCCAGCCACACGCCCGTGTGCCAGGCCATGTGCTAAGCCGTGTAATAGCTTAACTTGCAGCCCTTTGAAAGCTACAGGGGACACATGCCCGTGTCTCTACCCGTGTGGGCAAAAATAGGCCATTTTAAAAGCCATTTTTCTCACCCATCTTAGCATGTACCTATACCCAAAATTGCACATATGCACAAGCCATAACAAGGAACCAAAATCATGCATAATCAATTCATATACATAGGGAATAATATCATACAACTAATATGCCCATAAGCACCTCAAATGGTAGCATTAAAAATATATATAAACATGGACACAATTTGGCCAAATAAATCAACAATCTTCCAAGCAATTTGCATCAATATACCATTAAATTTCCTTATCAAAGCACAATCAATTTAGTACTAAAATGCCATTCTATAACTAGCATCAATTAACTATATAAATCATACATATTAAGGTACCAATTCACCACATATACATTTCACAAGACAAAAATACAATGTGCATATTTAGGCTTTCATTCCACCTTCCAACATTCAAACAAAACAAGCCAAACATTGACCATATTAAGGCTACTCATATACATGCCAAACTATGGCATTATACCAACAAGATGCCAAAACATAAACCAAGTTAGATAGCCATTTCCAGCAACCAAAACACATGGCCAGCATTAGCTAAAATACCTATACATTTCATTATAACCAAAATTAAATATCTTAAAGTACCGAAAGAGCCGATGGATAGTGTGATATAGCTCCGACAAGCTTCTTGTAATAACCCATTTTTAGTGAAATCAGAGTAGTTGTTTCGAGGCCACGAATATGATGTTGAAAAATTTATTTTATTATTATTTTATTGCATACAACATGATAGTAGTACCGTATAAAAATTTTGTGAAGAAATTTTACCAATTACATGCTCAAATTGATAAGAAGGACTAAATCGCGTAAAGTGTAAAAGTTGAGTTCTAGTAGCTAAAGGTATTAAATAGCTATAGAACGTTAAAGTATGAGTCCTTATTTGGTAATTAGACCATATTTTTTGATAGTGGAATATGATGGCTTGGTATTTTTGAAATTAGTAACATTTTACAAGGTTATTAAGGTAAAATAATAATTAATGAAAAAACTAATCAAATAAAACAAAACCATCATCTTTTATTATTCATCTTCAACCGAATGTTAGGGTTGCGAAGCCATTTTTGGAGCTTTATTTTGGAAACTTCTCCTTACATGATTGGTATGCATTTTTGTTCCGTTTTTAATGATTTTTATGTTTTTGGGATCGTTGTAGCTTGATCTAGCTAGCCTGGGGACTGATTTGTGAAACTGTTAAACTACTAGATTTTTACCATTAATGAGTATGCATTAGTATTATTGAGTTATGGGAGAAAATGATTAGTTGTTGCGAGATAAACAACTTTTGTAAAGAGATTTTTGATGAAATTGTCAAATAAGAATTAAATTAAAAAATAAAAATTTTACAAGGAGAAATTGTGAAATAAATGAAATATAAGGCTTGCTAGGGACCTAGTTTATATTTTTTCCATAGTGGGTTGCAGTGAAATTTCATGAATTTCAATTTTTATGAGCTAGGGACTAAATAAAAAAGAAATTAAAATATAAGGGCAAAATGGTAATTTTACAAAATATGATTTTGGGTTAAATTGAATGAAATATATTGAATTGAGTTAAATTTATCCGTGTAACACCCTAAACCTGGCCTAAACGTTATGGCTGAATTTGGCGATGTCACATGGTAGTGTGTTAGAAAATCGTAGCTTTGTTTAAAACATTTTCCGTTTAGAATTACTCAATATCCGTTATTAATTCTAAAATCATGATTCTTATTTAGTCGTTAGTTTTTCGAAATATTATGCATTGTAGAAGCTTTTTAAAACAGTTTGTGTCATTGTGGGTATTTTGCTAAAACACATGCATTTCTTTTAAAACCCGAATTTGTCCTACTTCTAGCGGATAGAAAACATAAAACAATATAAGTCCAAATTTTAAGCAAAAATAAATGCCCCAAATAAAACTTTTAAAAAAACTTAATTAAGTACAAAACAGTGTAAAAAGGGGTCGTATGGCCACCGCAAAGTCCTCCGCTGCTCTGATCCGCGTAAGTCTAGGGGTCACTTGTACAGATAAAAAAGAATGGTGAGTTTACGAAAACTCAGTGTGTAATCCCCCTATAAGCAAGCAGACAAAAAGCAATCATAGTCTGGGCCTAAGCCCACTTCAGTAACAGTTTCAGTTTCAATTAGGGCCTTAGCCCATTACAATACAGTAGCAGTCATGCATTTGGGGCTTGGCCCATTACAGTATCCATGTTCAGTACAGTAAGAAATATGCAATATCAAATCCTACCCAGCTAGCCTGTACACTTCAACTCAGTCCAACCCTACACTCCATGTGGGGATATAATCAACTGACCCATCCCTACACTCTAAAAAGTACCGAATGCGGCACTAGACAGTGATTCACAGCTGAATTGCCAGTAAATTAGGCTCGAGGCCTTTCAATGCACTTCCTCCGAACAATAGAAACCCCCACCACAATGCAATCCAATATACATATATGACATGCTAAAAGATAATATCATGCATAAAGTCGTTGCATACAGTATCAAACCAGTGGAACATCATCATGCTTATTAACATGCATAACCATATTCGTCATACAGTCATTTCAGTCAATGAGGGGTCTAGGTAAGCTTACCGACCCTACGGTAGGTTCACAGTTGTCTCGGGCGACCCGTGCAACCATAACATCAAAATAGTGAAAAATGGGCACACATGTCTATATTGTTGGCCCATGTGGGCCCACACACCCGTGTGGCCCACACGGTCCAAAATGGCCTTGGCCGTGTAGAGCACACAACCTAGCCCAAATATCCCATACGCATGAGTGGTTTACTCGTGTGGTCCCACACGACCCAATTCTACCGCCCCATGAATTACACATCGCTAGCTTTGTCGATCACACGCTCGTGTTCGGTCACACGGCCTACCACACGGGCGACCGCATACCCATGTGACGTTGACATTCACTTATTTTGGCTTTTTTCCAATTTCCAATTCCGGAGTTGTGTTTACACTCCTGACACAATTTTTGGTACGCAACGCTCCTGAGATCAACACACCTAAAACAAATGGCAATTTCATGCCCAACATTAGTCACACTTAGAACTAATAACACTAAAACAACAACAATCGAACTTCATTTATGTTGCTTACCCCCACTGCTCCAACAAGATGTAGCCTATGATTCTGAAGGTAAACCAAGTTCGATGTGATTTGATGCTTTCAAATTAAAATTCGACACAACGAAGGGTTAGGACCTTATCACAATTAAACAAATGAAATTTCCCAAGTCAATTAAGGCGTAACCCTCTTACCAAAAGACTTACCCACCGACGCAGCCAACATTGAAAAGACAGAAGACTGATTAAGTAAGAAATCAACAGAAAAGAAAGGATAAGGGGGAGTTCGATAGAAACAAGAAGAAGCAATCGCCAACAAATAAGAGAAAGGATTTCGGCAGCAACACAGGAAGATTATAGTCAAGAGAAAATGAAACAAAAGATGTGGGGAAAAGAGAAAAAAAAGGGACAAAATTTGGATATAAAGGCAAAGAAAAATAAAATAAAAAGGAAAGTTGGTAAAGGAGGAAGAGAGTAACGTCAGAATTGTTGGAGGGATTCAGGGAAAAAGATGAAACCGAGTTTGGGAAAAGAATTAATTAAAATCAGATATTCCCTCAATCCCACATTTTTCTCCTAAAATCACTCCCCTACTCCCATAACCGTCCACTAGCATCAGACTTTTACTAACACACAAACACTTACACGGCATCAAGCAAAAATATATCCCACCTTGCTAGCACAAGGACTTGAACTACAGTCCTCTTGCAACATTAACACTCCACCAAACAACTAGACCAGCAGGCCCATTCTGATATATTTTACCATCATATATTTGCCCAAGCAAAGGCTTGAACTTGGGACCTTCAAAACACTCCTAGAACACATAACCACTAAAGCTGACAGATATTTGTGTCACAAACATACAAAAATAAATATACATGGGATTTTTGTGGCATTACAACTCTACCCCCTAAAAGAAAATTTCGGCCTTGAAATTTTACCTGATCAGAACAGATGAGGATATTGCTGTCGCATCGCATCCTCAGGCGCCCACGTGGCCTCCTCAGAGCTATGATTACGCCAAAGAACCTCAACCAGTGGGATGGATTTTCTTCTTAAAACTTTACACCTCGCTCCAATATCTGAACTGGCTCCTCCTCAAAGGTCAGATCTGGCCTAACCTCGATCTCCTCAAAAGGAACAATATGTGTGGGATCAGAGCAGTAGTGTCTCAACACCGAGACGTGGAAAACATCATGAATCTGATTTAGCTTCGGAGGTAATTCCAACTAGTAGGCAACTGGTTCTACACACTTCAGGATACGATAAGGCCCAATGAATCTAGGGCTCAACTTGCCCTTACAACCAAATCTTAGTACCTTCTTCCATGGTGAAACCTCAAGGAAAACAGAGTGTCTCACAGAATACTCAATTTCACATAGCTTCAGGTCGGCATAGGACTTCTGCCTATCAGATGCCACTTTCAGTCAGCCCGAATCAATCTAACTTTATCCTCGGTATCAGAAACTAGTTCAAGGCCCAGAACACGCCACTCGCACAATTCAGTCTAACATGAAGGTGTGCGACACCTATGGCTATATAATGCCTCGTAGGGTGCCATCTGAATGCTAGATTGATAGCTGTTGTTATAAGAAAATTTTGCTAGTGGTAAGTAATCCTCCAAACTGTCTCGAAAATTATTCACGCAGCTCTTTAACATGTCCTCCAGTATCTGAATCACCCTCTTTGAATGACCGTCCGTTTGAGGATGGGATGCAGTACTGAAGTTTAATTTTGTACCAAGAGCTTCACGTAGCTTCTTCCAAAACTGAGACGTGAGCGAGGATCCCTATCAGATATTATTGAAACCGATACCTCATGCAGTCTTACTATCTCAGACACATACAATTTAGCTAGCTTCTGCAGAGAGTAGTCAGTACGAACCGGTATGAAGTGAGCGGATTTGGTCAATCGATCCATCATGACCCACACCGAATCCTTCTTAGTGGGTGTGAGGGGTAACCCACTAACGAAATCCATAGTTACACGCTCCCACTTCCAAAGCGAAATCTTAACTAGCTGTAACAATCCCGAAGGTAACTGATGCTCAGCCCTTTACCTGCTGGCAGGTTAGACACTTAGCCACAAATTCGATAACCTCTTGTTTAAGACCTGGTCACTAGTATAACTCACGAAAGCCATGGTACATCTTATTTCCTCCAGGATGCATAGCATAAAGGGTATTATGCGTCTCTCTCAGTATCAACAGCCTCAATTTAGTATCCTTCAGTACACAGATTCTCCTATAGAAATAGAGCACCCCTTCGCTAATTAGTCCAAAATCCTCGGTATTCCCACTCTCAACCTGTCAGACACGAAGACCCAACGACTCATCCGCTATCTGTTTACCCTTAATCTACTCTATCCATGTCGGTTTAACTTGAAGTTCAGCCAATAGACTACCATCATCAAATAAACTGAGGCAAACAAACATCGCCCTCAGGTCAATCATAGTTCTACGGCTCAGTGCGTCGGCCACCATATTAGCCTTACCAGGGTGGTATTGCATAGTACAGTCATAGTCCTTAAGCAGCTCAATCCATTTACACTACCTAAGATTCAGCTCCTTCTAAGTGAGGAGGTACTTGAGGCTCTTGTGATCAGTGTAAATGATACACTTCTCACCATACAAGTAATGCCTCCAGATTTTTAGTGTGAATACCACTGCGGCAAACTCCAAGTCATGCGTCAGATAATTCGCTTCATGAGTCTTCATCTGACGAGACGTGTACGCTACCAACTTACCCTTTTGCATCAACACACGTCCTAAACCGACATGTGATGCATCACTATAAACAGTAAACTCCTTTCCAGATTCTGGTTGTATTAGAATAGGGGCCTCAATCAGTATAGTCTTAAGCTTCTCAAAGCTCTCTTACTGCGAATCAATCAAGTTAAACGGTACACCCTTATGTAGCAGCTTAGTCAAGGGTACGGCAATTAGAGAAAACCCCTCCTCAAATCGCCGATAATACCTTGCCAGTCCCAAAAAACTACGGATTTCAAATACAGTCTTAGGGTGCTTTCAATCTAAGACAGCCTCAATCATTTGAGGATCGACTTTAATCCCCTCAGCAGAAACCACATGTCCTAGAAACACTACTTCACGTAACCAGAACTCACATTTACTAAACTTGGCGTATAGTTGTTTTTCTCGCAGAATCTGTAGAACCACTCTGAGTTGTTCATCATACTCATCCTCAGTTGTCAAATACACCAGTATGTCGTCAATAAATACCACCACGAACCGATCCAGATAGGGCTGGAACACTCGGTTCATCAGATCCATAAAAACTGCTGGTGCATTCGTCAGTCCAAAAGGCATCACTAGGAACTCGTAATGGCTATACTGAGTCCTAAATGTTGTCTTGTGCACATAATCTCCTTAACCCTCAACTGATGATATCCCGATCAGAGATCAATCTTGGAGAAAATTGAAGCACCTCAAAACTGATCAAACAGATCGTCTATCCTTGGTAGAGGGTACTAATTCTTTATGGTCAACTTGTTCAATTGTCGGTAATCAATACACATACGCATGGATCCATCATTCTTTTTCACAAACAGAACTGGTGCTCCCCACAGAGACATAATAGGGCGAATGAACCCACGATCTAGTAGCTCTTGAATTTGAGCCTTAAGCTCCACAACCTCTTTCGGTGCCATTCTATAGGGAGAGATGGACACCGGATCTGTACCAAGAAGGAGCTCAATCCCAAACTCTATTTCACAATTCAGAGGTAACCTAGGTAGCTCATCAAGAAAAACGTCTGAAAAATCCTTAACCATCCTAATATCCTTAACCGAAGAATCCCTAAAATCTAAAACACTGATGTAGGCCAGATACGCCTCACATCCCTTACGGACCAACTGTTTCACCCTCAATGCAAAAATGACATTTGACAAGTAGTTCCAACGCTCCCTAATTACGACTACCTCGCTATCCTCCTCAGTTCTCCGTACAACCCTTTTTGTGGCACAGTCCAAAGTCACTCGGTGTTTGACCAACCAATCCATCCTCAGTATCAAATCAAACTCTCCAAAAGGCAGTTTCATCAGATTAGCCAGAAAAATAGCCCCTTTAACCTCTAAAGGAACATCTCTAAACAACTTATTTACCTTTACTTATTGTCTCAGCGGACTCAGTATACTGACCTCACTCGTAGTGCTCTCAACATGTATACCAAGTTTTCAGATACGGTACAAGCTATATAGGAGTGAGTGGATCCTATATCTATTAGTGCAGTATAAGGTACATTATATATAAAGAACGTACCTGTAATGACGTCCGGAGCATCTCCATCCTCTAGAAGACATGCAGCATAAACTAGAGCCGGCTACCTCACCTCAGTATCATCAGCACCTCTGCACGGTTCTTTCTGACCACAGCCCAACCCATTACCACCTCTAGCCTGACCACGGCCTCTCGGTGGCTGTTGATCTACTTTCAGTGGTGGTGCAGTACCAGTACCTGTAGCTGGCATTTGATCGGACTTCCGCGGAGAGTCTCTAATACGGTGCTCTAATGAACTGTACCTCAAACAAGCCTATTTCTTTTCCAACACTCTCCCTGATGGCGTCTACCATAGTCAGTACACAACGGCTGACCAGTAGCAGCAATAGGAGCCCTAACTCTAATCGGCCCATCAACTCTGACCTTTTTCTTAGACCTTTGAATGGAACTCAAGGCACCAAATCCCTCTTATTTCTACCTCTCTTTATCATGATTCTGGCGCTCAGTGCACGTCACTTCCTCGGTAATTTTCACCTTATCAACCAATGTAGCAAAATCTCATTCCCTTTGTGGAGCTATCAGAACCCTCAGATGATCCCTGAGGCCATCCTCAAAGCGAACACATCGCTCGTACTCAATCGCCACCATACCACGCGCATAGCGGCTCAATCATAAAAACTTGGCCTCATACTCGGCCACTAATATGTCCCCCTGAGTCAGACTCAATAACTCTCTCCTACGGGCATCCACATAGTTGGCCCCCACATATTCCCCTGGAAAGTGGTCTTAAAGAACTCCCAGGTCAATCGATTGGGTTGAGTCCCTCCTTAACAGTGAGCCACCACTGGTAAGCCTCATCACGCAGCAGCAATACAACACCCTTCAACTTCTGCTCAAGGGTGTAGTCCAGGTCATCCACAATCCTCATTGTGGCCTCAATCCAGTATTCTGCCACATTAGGAGAAACTCCAGCAATACCCCTGAAAAGCTCAGCTTCGTTAGATCACAGTTGCTCTGTAACCGACTCGCAGCCTCCAGGTCTAGTATTGGGCCCAGCAAGCCTCTCTAGAATCCTTAACATGGCTTGGGACAGAGCATCGTCCCCCACCGTATAATCATGAGACCCAATTTCAGTCATAGGTGAAGCCGGTGTCTCACTAGTAACCAAATTAGGCTGATTGCCAGATGACAAAAAACCTAGCTCGAGCACCTCTACGGCCTCTACCTCAGCCTCTTGTACCCCATTCGAGAGTACCTCTTGTGCTCATTGTCTAGTCGCGTTAATCTGTATTTATAATTTTATGCATCAGTTTAAAGTTCCAGTGTTTATTAACAGATATTTTATGAAAACAGTATCAGAAATGTAACGCTTGTTTTCGTACAATGCAATGTCTATCAACACTATTGGTTTTACTATAGTATTAGTATATACTAACTTGAGTGTTTTCAGTACAGCCTATCTATAGTAGTCTTAGTATATACCACCAATAGCAGTATCAGGATATACTATTAAAAACAGTTTCAGAAAACTTATTGGATTGGTGTCGGAGACTCGGTGTACCACACTTTCTGTAAAAACATTTAGAAATCAATTCTCAAAAATCATGTCTGAAAAACCCACATCCACAGTTGAGTTTTGCAACCTAACTCTGATACAACTAAATGAAACACCCTAAAACTGGCTTGTACGTTATGGCCGAATCTGGTAATGTCACAAGGTAGTGTGTTAAAAAATCGTAGCTTTATTTAAAACATTTTCTATTTAGGATTCCTCAATTCTTATTCTTAATTCTAAAATCGTGATTCTTATTCAATTGTTAGTTTTTCAGAACATTATGCATTGCGGAAGATTTTTAAAATAGTTTGTGTCCTTGTCGGTGTTTTGCTAAAACACATCCATTTCTTTTAAAACCCGTATTTGTGACAGCCCTAATGTGACCCTAGTCGGAAAGTGGTTTCGGGACCACAAGACCGAGTCGTAAAAAAATAATTAATTGCTATATTCTGTGCTTATTATGTGTGAACATGAGTATGTGGAAGTTTCATTCCCTAATTTTACCAATTGCATGAGAAAATTGTTAATAGGGATCGATTTGAGACATGGAGAAAATATGATAGTCCAATTTAAAATGGTCTATTAGTGCATGTACCAAAAAGAGTGGACTTGCATGTCAAATAGACCATTTTTGAATGTGAATGGCCGGCCAACACAAGCATGCATTATGGTGTTCCCTTGTCTCCATTTTTTTATATTTGGTGGGAATTATGTATAATAAATTTATATTAGTAAGTGGTGATAAAAACAAAGTTCCTTCATCTTTTCTATCATCTTGCCGAAACCATAAGGAAAAGAAAAGAAAAAAAATGGAAGCTAGGACATTCGGCCAAGTGAGTTTATAGATTAAGGTATGATATCATGTGGTTCTTTTGGCATTTTTTTGTGAAGTTGAGTTGTTTTGATGCTCATAACATGACCCATGTGTTGATTTTTGAGTTGTGTTGCAAGAAACCTTTGGTTATGTTCTTATATGCCAAAGTGATGATGTTTTGTAGTATGTGATTTGAAATGGTTATAGATGAATATGAACTAAGAAACATGTATTATTGAGTAAGTAGAAGATAGAAAGGGGTTTAAATGGGAGGTTCAATTGATTTGTTTTGTCCTTGTATGAAAAGTGGTTCTTGGTTATGGCCGAATGAGTCATCCTAGATTAGTTGAAAAGAATGTTCATGTTATGAGGTGATTTGAATAATTGACCGAAACATGAAAGGAATAATGAAAGTTGTATTAAGTTTAATGTGCATACTTTAGTCTAAGTATTGAGGAGTATTCGGCTAAGATAGTTGAATGTGGGTGTTGCCGATTTTTAAATGTAGATTATGGGAGTGGCTATAATGGGCATTAAGATGTGGAACTTAGGAAATGTAGTTATATGTGGACTTACATGATGTTACAAATAGATGTGAAATTATGCTAGATTAAGGAAACTTGATTAAGTGTTCATGAGATGAAATTAGGTGTTTAAATGATGTTATAGTTGACATTGTACATGTATACATGCATTTCGGCCATGGTTTTTGTTTGAATTTGAGATTTTGCAATGTGATTTTCCTAAATTGTCTATGAATTTTTGGTTGTTGATTTCATGGTAATGGTATATTGAATCCATGAAAATTTAGTAAGGTTGCATTCGGCAACTTGCTTGAAATTAAAAATTGATGTCCAAGCTTAGGTGATTTCGATGATGATATATGTGTATATACATAAGTATATTTAGTTGATTCGGCTTTGGTTGTTGCATGAGGTTATTAGCCGAATATACTAACATACATATACATGTGAAATTGGATTGTAAATATTTAGCAAGGTGGTTAAACTAGTTAAATTATTGATTTAGCTCAAGGAGCTAAAGGAGGTGAATCGAGCAAAGGCAAAGAAAAGGTTATCGAGTAGCCGAGTTGGAACCGTCTTACCCAACACGAGGTAAGTCATTAAGCATGTAGTTGGTATTATTTCAAATGGTCATAATGTGTATGTATTGATGCTGAATGGAATGAATAAATATACACATATATATATGCATGTACGTATATGATGATGAAATTGTTGAATGAAAGAAAAGAGGTAAGATGTACTGAGTTGTTGATCTCGGCACTAAACGTGCGGGATAACCATTTATGACCATGAGATTGGCGCTAAGTGCGCGGGATTAAATTGTACAGCACTAAGTGTGCGATTCGACTATGTTGCACTAAGTGTGCGAAATGAATATGATGCACTAAGTGTGCGAATTGACCATGCGGCACTAAGTGTGCGAGTCTGACTATGTAGCACTAAGTGTGCGATTTGATTACGTCGCACTAAGTGTGCGAGTTGATTATATAGCACTGAGTGTGCGGGCTCAATATACATTCGTGAATCATTATGGACACTATGTGTGCGACACTATTGAGTCGATCGCGGACAGCGGATCGGGTAAGTGTCTTGAGTACATGGCTAATATGTGCTATGCTTATACTTGGTGTTGAGCTCGGTAAGTTGAACCTATGTGACAACTATACTTGAAGTCACGTACATAAAAATTTATCGTAGGATGGGTGAAAGGCCGTTTTGTTGTTTGATTGTAACGAAAATAAATTGATTTATGAAAATGCTTCAATGTCCTATTGATGAGTGTATGGATTGTGAATGCATGAATTGATATGAAATTGAATCGATAGGTTGGAGAAACTATGGCATGGTTCGGTATGGATGGAGTAAATTGTCTCATTCCATTTTGTTTCCTCTTGTGATAATGTTATTGATGTATAGTAGTGCATTGCTTATGACTTACTGAGTTAAACTCACCCGGTGTTTCCTTGTCACCCATTATAGGTTGCTTGGACTCATCTATTTTTGCGGGGTCGGGCCGTCATCGAAGTCATCACACCGGATAGCAAGTTTTGGTACTTTCTTCTTAGTGTGCTTAGAAGATCATTTTGGCATGTATAAGCTAGTACGTTGTGTTTAAATTATGGCATGTAAACTTTAAGCCATGCGAAAATGGCACGAATGTTCGATTGAGTTGGATCAAGGGTAGGCATGAAATGGACCTAGTTACTTTCGTAACAGATGCTGGCAGCAGCAGTGTCATGAGATTGAAAAATCACTAAAAATAGTAGGAGTGGAATTAATTGATGAATAAATTATGTAATAGAAGCTCGATGAGTCTGCTTTCATGAGGAAGTAACGAAAAGATCATATGGGCAGTATATTAAGAGATAATCAGATTTTTGTGGGACAGGGCCAGAACGGTTTCTGGATTCCCTGCTCCGACTTTGGAAATTCATTATAAATTAACCAGAGATAATTAGGGGTCGTACCATATATGTACAGATTCCTCTCTGAGTCTAGTTTTCATAGAAACAAACGGCATCAGTATTGAAGCCCCGTGCAGGGAGATATCCAAGTCGTTATGGGCAAAGGTCAGTGTAGTCGACCCCTGCAACTTGGGGGACTTTGACTAATAAACTGTACTAATTGGCCCAACCAAAAATTCTAGAAAAAAATACATCGATGGGCACATGAGTCTAGTTTCTGGGAAAAATTACGAAACTGATTTTCGAGTTACGAAACTTAAGATATGATTTTTAAAACGACTAGTACACAGATTGGGCAGTGTCTGGAAAAATAAATTTTGTAAGGGGTTAAAGCCAGTTAACACCTCGTGTTCGACTCTGGTGTCGGTTTCGGGTTCGGGGTGTTACATTTTATTGGTATCAGAGCTATGGTTTAGTCGGTTCTAGGACTACCATAGCACGTATGAGTCTAGCTATACATGCCATAATGTTAATGTTTAAAAGGGTGATGACTTCTGACGGTTGAAATGTTTTTGTCTTGATTAGTAAATGGATCCCGGTGAAGAAAGAACCCTAGCGGATGACGTTGAGAGCGTAGCGGCTGCTCCTGCACAAGGGACGCCGCCTGTTGAACCTCAGTCATCTGCGAATAATCAAGGTGAGGGGGCTAAACAAGCCTTCTTTACCATGATGAATGAGTGGGTCGCGCAATATGCCCGAGCCAACCCGGCTGTCCAACAATTCCCAAATTTGAATAATCCACCCCAAGAGCCTGTAAGGCCATCAGTCGCTGATCCTGTGAGGCTGAGTAAGCCACCTGTAGACTTGATTAGGAAGCGTGGGGCCGAGGAGTTCAAGGCCATAGTAACTGATGATGCCGAAAGGGCCGAGTTCTGGCTTGATAACACCATTCGGGTGTTCGATGAATTGTCATGCACACCCGATGAATGTCTAAAATGTGCTGTATCTTTGTTGCGAGACTCAGCCTACTATTGGTGGAGGACCTTGATTTCCATAGTCCCGAACGAGCGAGTAACTTGGGACTTCTTTCAAACGGAATTCCGGAAGAAATTTATTAGCCAACGGTTCATTGACCAGAAGCGTAAGGAGTTCTTGGAACTCAAGCAAGGCCGTATGACTGTATCTGAATACGAACATGAATTCGTAAGACTTAGTAGGTATGCCCGGGAGTGTGTAGCTGATGAGGTTGCTATGTGCAAAAGATTCGAGGAAGGATTGAATGAAGATTTAAAGCTACTAATGGGTATTTTGGAAATAAAGGAATTCGTAACACTAGTCGAACGAGCCTGCAAGGCGGAGGAACTTGGAAAGGAGAAGAGGAAGGCTGAATTTGAAGCTAGAGACTATCGTAAAAGATCGACGGGTAAAGCTCCGTTCTCAGCTGTAAAGAAGTTCAGGGAGGACATTAATAAGTCGAGGGCGACTGCGGGAATTTCCATCAGGGCAAGACCATCGATGGGCTCCCGAGCTACTTCGGTAGCTAGTGTGGGCAATAATCGTCACGAGAAACCTGAATGTCCCCAATGTGGAAGACGACACCTAAGGTGAATGTTGGGGCAAGTCTACTAGCAGGGCCTGTTACGGGTGCGGTTCGAAGGACCATCTCATTAGAGATTGCACGGAGCTGGATGAGAAGAATAAGATTCAAGGTGCAAGACCTAGTGGAGTGACATCTAGAGGTAGACCACCGAGAATTTTTGGAGGCAGGGGTGGTAGTCAGAGGGGGCTTCTGATACGGCCGATCGTGCCGAGAACCGTGCTCCTGCTAGAGCATATGCCATTCGCGCACGAGAGGAGGCATCCTCCCCCGACGTCATCACTGGTACCTTCACTCTCTTTGATACTAATGTGATTGCATTGATTGACCCTGGTTCTACTCATTCATATGTATGCGAAACCTTAGCAACCAGTAAGACTCTACCTGTTGAGTCTACTGAGCTCGTAATTCGAGTATCAAACCCTTTGGGCCAATGCGTACTTGTTGATAAAGTGTGTAAGAGATGCCCTCTAATAATCCGAGAATCCTGTTTTCCGGCCGATTTGATGCTTTTGCCGTTCGACGAGTTTGATGTTATTCTTGGTTTGGATTGGTTAACCGCGCATGATGCGGTTGTGAATTGCAAAAGCAAGACTATCGATTTGAGGTGTGCAAATAACGAAATAATCCGAGTTGAGTCTGCGGACTTAAGGGGTTGCCAGCTGTAATATCAGTAATGTTGGCCCAGAAATATGTAAGGAAAGGGTGCGAAGAATACCTCGCGTATGTACTTGATGACAAGGAGTTAGAAAAGAAGCCCGAATCGGTGCCGGTGGTCTGTGAATACCCGGATGTTTTTCCTGAAGAGTTACCGGGTTTGCCACCTGTTCGGGAGGTAGAGTTTGGTATTGAGCTTGTACCTGGAACTACGCCTATTTCGATCGCTCCGTATCGTATGGCACTAACCGAGTTAAAAGAGTTGAAAGCTCAGTTGCAAGAATTGACGGATAGAGGTTTCGCTCGACCGAGTTTCTCACCTTGGGGTGCACCAGTATTGTTCGTGAAAAAGAAGGACGGAACCATGAGGTTGTGCATTGATTATCGTCAACTGAATAAAGTGACGATAAAGAATAAATATCCGTTGCCGCGTATTGATGATCTGTTCGATCAATTAAAGGGGGCATCGGTGTTTTCAAAGATAGATTTGAGATCGGGTTATTATCAGTTGCGGATTCGAGATTCGGACGTACCCAAAACTGCTTTCAGAACGAGGTACGGTCACTATGAGTTCTTAGTGATGTCGTTTGGGCTCACTAATGCCCCTGCGGTGTTTATGGATTTGATGAATCGGATCTTTAGGCCGTATTTGGATCGGTTCGTAGTTGTGTTTATTGATGACATCTTGGTCTATTCAAGAGATGAGGCCGAACATGCTGAGCATCTGAGGCTAGTGTTGCAAATTTTGCGGGATAAGCAGTTATATGCTAAGTTCAGTAAGTGTGAGTTCTGGCTAAGAGAGGTTAGCTTCTTGGGTCATGTGGTATCCGCATCGGGTATTCGGGTTGACCCGAGCAAAATTTCAGCCATACTTAACTGGAAGCCTCCGAGAAATGTTACCGAAGTCCGGAGCTTTCTAGGGCTCGCCGGTTATTACCGACGATTTGTCAAAGGTTTCTCGATGATAGCCACACCAATGACAAAGCTACTTCAGAAGGATGTTAAGTTCGAATGGACGGAGAAATGTCAGAAAAGCTTCGATCAACTGAAAACTCATCTGACTGAAGCTCCAATTTTGGTGCAACCCGAATCGGGTAAAGAGTTTGTCGTTTATAGTGACGCATCCCTACTTGGGTTGGGTTGCGTATTGATGCAAGAAGGTCGAGTTGTGGCCTATGCGTCAAGACAATTGAAGCCACACTAGAGAAATTATCCGACCCATGCTCTCGAACTAGCCGCCATTGTGTTTGCATTAAAAATATGGCGACATTATTTGTTTGGCGAGAAGTGCCACGTGTTTTCGGATCACAAAAGTCTCAAATATTTGATGACTCAACGAGACTTGAATCTGCGACAAAGACGTTGGCTTGAGTTGTTGAAAGATTACGAGCTTGTCATTGATTACCACCCGGGAAAGGCTAATGTGGTTGCGGACGCCTTAAGCCGGAAATCACTGTTTGCCTTGCGAGCGATGAATGTACACTTGTCTGTTCTACCTGACAATGTGTTAGTAGCTGAATTAAAAGCCAAACCATTATTGACTCATCAAATTCGTGAAGCTCAGAAAGTTGATGATGAATTGGTTGCAAAACGAGCTGAGTGTGTTCCGAACAAGGAATCGGAGTTTCAGATTGATGATGATGGTTGTTTGAGGTTTAGAAGTCGTTTGTCCGTTCCAAGGAATTCGGAACTCATTCCGATGATACTGAACGAAGCCCATTGTAGCCGAATGTCAATTCACCCGGGGAGCACGAAAATGTACAACGACTTGAAACGTCGGTTTTGGTGGCATGGTATGAAGCGAGACATCTCCGACTTTGTTTCGAGATGTTTAATATGTCAACAAGTGAAAGCGGAACATCAAGTGCCTTCAGGATTACTTCAGCCGATCATGATACCCGAGTGGAAATGGGACCGAGTCACAATGGACTTTGTGTCCGGACTGCCATTGTCCGCAAGTAAGAAGGATGCGATTTGGGTTGTTGTTGATAGGCTGACTAAGTCGGCTCACTTTATCCCCGTACGTACGGATTTTTCATTGGATAAACTAGCCGAATTGTATGTTACTCAGATTGTGAGATTACATGGAGTACCTATTTCTATCGTGTCGGATAGAGATCCGAGATTCACCTCGCGATTTTGGAAGAAATTGCAAGAAGCTTTGGGTACCAAGCTGCATTTTAGCACCGCTTTTCATCCCCAAACCGATGGTCAGTCCGAGCGGATAATTCAGATACTCGAGGATATGCTGAGATGCTGCATCCTTGAGTTTAGTGGTTCATGGGAACGGTATGTACCTTTGATTGAATTCGCTTACAACAATAGTTTTCAATCAAGTATTAAGATGGCACCTTACGAGGCTTTGTACGGTCGTAAATGCCGTACACCATTGTTTTGGACCGAGCTCGGTGAAAGTAAAATTTTCGGAGTTGATTTGATTAAAGATGCCGAACAGAAAGTAAAAGTAATCCGTGAAAGTTTGAAGGCAGCCACAGATCGTCAGAAATCGTATGCGGATCTGAAACGGAAGGACATTGAATATCAGGTGGGAGATAAAGTGTTCCTTAAAGTTTCGCCTTGGAAAAAGGTACTTAGGTTTGGCCGTAAGGGCAAGTTGAGCCCGAGATTCATTGGGCCGTACGAAATCTCCGAACGAGTGGGGCCAGTTGCGTATAGATTGATTTTGCCTCCTGAGCTTGAAAAGATTCACGATGTCTTTCATGTTTCGATGCTTCGACGCTATCGATCTGATCCATCGCATATAATTAGCCCATCAGAGGTTGAGATTCAAGCCGATATGAGTTATGAAGAAGAACCGATACGTATCCTAGCTCGTGAGGTGAAGGAGTTGCGAAACAAAAGGGTTCTGTTAGTGAAGGTGTTATGGCTCAAACATGGGATTGAGGAAGCTACTTGGGAAACTGAGAGCTCGATGAAAGAACGATACCCAAACCTATTTACCGGTAAGATCTTCAGGGACAAAAATTTCTTAAGTGGGGGAGAGTTGTGACAGCCCTAATGTGACCCTAGTCGGAAAGTGGTTTCGGGACCACAAGACGAGTCGTAAAAAAATAATTAATTGCTATATTCTGTGCTTATTATGTGTGAACATGAGTATGTGGAAGTTTCATTCCCTAATTTTACCAATTGCATGAGAAAATTGTTAATAGGGATCGATTTGAGACATGGAGAAAATATGATAGTCCAATTTAAAATGGTCTATTAGTGCATGTACCAAAAAGAGTGGACTTGCATGTCAAATAGACCATTTTTGAATGTGAATGGCCGGCCAACACAAGCATGCATTATGGTGTTCCCTTGTCTCCATTTTTTATATTTGTGGGAATTATGTATAATAAATTTATATTAGTAAGTGGTGATAAAAACAAAGTTCCTTCATCTTTTCTATCATCTTGCCGAAACCATAAGGAAAAGAAAAGAAAAAAAAATGGAAGCTAGGACATTCGGCCAAGTGAGTTTATAGATTAAGGTATGATATCATGTGGTTCTTTTGGCATTTTTTTGTGAAGTTGAGTTGTTTTGATGCTCATAACATGACCCATGTGTTGATTTTTGAGTTGTGTTGCAAGAAACCTTTGGTTATGTTCTTATATTCCAAAGTGATGATGTTTTGTAGTATGTGATTTGAAATGGTTATAGATGAATATGAACTAAGAAACATGTATTATTGAGTAAGTAGAAGATAGAAAGGGGTTTAAATGGGAGGTTCAATTGATTTGTTTTGTCCTTGTATGAAAAGTGGTTCTTGGTTATGGCCGAATGAGTCATCCTAGATTAGTTGAAAAGAATGTTCATGTTATGAGGTGATTTGAATAATTGACCGAAACATGAAAGGAATAATGAAAGTTGTATTAAGTTTAATGTGCATACTTTAGTCTA
The DNA here is from genome assembly GCF_007990345.1 of Gossypium hirsutum. Classification (NCBI taxonomy): domain Eukaryota; kingdom Viridiplantae; phylum Streptophyta; class Magnoliopsida; order Malvales; family Malvaceae; genus Gossypium; species Gossypium hirsutum. The sequence continues at coordinate 29,650,474 of NC_053439.1, read as the reverse complement.
AGTATTGAGGAGTATTCGGCTAAGATAGTTGAATGTGGGTGTTGCCGATTTTTAAATGTAGATTATGGGAGTGGCTATAATGGGCATTAAGATGTGGAACTTAGGAAATGTAGTTATATGTGGACTTACATGATGTTACAAATAGATGTGAAATTATGCTAGATTAAGGAAACTTGATTAAGTGTTCATGAGATGAAATTAGGTGTTTAAATGATGTTATAGTTGACATTGTACATGTATACATGCATTTCGGCCATGGTTTTTGTTTGAATTTGAGATTTTGCAATGTGATTTTCCTAAATTGTCTATGAATTTTTGGTTGTTGATTTCATGGTAATGGTATATTGAATCCATGAAAATTTAGTAAGGTTGCATTCGGCAACTTGCTTGAAATTAAAAATTGATGTCTAAGCTTAGGTGATTTCGATGATGATATATGTGTATATACATAAGTATATTTAGTTGATTCGGCTTTGGTTGTTGCATGAGGTTATTAGCCGAATATACTAACATACATATACATGTGAAATTGGATTGTAAATATTTAGCAAGGTGGTTAAACTAGTTAAATTATTGATTTAGCTCAAGGAGCTAAAGGAGGTGAATCGAGCAAAGGCAAAGAAAAGGTTATCGAGTAGCCGAGTTGGAACCGTCTTACCCAACACGAGGTAAGTCATTAAGCATGTAGTTGGTATTATTTCAAATGGTCATAATGTGTATGTATTGATGCTGAATGGAATGAATAAATATACACATATATATATGCATGTACGTATATGATGATGAAATTGTTGAATGAAAGAAAAGAGGTAAGATGTACTGAGTTGTTGATCTCGGCACTAAACGTGCGGGATAACCATTTATGACCATGAGATTGGCGCTAAGTGCGCGGGATTAAATTGTACAGCACTAAGTGTGCGATTCGACTATGTTGCACTAAGTGTGCGAAATGAATATGATGCACTAAGTGTGCGAATTGACCATGCGGCACTAAGTGTGCGAGTCTGACTATGTAGCACTAAGTGTGCGATTTGATTACGTCGCACTAAGTGTGCGAGTTGATTATATAGCACTGAGTGTGCGGGCTCAATATACATTCGTGAATCATTATGGACACTATGTGTGCGACACTATTGAGTCGATCGCGGACAGCGGATCGGGTAAGTGTCTTGAGTACATGGCTAATATGTGCTATGCTTATACTTGGTGTTGAGCTCGGTAAGTTGAACCTATGTGACAACTATACTTGAAGTCACGTACATAAAAATTTATCGTAGGATGGGTGAAAGGCCGTTTTGTTGTTTGATTGTAACGAAAATAAATTGATTTATGAAAATGCTTCAATGTCCTATTGATGAGTGTATGGATTGTGAATGCATGAATTGATATGAAATTGAATCGATAGGTTGGAGAAACTATGGCATGGTTCGGTATGGATGGAGTAAATTGTCTCATTCCATTTTGTTTCCTCTTGTGATAATGTTATTGATGTATAGTAGTGCATTGCTTATGACTTACTGAGTTAAACTCACCCGGTGTTTCCTTGTCACCCATTATAGGTTGCTTGGACTCATCTATTTTTGCGGGGTCGGGCCGTCATCGAAGTCATCACACCGGATAGCAAGTTTTGGTACTTTCTTCTTAGTGTGCTTAGAAGATCATTTTGGCATGTATAAGCTAGTACGTTGTGTTTGAATTATGGCATGTAAACTTTAAGCCATGCGAAAATGGCACGAATGTTCGATTGAGTTGGATCAAGGGTAGGCATGAAATGGACCTAGTTACTTTCGTAACAGATGCTGGCAGCAGCAGTGTCATGAGATTGAAAAATCACTAAAAATAGTAGGAGTGGAATTAATTGATGAATAAATTATGTAATCGAAGCTCGATGAGTCTGCTTTCATGAGGAAGTAACGAAAAGATCATATGGGCAGTATATTAAGAGATAATCAGATTTTTGTGGGACAGGGCCAGAACGGTTTCTGGATTCCCTGCTCTGAATTTGGAAATTCATTATAAATTAACCAGAGATAATTAGGGGTCGTACCATATATGTACAGATTCCTCTCTGAGTCTAGTTTTCATAGAAACAAACGGCATCAGTATTGAAGCCCCGTGCAGGGAGATATCCAAGTCGTTATGGGCAAAGGTCAGTGTAGTCGACCCCTGCAACTTGGGGGAATTTGACTAATAAACTGTACTAATTGGCCCAACCAAAAATTCTAGAAAAAAATACATAGATGGGCACATGAGTCTAGTTTCTGGGAAAAATTACGAAACTGATTTTTGAGTTACGAAACTCAAGATATGATTTTTAAAACGACTAGTACACAGATTGGGCAGTGTCTGGAAAAATAAATTTTGTAAGGGGTTAAAGCCAGTTAACACCTCGTGTTCGACTCCAGTGTCGGTTTCGGGTTCGGGGTGTTACAGTATTTGTCCTACTTCTAGCAGATATAAAAGATAAAATAATATAAGTCCAAATTTTAAGCAAAAATCCGTAGAGGCCTTTATTACAGTAAATACCCAAATAAAACTTTAAAATAAACTTAATTAAGTATGAAACAGTGTAAAAAGGGGTTGTGTGGCCACCGCAGAGTCCTCACTACTTCGATCTGCCTAATTCTGGGGGTCACCTGTACAGATAAAATAGAAGGGTGAGTTTACGAAAACTCAGTGTGTAATTCCCCTATAAGCAAGTAGACAAAAAACAATCATAGTCTGGGCCTAAGCCCACTTCAGTAACAGTTTCAGTTTCTATTAGGGCCTTAGCCCATTACAATACAGTAGCAGTCATGCGTTTGGGGCATGGCCCATTACAGTATCCATGTTTAGTACAGTAACAGATATGCAATATCAAACCCTACCCAACCAACCTTTACACTCCAACTACGTCCACCCCTACACTCCATGTGGGGATATAATCAACTCACCCATTCCTATACTCCAAAAAGTATCGAATGTGGCACTAGACAGTGATTTGTAGTTGAACTACCAGTAAATTAGGCTCGAGGCCTTTCAATGCACTTCCTCCGAACAATATAAACCCCCACGCCAATGCAATACAATATACATATATGACATGCTAAAACATAATATCATGCATAAAGTCGTGGCATACAGTATCAAACCAGTGTGACAACATCATGCTTATTAACATGCATAATCATATCCATCATACTGGTATTTCAATCAATTAGGGGTCTAGGTAAGCTTACCGACCCTATGGTAGGTTCACAGTCATCTTGGGCGACCCGTGCAATCTTAACATCAAAACTATGAAAAATGGGCCCACATGCCCATATTGTCGGCCCATGTGGGCCGACACGCCTCAAAATGGCCTTGGCCATGTGGAGCACACAGCCTAGCCCAAATATCCCATACGCACAAGTGGTTTACCCGTGTGACCCATACGGCTTACCACACAGGTGACCACATACCCATGTGACGTCGACATTCAGTTGTTTTGGCTTTTTGCCGAATTTCAATTTTAGAGTTGTGTTTACACACTTGACACGATTTTTGGTACGTAATGCTCCTAAGATAAACACACCTAAAACAAATGGCAATTCCATGCCCAACATTAGGCACACTTAAAACTAATACCACTAAAATGACAAGAATCGAACTTCATTGATGTTGCTTACCCCTACTGCTCCAACAAGATTTAGCTTACGATTCCGTAGGTAAGTAAATTTCGATGCGATTTGATGTTGTCAAATAAAAATTCGACATAACGGATGGTTAGAAACTTATCACAATTAAATAAATAAAATTTCCTAAATCAATTGAGGCATAACCCTCTTACCAAAAGACTTACCCACCAATGCAGCCAACGTTGAAAATACAGAAGACTGATTAAGGAAGAAATCGATGGAAAAGAGAGGATGAATGGGAGTTTCAGTAGAAATAAGGAGAAGCAATCGCCAACAGAGAAGAGAAGGTATTTCGGCAGCAACACAGGAAGATTGTAGTCAAAAGAAAACGAAACAAAAGATGTGGGGAAAAGAGAAAAAAAGAGACAGAATTGGCTATCGAGGCAAAGAAAAATAAAACAAAAAGGAAAGATGGTAGATGAGGAAGAGAGTAACGTCAGAATTGTTGGAGGGATTTTGGGAAAAAGATAAAACTGAATTTGGGAAAAGAATTAATTAAAATAAGATATTCCCTCAATCCCACATTTTTCTCCTAAAATCACTCCCCCACTCCCATAACCGTCCACTAGCATCAGACTTTTACTAATACACAAACACCTACACAACATCAAGCAAAAATATATCCCCCTTGCTAGCGCAGGGACTTGAACTCCAGTCCTCTTGCAACATTAACACTCCACCAAACCACTAGACCAACAGGCCCATTTTGACATATTTTACCATCTTATATTTATAAGCCTATTGATTAAAGATAGGGGTTTATTCAATTAAAAATAAAAATTTTCCCAAGAAAAGGCTTGAACTTGGGACCTCCCAAACACTCGCAGAACACATAACCACTAAAGCTAACAGATATTTGTGTCACAAACATACAAAAATAAATATATAAGGGATTTTTAGGGCGTTACAATTCGTATAGATCAAGACAGATCTCGTAGGGCTTTAGATCGGGGCAAAGAGAAAGTCTCAGATTAATCACCTCCATATCTATGTATACTCATCGAGGTAAGTTTGTGTAATTAAATTGTGTATATATGTTTTTAATTGAATCATAATTGTACTGTAAATTGCTATACGTACATACTGGTTGCATCTATACAATGTACGACAATTACTGAGTCCTGTTTGAACCTTAGGAATTCGTAAGATACAAATGACATGTCAATAGGGTTTACATGAATTGGGTGTTGGTCTTGAACGTCCTACCGATGGTTGAGGTCTGGCATGTGTTGCAGCTAGTCCATAGCTTGTGTGCTTGCATCATGTAGCTACGTTCCGACACACAGCTCGTGTGAGCATTCATGTATAGGATTTGATGGATTAAAGTTATATGATTTAGCACACTATGTGTGATCTATCCCTATTATCCAATGGTATTCTAAATGGTTCAATGAGCAATATTCTAATACGAAATGGTAAGAGTTCGATACGGACTATTACAGGGATACATGTGAATTATATGGGAATGTTGTTACATGGTATATGGAATATTGAATTGGATGATACATGTATATGAAACTTTATCAATTTTTGTGCTCATCCATGATTTTGGTTTATATATGTATTTACATGGCTAACATGGTTGGTGTATATGTGCTTAGGCATTTGGTCAAATTATGTTGGGATATGCTATGTTTATCTTATTATTTTGTGATTAAATGGTAGGTTACGTTTTAAGTTATGAACTTACTAAGCTTAAATGCTTACTCTATGTTATTTTTCGTGTTTTATAGTGAATCAAGAGCTTGTTTGGGTTGGAAGCTTATCGCCAATCCATACCTAGAATCACATCAAACTCATCAAAGGGTAATAACATCAAATCAGTCAAAAAGTTGCAACCCCGAATCATCAAAGAACAGTTTTTACAGACTTTATCAACTCCAGATTCTGACCTAAAGGGTTCGTTACTTTAATTACAAACTCAGTTGACTCAAAAGGTATTTTCTTATCTGACACTAAAGTTGTGCATACATATGAGTGCGTTGTCCCCTGGTCATTCAAAGCAATAACATTAGTATCAAAGATAGAAAATTTATCTTTGATCACATCAGCTGCTAAAGCTTCCTCTCAAGCACGATTCACATAAGCTCTAGCTGGTGCTCATGCCTCAGATATCACAGTAGAATCTTTCATCCCACTACCACTATTACCTGCATCCAGTGTTCCAGGGTGGTCTCCCTCTTGCAGCTATCTTACTCGGATGAGTAGTCTAAACCTTTTCTCTAACGGACCTTTCAGGACAGTCTCGGAGATAATGATTATAGGAACCACATTGAAAACATGACCATTATTTCAGTCTACATTCATCGAAGTGTCGCCTTTTACATTGTTGGCATTCAAGCTTGTTTCTGACACTGCCCATGCTCGTTACAGATGTAGCCTGAGGTTTCAAGCTCAAATGTTGTTTTCCTTTATCTTTCCCAAAATAATCCACCGAAGCTGATGAACGGCTATGATATTCTTTTGACATCTTCGATGGTAATGAGTATGATTTTCCCATAGGTTGCTTTCCTAAATCACAAGCCTTAGAATTGGCTTTTCTCTTCTCTTTGCTAACTTCCTTGGCCTTGTGTGCTTTATCGACTAAAACTACAAATTCTTTCAGCTCAAGAATCCCGACTAGCAACTTAATGTCTTTATTTCACCCGTCTTCAAATCAAGTGCACATTGCAACTTCTACTGGTACACATTCTCGAGCATACTTGCTGAGTTGCAAAAATTTCCTCTCATACCCAGCTACTGAGATACGGCCTTGCATCAATTTAAGAAACTCTTTATGTTTCTTATCTAGGAACCTTTGACTCACATACTTCTTTCTAAGCTCCGTCTTGAAGAATTTCCAATTTACTCGCTCCCTCGATACAATCACAATCAACATGTTCCACCACTGATAAGCTGAGTCTTTCAATAGAGAAACATCACAGTTCAAGCATTATGTCGCTGTACAAGACAATTCATTAAAAACCCAAACTGTATTTTCCAACCAGAACTCGATCTCTCTAAATCATCTTCAACTGTACCTCAGAACTATTCAGCCCCATACTTTTTAATTTTATCAATTGGAGGCTTGCTTACTCGTACTGGTTCGAAACCCTAAGGACCTATGGGGACCAGTGGGGTACAGATGGGGGTGGAGCTCATTGAGCCATTGGGTTCATTTGTACGAACTCAAAAAACCATTCAGACATCATCTGGAAGAAGGATTCCTGAGCCTCTCCTCCTTGACCCTCAAATACGGGTGTAATTCCACTAGACGCTGCTCTATGAACAGAGGCTTGCGAGTTACTTTCTACTTCATCAGAATCAGCTAGGTTAGACGACATTTTATCTATATGAAAACATAGTTCAAATCGAGTCAGGAGTTATCACACTCATAGGTTATATAATGGTATGTATTTATAGACTCATACATACTATGTTCAGCCCGAGAACCGACTAAACTGTAGCTCTGATACCACTAAATGTTCCCCTAACTCGTAGCCGTCGCCAGATCAGGGTTATGGATCATTATTGAACAAACAAAACAATTAAACATACATCTCACACATAATCATAAACATATCATATAACAATCATCTACATATGTATCGTCCTAAATTGAGCCCTCGAGGCCATTGAAGTAAATTAGAAACAATTCGGGACTAAATTGGAAACATTTTGAAAGTTCAAGAAAAATTAGAAAATTTTAAATGCAAGGGTCACACTCCCATGTCTCAGGCCGTGTAACAATCAAATTAGGGACACACGGAGGTGTCCCAGTCCGTGTCCTCACCTGTGTAACTCACTGAGTAGGGTCGTACTGTTGGAACGCCGGCACCCCTACGGCACAGCGGAAAGATAAAAAATTCGGCGATCCTAACCTTGGATCCATGTATGAGGAACGAATCGGGGTGAAATAAAAGTTTTGAAATTACCGAATCTTTATTCTGAGTAGACAACAACTCCTCAGCAACGAGTAATCTGATCTACTATCGAACCAAGCCGTAATCTATCGTGACTCCGGCCTCTACGTAATCCACCCAGTTAACAATGAACAGAAGGAATCCCCAAAACTGTTTTGGAAAAAGACTTTGCCTTGACGGCTGCTAGACCCCAAGGAAAGAAAAAATGGGATTTTTATATCTATTTTTAGGGTTTCTAGAAATTAAATAAATATAACAATCTTTTAAACTTAAAATTATAATTACATTAATTATAATAATGATTTCGGTAAACTATATATTTATTTGAATTTATATACTAACCAAATTCATGTTCCCATTATGCATACAACAACCTTGTACATAATGTGTTCGATATTTGATTACCTAATTAAATTAATTCTATAATTAATTTAATCCTAGCGACAACCAAACACAATACAAACTTTGTTTTATTCCGTTCATTTCAACTATAGGGTGTGACCCTGTAGGTTCTTGTAACGTTAGCAGTAATACTAGAACGATTCCAATGTTACAAACAATGAGTGGCACCTAGCAATGCATCATTGCTACCTAAGTCACAAGAAATCATGATTCGACATAACCTTTTTATGATTAACCTTTCATGCAATAATCATTAAGTCCTTTATCTCTGGATTGGACACAAGTCATGGAATAGTCACACTTGTATAGTCCATTCCATGTTCTTTGATATCTTAAGTAGAGTATGATATACAAATAAATATGACATCTCATATCAGCTTATTTGAGCATGGCCATGCATTCCTAGTCTCACTCAATCAAATGGCCTAAGATATTACTCCCATTATGTAGGATGGACTTTATCCTATATCGATCAACCATATCCCTCTACATAGATCGTGGTATATCCAACATCAGCCTTTATAAAACAACTAGTTACGGTGTACGTTTGACAGTATCAAAATATACAACTCACGATGTTGGGATTATGATGATCTCAAGTTTGAGGATCATATACATATTAATCACTATGAGTAATGTTGTCACAATTACATAATAATCCAAGAAACATCTCATAATGGGTTAGTCCAATATGTTCCCGTAACTCGTAGCCATCACCAGATCAGGGTTATGGAACATTATCGAAAAAACGAAACATTTAAACATACATCTCATACATAATCATAAACATATCATATAACAATTAGTCATATATGTATCATCCCTAAATCGAGCCCTCGAGGCCATTGAAGTATATTAGAAACAATTCGGGATTAAATTGGAAACATTTAGAAAGTTTAAGAAAAAGTTAGAAAATTTTAAATGCAAGGGTCAGAAAAGGCCGTGTAACAATCGAATTAGGGACACACGGAGGTGTCTCAGTCCGTGTCCTCACCCGTGTAACTCACTCAGTAGGGTCACACGGCCGTGTCACACGCTCGTGTTCCAGGCCGTGTAACTCTCGAAATAGCCCCACCCACTCGTGTGCCAGGTCGTGTGCTAGGCCGTGTAACTGCCTAACTTGCATGCAATAAAACCTATAAGGGACACATGGTTGTGTCGCCAGGCCTTGTGCCATACACGGCTAGTTCACACACTCGTGCGTTAGGGCGTGTGGACATGAATTTTCCCAAAATCAAGCCAATTCCATCACTAAATCATGCATATACCTAGTAGCTTTTCCTACACATATTCAAAGTATCAAAACAGGACCAAAACTTACATGTAACGACCAATTCAATAGTCCAAAATCAATCAACCAATATGCCATACAAGGCACGTCAAATGCATTCATCTACAACTTACTTAAACATGTATATATTTGATAACATTTCCATCATTAAACATAATTCAACTTTAGCAAATCATGCCACAAAAATGACCATAAGCACTTCATCACAAACTTAACATTTGAGCCATACCATTCAAACATCATATGTACCCAAATTGGTATAATTTGGCAAGCATCAAAAGGTATCAAATCCAAACAACTTATACATGCCAAAATCATCATCTAACATTTAACTAAAACCAAAACAAGTCCACCTATACATGCTATTATAACCATGGCCAAAACATAAAAAACTACCAAAATTTATGTTGGATAGTGTGAGAGATCTCCAACGAGCTTCCAAACCAATCGAGCTTCCGATAATCTACAAAACATAGGAAAAAAAACTACGTAAGCACATAATGCTTAGTAAGTTCGTAAAACATGAAACATAACTTACCATTTCATTATAGAACATTTAGTATAAGCATAATGTAATCCAATACATAAGTTAGTGCATTCTTTAGTGCATTCTTACATAATTCATTTGAATTAAACATAAGATGATTCATTTCTATGTGAACATATATCACTTGTATCATTTAACCTTTCCATTAACATATGCATTCATTTTACCACATGAAAACTTACCTTTTCAATCCTTTTAATTGCCCGTTAAACCATTTAAAATATCATCGAATACTCGAAAAAGCTCACACAAAGTGTGCTTAAATATATAATTGTAACCTTTCCTTTACATCATTGTTCACATGAGTTGTGAAATAGGTCTGCTCACACGAGCAGTGGATCGGAATGTAAGTTACACAATGCAGCTCAGACGAGCTGTGGAGTATCTGCAACAAATATAGGACATCAGCCATCGGTAGGACATTAAAGACCAGCACCCGAAACATGAAATCCTAATGACATGTCATTTATATCCTACGAATTCCTAAGGTTCAAACGGGATTCATTAACCGTCATAGCATGATTTTGGATATACATTGTTCAATAGCATTTAAAATACATATTAACAGATAATTAAACAACATAACCTTAATAATCCGTACATACGAACTTACCTCGACGACTAGAGCATAGAAACGAGATCAACTAATTCGAGGCTTTAGCTTTTCCTTGATCTAAATCCATACGTGGTCTATCTTACTCTAAATAGAAAAATTCAGTCCATTTAATACTTCTATTATTCAATTCAGTCCATATTTAATATTTTACAAAATTACTTTTTTTCCCCTAACATTTTAACTTTTCACAATTTAGTCCTTAAGCTCATAAGTTGAAATTTAAACATTTTAATCCTCTTCTCATGCTAGCCAATTTCTCGAGGGACCTAAATCAATCCTTACAAACCATCATTTCACAAATTTACCATAAATTTTTACTACTTTTACAAATAAGTCCCTAAATACAATTTCATCAAAAATCACTTTACAAAACTTGTTTATTTAACAGGGACCTATAATCTTTCATTAAACATCAAGAATCAAACAATAGCATTCATGGCATAACACTAAATCTTTAACATTTTTATAAATTGATCCTCGGGCTAGCTAGGTTAAGCTACAACAATCCTGAAAACATAAAAATCATTAAAAACGAGCTCAAAAATCATTTACATGAAATTGAAGTACTTACCTGAATCAAAAAACCCTAAAATGGTGTCTTTTTTTCTTTAATTTCGGTGGTGGAAGATGGATGAAGATGGAGAAATGTTTAGTTTTATTTAATTTAAACTTAATTAGTCATTTACCTTTTTAGCATTTAAAAATATTCAAAATTTCAAACAAACCTTGCCATGAATAACCACTAACCACATATATGGTCTAATTACCATCTAAGTCCTCCCACTTTAAAATTTCATAGCTATTTGACACATTTAATTATTAGAACTCTACTTTTATATTTTTTACAATTTACTCATTTTCACTTAATTAATCATGCAAACGTCAAAATTTCTTAACGAAATTTTAATACAACCTTACTAACATCCCGTAGACATTAAAATAATAATAAAATAAAAATTTACTCATCGGATTTGGGGGCCCAAAAATAATGTTCTGATTTCACTAAAAACGGGCCGTTATAACCTAAGTACAATTAATTAGCTAGGTCTAAAGACGTGAAATATAACTCTTTTTGAGAGTTATCATTTGGCGACAGTCATCTTCTTAAGTTCTTACATTATTTCTTAATTTTTTCTCCCGTGAATTGAATTGATTGAAATGATGTTTGGTGTTATTTTGAACTTGAATTTTAATTGCCAACCCATGAGCTAATTCACATAAGGTTGGGATTACATGATGAAGACTTTTATTTTCTTTAATGGTTGAAGCATATATTTGATTTAATCTATTGTTTCATTCAATTATTTTTATTTCTCAATTGTATGTGTACATTCCCTAGACATAGATGAGTGTGCAGTATGCCCATAAACTGAATCTGATTTTGAAAAGGTTGGACTAGTTGGCCTAAAATTGAATGATATAAGCGGGTATTTGACCAAATACTTGCAGCAAACTCTAGACATAGAGTAGTGTTTGTATAGAATGAAGACAAAATAGTGTAGGATCCCGTGCTAAGGCATATAGACAGAGGCCAGGTAACTTGAGATCCTACTCTTGAAAGAAGCAGGTCACTTTAGGTCTTCTCTAAGCAATAGATTTAGTACAATATTGTTGAGGCATTACTGAAAGTAAAGGTAGATTCTTAGTAATCACAACCTTCCAAATCAACTTCGTAGACCTTTTATCCCTTACCGTAATATCTCTGCCATAGCATTTTTAGTTATTTATTTATTCACTCGTATTTTATTCATGTAATTATTCTCATAATTGCTACTGCATTTGTACTCTTATCTTTGCATTTTCCAGTACTAGCCAATATACATTTCACACACATCCTTACTATTTTAATTTACCACTGTGTACTGAACTTTGTTTTGCCATAGCATTAATCATAACTCATTATCATGACTTTACCATTTCTATACCTAACCCGATCCTTGTAGAGATGATCTCACTTATCACTTTATTACTTGATCCGACGTATATACTTGCACCATTCCCATACCATATTCACATGCAATAGAACCACTCGCTACTGACTCTAACTTAGAATTTCTAAAGTTTCAATGAAAATACAAGGAAGAAGAAGAAGCAGAAGCAAAACGTACAAACATGTTATTTTGATGTCATTATATAGTAGAGACAACAAGGACAAAACTTAATGGAAATTTAAAGGATCCCACGACCGGTCTAAAAATTCGAGAATTAAGTATCAAATCATCTGCAATATCTTGGTTCAATTCTAACTAGGTTTCAACTAAACTCTAAAATTACTTACCACGTCATCGTAACATATACTAACAATGGATACAAACTTACTAAGCTACAAACTAACGAGTTCGCCCAAAACATCTGGGGTTAGAGGATAACTTAACAGAAGAGTTTGCCAAAACCTAGAGTTCGCCAAATGGCGAATCCCACTGAATATGCCACACAAAATCAAATACTCCACTAATTTACTCGTCAACTGTCCTTACCAAAAATAACTATGTGACAAATAATAACTTGATAATATCCATTGGACGGGTTGTTACATGGTTTTTGCACGTAAAGAAAAATAGAAGAAAATATTAACTCACTGGTTGTCTAATGTTTAACTAATACTAAGTGGTATTACGTGGTTGAATCGTAATACGAAAACACAACTTATATTACTAGACGAACCTAAACATGTCTTTAGTCTAATCGAAAATGAGAAACTAATTGAAAGGCTAATATGCCGTATATCAAATCTAATTTGGGAGATAGTTTATGTTGGGCATCAAAGTAGATGAGTCTTAGAATATAGATATATAAATGTGATTGACTTGACTGACAGTACATTGAACTAGACCTAAGAAGAATAGATCTTAAATTTTTATTTACGGATTTATTCATTTGTGACGTTCATAGTATGGCATACCTTAATCTTGAATGGATGATGGAATATGGATGCGTAACTTGTATACTTTGATGTAAGTAAAAGCCGGAGTTCAAATAGATAAGGAACTAAAAGTTGGTGCATTGGGTATACGACTTTTGTAGTATGTAGCATCATTCACAATAGTGGAATTCATAGCCTAAGACATGGCTAAATGATATCCTTTCATTGGAATTACGTGATAGATGAAAAGTAAATGTGACCACAAGTTATTCATCTTTGTGACGAATGACTTCATTACTATTTTCATGAATGAAGATATAATGGTTACTATGAGATAAAATAGGATTATATTGGGACAGAAAATTTATCCCAAAGATATTAAGGATATCCTAAGAGAGTTACACACTTATGACAAGCTCATTAGACGAGCACTGATCAAGTAGCTTTCTTAATGGCATGTCATTAGAGAGAGCTTAGTCATGATAATATAATGGAATGGCTTCATGACTAAATGAGTTTATAATTAATAGGAAAAAGCTTATACTTAATTATAAATCATTTGAGCCCTAATGTCATATGTCCAATAGGTCACTTTTCTAGCTAATTGAAATCGAAAACGAATTCCATGTTGAACCAAATGAAAAGAAATAGATAGAAATGATGAAATTAGAGAAATGAGAAACATTCAGAAAAGAATGTGGTTTTCTCACGTAGTATGGAAATGATTTGAGTATTAATTTATGGTTTTTTGAATTATTAATTAATTAATTAATTAATTAAAGTTCAAAAGTGGAATTAAATTAATTGGTCATTGTGAATCTGTTGAATGTAAAAATATTAAATACGTTTTCTCATAGATTCTTTTAGGGTAAAGTTTCTATGATTTTAACAGAATTAAAATCGGGTTGTGAAAATTATTTAATTGGGAAGTTAAGTTATTAGTTTCTGATGTTTATTTTGGAAATTAGAAAAACATGTGTTGAGTTGGATTGAATTATAACGTGTTGGGTTAAAATTTCAATAAGCACTTATGGTTGGAATCGAAACAAGTGACGCCCAAAACCCCTCATATTGGATACAAGGGATGACAAATCCCTGTAACACCCCTCATTCGACCAGATTGTCGGGTTCGATCTATACAATTCTACATTCACTACAAGAGCAACTTCAGATAATTTTACAGCACTCCACCAATCACTTATGCAACCAAGCATTATTTCTATTCTAATTATGCATCACAATCATTTCTAGGTATGACACGAGCTTACAAAAGCCCTTTTGTTAATCTAGACCTGAATTAGGATCAAATTGTAAAGTTTTGAAATTCTCATAATGATGTCGTGACTTCATAATCTCCATCATGACGTCGCCAACTCAGAGACTCACATCATGACTTGATGCATGTAACACCCCTTACCCGTATTCGACACCGGAATAGGGTACAAGGCATTACTAGAACACATACACTTATAAACATGTTAAACCGAGTTATCAAATTTCATTCAAATTTAAACTCTTCAAATTTTTAACATGCTTTTATAAATCTTCATGTTATAACTTCAAAATACTATATTTGTAAAAAATAGAGCTTCTGAGACCCAATACATACTCATGCAATCCAATACTTCATTTCCATTTAATTCACGTATAGTTCAATTTCATTAAGTTCAATACTAATACATATTTATCGTTTAACTTAATGTCCCCTTTTTGCGTCATTTTACACTTCAAGCATGAACTTAGTATTTCATTTCCTTTCCATTCCCGTTTCCTATGCATATCACACAAGACATAAATATATCATTCAACCATAGTCGCAAGCTAGTACATTTAAACATAATCCTTTTTGGAACTAACCACATGATAAACCATTTCACTAGAGATTACATAATTTAAACCCTACCACCCCTGTGATGATCAAAAGCATATTTCCATTTAGGCACTTACCATTTCAATGCATAACTTATAAGTTTAACGTGGCATAATCTAGCCACTACTTGGTCAAAGCCTAAGCATGTACATCAAATATGTTAACCAAATAAACATATAGCATAAGCATTATAAGCATGGATGAGCACAACATTTATTAATGTATCAAACTTACCAACATGTGTTAATTCATAAACCATTCATGACATTACTTCAAGCTAAATCATATTCCAAATATACCATACACACATACTATGAAACTTTATTTTCCCACATGAGCTTAAATCATGACCAATAATGCGTAAATATAAGCATAATTTCTATTTCATCCTTTATCAATTATAATCGAACATATTACCAATTATACATAAATCATTCATATATTTCTCAATTTTCCTCCTCCTCCTCTCCATTACACATCCTTAATGTGTATAACACACTTAAACCACATTATCCATACTTTTACTATTTTCCTATATGTAAATTCAAACTATCTATCTAGGTCAGAGTCACTAATTTATTTATTTCTCGAGCTACTAAGCTGTAAATTAAGATCTGTAAATTTTCCCTGAACCTAGACTCATATATCTTCTTGCCATAATATTTTCAAAATTTGTGGTTTATCCAATTAGTACAGTTTATTCTTTAAACTTTCCCTTAGTTCATTGCTTGATAGTTCTGACCTCTCTTCATTAAAAATTAATTATCTCATTGTACAAAATGCTAATATTATTCTCATTTGTTTCGCTTGAAAATAGAATCACTGAGGATTCTAAAAATATAAATTTTATCCTGTAGCCTACACATAGTACTACACACGTGATAGAAACTATTCGGTACGCATAGTAGCCTCCACATAGTACTACACATGCGACCCATCATTCCGGTACACATAGTAGCCTGCACATACTACTACACACATTCCGTGCCACACATGTGATCATTTCTGTCACTTCTTCGTATCCCTTTTTATTCTGAAGGTTTATTCGGGAATTTTTCTCTTTTTCTCACTTTTCTTTTTATCGATCAATTTCAATTTCTCGTCTTTCTTGATTTATAACAATATATTTAACTTATACAACATTCGCACTATTCATTCCAGTCCAAAAATCATACTTTGCCAAAATTATGTTGTTACCCCTCAATTTTTGCATATTTACACTTTTGCCCCAAAGCTCAGAAATTAAACTTCATCTCTTATTCTTATGATTTATTACATACTGAACATTTTTCTCTTCTATGGAAACATTAAATTCCCACTGTAACACTTTTGAACATTAGGTATTTTTACCGATTATGTCAATTTACTCGTTCTCACTTAAAATCGCTTAGCAAAAGTTGTTTAACATAATTTCTAGCTTCATATTCTACCATAAAACATCAAAATAAACACATTTCACCTATGGGTATTTTTCTAAATATAAACCCTAGGTTAAATTATTGCTAGAAATAGCTAAATCAAGTTACCGGGACTCCAAAAATGTAAAGAACATTAAAAAATTGGCTTAGAATCACTTATTATGGAGCTTGGAAGCTTGAAAACCCTAACCATGGCTTCCCCTTGCTAAATTCGACCTTATGGAGAAGATGGACAAAAATTGGCTTTTAATTTTGTTTTTAATTCATTGTAATAACTAAATGACCAAAATGCCCTTAATGAAAAACTTTGGAAACATGCCTAACCATGTTCATTTTTTCCACCAACTTAACCAATGGTCTAATTACCATATAAAGACCTCCAATTTAAATTTTAATAACAATTGGACACCTCTAACATATAAACTCAACTATTGCACTTTTACAATTTAGTCCTTTTGACTAAATTGAGTGCCCAAACGTCAAAATTTTCGAACGAAATTTTCACGAAATCATTTTGTGAATTTGTAGACCATAAAAATATAAGAAAAATAAATTTTTCCTCGTCAAATTTATGGTCCCGAAACCACTATTTCGACTAGCGCCAAATTCGGGCTGTTACAACTCTCCCCCTTTAGGGATTTTCGTCCTCGAAAATCTTACCAGATAGTAGATTAATGATTTGCTTCCACACAGTACATTTCAAATTCACACATGATTTTGGATTTTCATATCTTTTACAGATAATTACATAGATTCATAAGAAAATCAGGATAGCGATACTTCAGCATCATAATCCAAATATCATAACTCATGTGCTCATATAATTATAACATTTATCAATAAAAAATGTTATACTCCTTGATCCATACCTTTACAAGTTTCAACTCATAATCATTACATTTTTACTCAAACAATCAAGTGTTTACTTTTGTACTATCAGAATTAACTCAGTTGGAAAACATATCTGTCTCATCAAAATAATTTTCGTCATAAAGCAATACTGATAAGGGGGTGATGGTGAGGTCGTAAAGCCTCTAACTTACTCTCATATATATACATATATATGACTTTGCATTCATCATCATAACCACGTAGTTCATTCCAAGCAAATTAACACATCTATTTATTATGAATATTTTCTATCACCTACAATTTCACACAATGAATTTACTTACTCGAGCTCAATATTAATATCTAATTAAATTCCAATACTTAGCTTCCATTTTACTTACCGACATTTATTCAATTAGAGAACGTCTTACAGGATTGAGTACTTCATTTTCTCTATGTCATAGTCCAACTATGGTCTTACACATATTTACATATTGATGCCATAGCCCAGCTATGGTCTTACACAGTAGCACATATCTCATATATGGTCTTATACGGCAATCACATATCACATGTTGCCAAGGTCCAACCATGGTCTTTTTCGTCGATTCATCACATATCACTAAACGAAAGTACTCATTCCTACGTTCTATTCAATTTGATCTTCTAATTCAGTTTTTATACTATTATAATATTCATGATTCAATAATAAAGACATAAAACAAAACATCATATTACCTCTAATTTAACAATTAAACATAAGATTCTATCATGTGAACGTACCGATTTCACTTATTCTAGCAAATGTACATAAACACACATTCCATCTGTTTAAGTGAATTCGCTTACCATATTCACTTAATCAAATATGTTGAGCGCATAGCATCATATGATCACCAACATACTTGGATGAGCTTATAACAACATAAACTTTCATTTCATTTTGTTTTCAACCTATGATCATCTCTTTTCATACATGAACACATACATATCATGAATTTCTATTCTTACCTTTCCAAATTCCAACATAACGTGAGCATATTTCATTTATCTCAATATCATTTTTAGCATTATCGAAAATAGCTTGGTTGAAAATCATCCATGTCTTAACAAAACAATTTCGTTAGAGCCCAGAGATATCACACCATCACGAGTAATAACATGGCATGTATAGCTAGACTCACATATGCTAGGTTCGGTCTGAGAACTGACTAAACCGTAGCTCTGATACCACTAAATGTAACACCCTTTACTCGTATTCGACAACAAAATAGGGTACGAGGTATTACTAGAACACATACACTTATAAACATGTTAAACCGAGTTATCAAATTTCATTCAAATTTAAACTCTTCAAATTTTTAACATGCTTTTATAAATCTTCATGTTATAACTTCAAAATACTATATTTGTAACAAATAGGGCTTCTGAGACCCAATACATACTCATGCAATCCAATACTTCATTTCCATTTAGTTCACGTACAGTTCAATTTCATTAAGTTCAATACTAATACATATTTATCGTTTAACTTAGCGTCCCCTTTTTGCGTCATTTTACACTTCAAGCATGAACTTAGTATTTCATTTCCTTTCCATTCATGTTTCCTATGCATATCAAACAATACATAAATATATAATTCAACCATAGTCGCAAGCTAGTGCATTTAAACATAATCCTTTTTGGAACTAACCACATGATAAACCATTTCACTAGAGATTACATAATTTAAACCTTACCACCCCTGTCATGATCACAAGCATATTTCCATTTAGGCAGATACCATTTCAATGCATAACTTATAAGTTTAACGTGGCATGATCCAGCCACAACTTGGTCAAAGCTTAAGCATGTACATCAAATATGTTAACCAAATAACCATATAGCATAAGCATTATAAGCATGGATGAGCACAACATTTATTAATGTATCAAACTTACCAACATGTTTTAATTCATAAACCATTCATGACATTACTTCAAGCTAAATCATATTCCAAATATACCATACACACATACTATGAAACTTTATTTTTCCACATAAGCTTAAATCATGACCAACAATGCGTAAATATAAGCATAATTTCTATTTCATCCTTTATCAATTATAATCGAGCATATTACCAGTTATACACAAATCAATCATATATTTCCCAATTTTCCTCCTCCTCCTCTGCATTACACATCCTTAATGTGTATAACACACTTAAACAACATTATACATACTTTCACTATTTTCCTATATGTAAATTCAAACTACTGTGGTAGTCAGAGTCACTAATTTATTTATATCTTGATCCGCTGAGCTCTAAATTAATATCTGTAAATTTTTCCTGAAACTAGACTCATATATCTTATTACCATAAAATTTTTAGAACTTTTGGTTAAGCCAATTAGTACATTTTATTCTTTAAAGTTTCCCCTGTTTCATTGTTCGATAGTTCTGACCTCTCTTTACTAAAAATTAATTATCTCATTGTATAGAATGCTAATATTATTCTTATTTGTGTCTCTTGAAAATTGACTTACTGAGGATTCTAAACATATAAATTTTATCCTGTAATTATTTTTTTTACAATTTTTAACAATTTTCCAAAGTCAAAATAGGGGATTCTGAACTCATTCTGACTTTGTCTAACTAAACTTCAAATACCTCAAAATATATAACTCTTTTGCTTGTTTTATTTCTTTTACGTGAAAATAGACTCATTCAGCTTCAATTTAATATATTATTCTTCCTTGAATTCAATTTCCATCATTTTTGGTGATTTTTCAAAATCACACAACTGTTGCTGTCTAAATTGTTTTGTTGCTAAATGTACTCTTTCATAATTTCACTTTTTCACTTTCAATCACAATTCAATTCAAAATTCACTTTTCCATTTCTAAGTCGATATTCAATTCAATTCCACACCTATATTCATTATTCAATTACACTTAGTCAATTTCCCAATGAACACTTCGGAATAATAATAGATACTCGGTGGATTTAGCACATAGAAACCACCTTATTAATCAATGATGTTCGGTTCACATAGTAGCCTGCCCATAGTACTACACACGTAATCGAAACTATCTGGTACGCATAGTAGCCTGCACATAGTACTACACATGCCACCCATCATTCCGATACACGAATAGCCTGCACATAGTACTACACACGTAACCATCACTTTCACTTTTACATAGTGGCCTACACATAGTCCGTGTCACACATGTGATCATTTCTATCACTTCATTCGTATCCCTTTTTATTCCGAAGGTTCATTCGAGAATTTTTCTCTTTTTCTCACTTTTCTTTTTATCGATCAATTTCAATTTCTCATCTTTCTTGATTTATAACAATACATTTAACTTATACAACATTCACACTATTCATTCCAGCCCAAAAATCATACTTTGGAAAAATTACATTTTTGCCCCTCAATTTTTTGCATATTTACACTTTTGCCCCAAAGCTCAGAAATTAAAATTCATCTCTTATTCTTATGATTTATTACATACTGAACATTTTTCTCTTCTATGGAAACATTAAATTCACACTGTAACACTTACTTATGAACATTAGGTATTTTTACTGATTATGTCGTTTTACTCGTTCTCACTTAAAATCGCTTAGCAAAAGTTGTTTAACATAATTTCTAGCTTCATATTCTACCATAAAACATCAAAATAAACACATTTCACCTATGGGTATTTTTCAAAATATAAACCCTAGGTTAAATTATTACTAGAAATAGCTAAATCAAGTTATCGAGACTCTAAAAATGTAAAGAACATTAAAAACGGGGCTTAGAATCACTTACTATGGAGCTTGGAAGCTTGAAAACCCTAACCATGGCTTCCCCCTTGCTAAATTTTGCCTTATGGAGAAGATGGACAAAAATTGGCTTTTAATTTTGTTTTTAATTCATTTTAATAACTAAATGACCAAAATAACCTTAATGAATAACTTTGGAAACATGCCTAACCATGTCCATTTTTGTCAACCAACTTAACCAATGGTCTAATTACCATATAAAGACCTCCAATTTAAAGTTTCATAACAATTGGACACCTCTAACATATAGAACTCAACTTTTGTTCTTTTTACAAGTTAGTCCTTTTGACTAAATTGAGTGCCCAAACGTCAAAATTTTCGAACGAAATTTTCACGAAATAATTTTGTGAAATCATAGACCATAAAGATATAATAAAAATAAATGTTTCCTCATCAAATTTGTGGTCCCAAAACCACTATTCCGACTAGCCCCAAAGTCGGGCTGTTACAATGCATATCGATGTCGCGACATTACTCACTATCAACTCAAGTTGTGACGTTGGGAGTTGGTAGTCATGATGATGCCTCTGGTTTTGGAAAAAATACCATTTGGTTCCAATTCAATAGTTTGCAACACAAAATAATTGATTTATACATCTTTTTTACAATAAAAAACATCCTAATTCCATGCAATTTCATGTCAATAAGATCACATAACCATTTCAATCAAGCATTGAATATGCCAATTACCGTAAAATCATCAATTGAATTCCAACTCATCTTTACACCTAAACATACCAATTGTAAATTAACAATTCATGAGTCCTACCAAACTTGAACACCTATTCAACTTTAACTTTTAAGTCCTAGTTTTACCATTACATAATCAAGTTCATCATTTAACAACTTACGTAGTTTATGTCCATATGTGCAATTGACATTCATCATCTAGGTTAGGCATTTCAACTAGACCAATTTCGAATCATAACATACCAAACCATTTAAGAGCATGGTTTTAATTTTCATAGTATCAACATGACCAAATATGCTCTGTATTGATTATTCGCGGTTGAAAAAGTTGAAAATCAAGAACAAATATTTGTTACTGTGTATCGATGATTTGTTTGATCAGTTGAAAGCTACAACTGTATTTTCCATGATTGATCTGTGATATGGATATTATCAACTGAGAGTGAAAGATAGTGACGTGCCAAAAATAGTGTTTCGACGCAATATGGTCACTATGAAGTTTTAGTGATGCCATTTGGCCTAATGAATACTCCTATTGTTGGAAAAAAAATCCTATTTCAAAATATTTTTCTTGTACAATGAAATATTAAAATTTTTAAAATTGACCCGTTTTGTGATATTTATAGCAAAAAACCCTAAACCAAATTCGCACCTATATTTTTCAGATAGAAAGATCCTTGTCATTCTCGAGTTTCAACAACACGACCTTCTCTGCTATTATCGTACCACGAGCTACTTCAAGTGTGAGCTCGAACAATTCAAATCAAAACACAGAACTAGAAATAGTTTTCTTTGTTTAAGTGTGAAAACAAAAATCTCTTTTCAAATAGAAACCAACATAAATTGTTATTTCAGAAAATAGATTTAATAGTTAAGAATAAATTCTGTTTATTTTCAAGTAGAGTAGCAATATCTTAAGGTTGTATAAGTAGTCCTGCTGGTGCCATCTATTTATAGGGAGAGGAGGTAGAACCCTTTTTGAATTGTAGAATTTTATTTCAACTAGAAAAATAAACTCCTAGTTTATTTAGGAGTATAGGGGGCGAAAACCCTAGTTAATAATACTACGATTTTTCATCCCGCTCATTCACATGAGGGGCTTTGGGGGCTCTCCCATATCGAGTCCAATTACAAGTACATTATAGGCTTTTAATGCAATACTTTATAATTTGTTCCAACCCGATATTTGTTTTTCTATTTCCCAAAACAAACACCTTAATATTTTTCCAATTAAACAATCTTGTCAACCCAATTCTTATCCTACTAGAGTCATGCCAACTTTATCGTAAATGGATCTATGAGAGAATATATTTAATATTTATATATTCAACGGTTCACTATGACCAAATAATTTATTTTCAGTTTTGAACTTCATTTAATTCAAAAAACATAAATTCATTTCCAGGTCATTTTCATTTTTCATTTTCATTGTGGAGACAACCACAATTATTTTCAAATGATTCAATTTCTCCATTTTCTTTTCCATTTTGGAGAAAACCATAATAGTTTCTAAATGTTTTCCATTTCTCCATTTTCACCATCTTCATTCATTTTTGTTCATTTGATTCAACATGCAATTCATTTCTAGTTTCAATGAGCTAGCAGAGGGACTAATTGGACGTATGCAATTGAGGCTCAAATGATTTATAATTAAGTTCCAGATTTTTGCCTATTAATTATAAACTCATTTACTCACAAAGTTATTCAACTATAGTATGGTGACTGAGCTCTCCCCAATGACATACCATTACGAAAGCAACTCGATCAATACTCGTCCAATGACTTTGTCATAAGTGTGTTACCCTCATAGGATATCCTTAATCTATTTGGGATAATATTCATCCTCCCAATATGATCCTATTTTATATTATGGTAACCATTACATCTTCCTTCTTGAAAAGTAAATCACTATCATATAGTAATCAAGTCATTCATCACAAAGATAAACAACTCGTGACCAAGTTTACTTTTTCATCAACCATGTAATGCTAATGAGAGGATATCATTAACCCATGTCTCGGGCTATGAATTACACTATTGTGAATGACACTACATACTGCAGAAGTCGTATACCAAATGCACTAGCTTTTGGTTCCTTATCTATTTGAACTCAGGCTTTTACTTACATCAAAGTATACGAGTCACGTATACATAGTCCGCCAGCCACTTAGGATTTAGGTATGCCACACTATGAATGTCACAAGTGAATAAATCCATAAATAGATTTGAGATCTATTCTTCTTGGGTCCAATCTGATGTATTGTCAGTCTAGTTAGTCACATCTATGTCTCTATCATCTAGGAGACATCTACTATGATGCCCAAGACAACGCATCTCCCAAATTGAACTTTTTAGACAAAATACTAGTCTTTCAATTGATTTACTCATTCCTGATTAGACTAAGTACATGCTTAGGTTCATCTACTAATATAAGTTGTCTTTCCATATTACGATCTGACCACGTAATACCTCTAAGTATTAGTTTAAACATTACACAACCAGTGAGTAACATTTTCTTCTATTTTTCTTTGCACGCTAAAACCATACGAGGAGAATTATACAAAGTATAATAATGTAATCTGCTAATTTGTTTTATTAACCAATCTATTTGAAAAAATTACAAGTGTACATAAATGAAAATACTATACTTGGGGCACCAGATCCAACACCTACAACGTTCATGGATCTCATGAATCGCATTTTTTAGCCATATTTGGATCAGTTCATACTAGTCTTCATTGATGATACCTTAATATATTCAACGTTAGAGGTAAAACATGATAAGCATCTGAGAATTATGTTACAAGTTTTGCATGAAAAGCAGCCATATTGGAAGCTTAGAAATTATGAATTCTTGTTATTAGAATTTGTCTTTCTAGGCCATGTTATTTTGGATTAGGTAATTCATGTTGATCCTAAAAATATTGAAGTTGTTCTACATTGGAAGTCACAAAAAATGTGCCAGAAATCTGAAGCTTCCTAAATTTAGTTGGTTGTTATAGGAGATACGTGAATGGATTCTAAAATATAGCTTTGCATATGACAAAGTTATTGTAAAATAATGTGACATTCATGTGCAATGACCAGTTATAGGAAAGTTGCGAGAAGTTGAAGGCCATGTTGACGGAAACACCAATTTTGGCCTTGCCCAAATTGATAAAAGAATCTATATTGTTTAGTGATTCTTCATTAGGTGGATTGAGTTGCGTATTAGTGTAGGATGGTAACATAATTTCATATGCATCCTGGCAGCTGAAACCACATGAATGCAATTATCCAACGCATGATTTAGAGCTAGCTATTTTGGTGTTTGCTTTAAAGATCTAGAGGCATTATCTGTATGGTGAAAAATGCTATATTTATACAGATCATAAAAGTCTGAATTATCATCTCTCCCAAAAGGAGTTAAATCTGAGACAGGGTTGCTGGATTGAGTTGTTGAAAGATTATGATTGCATAGTTTATTATCATTCTGAGAAAGAGAATGCAGTAGATAATGCCTTAAGTGAAAGTCAACGTTTGACCTAAGAGTAATTTTCACTCAATTGAGTATTTTTTATGATGACATCTTGTTAACTGAATTGAAAACAAAGCTTTTGTTGATTGATCAGATAAATGAGGCACAATTTACAGGTACTAACCTGGAAGAGAAAATAAAGGTTGCGAAGTGAAGCAATAATAAGAATTTCAACATTGATGTGAATGATTGTCATCAATTTCACAATCGAATTTGTGTACTTGACGATGTTGAACTAAAGAAATTGATTCTACATGAAGCTCACAATGGTTCTTTCTCTGTGCACCCTGGTGGTGCAAAAATGAATTGTAAATTACGAGAATCATATTGGTGGCCAAGGATGAAAAGATAAAATTTTTAATATGTTGCTAAATTCTTGACTTGTCAACGAGTAAAAGCTGAACATTAGGTTCCCATTAGGTTATTTTAACCTATTTCGATTCCTAAGTGGAAATAGGAACGAATTGCGATGGATTTTGTCATTGGCTTGCCCACTTCACTAAACAAAAGAAATGTTATCTGAGTGATAGTGTCCGATTAATGAAATCTTCTCATTTTCTAGTAGTAAGAACTGATTAGTCACTTCCAAAGCTTTTTGAGGTGTATATTGATGAGGTAATAAGACTTCACAGTGTACCGATGTCAATTAACTCGAAGTGATCCTCCTTTCACTTCAAGAATTGGGAAGCAATTGCATGAATCTTTGGGTATGAGGTTTAATTTCAGCACAACTTTCCATCCTCATTCTGACAACCAATTTGAATGTGTTATCCAGATGTTAGAAGATATGCTTCGAGCTTGAGTCATTGGATTTCAATCTGGTTTGGAACATTATTTTTTTGTAGTTGAATTTTTTATAATAATATTTTCCAATTGAGCATTCTAATGGCTCCATGTGAAGCTTTGTATGGCCAATAGTGTAGAACACCTTTGTGCTAGTCATATTTGAGTGAGAAAAAATGATTGGGTTGAAAATGGTGCAAGAAACATAATATAATGTGAAGATGATAAAAGGTAGATTGAAAGAAACATCTGATAAATAGAAACCATATATCAATCTAAAATGAAAAGAAATTGAATATGTAGTGGGTGAAAAAGTACTCCTAAATGTCTCTCCGTGGGAGAAAGTGTTGTGCTTTGGCTGCAAAGGAAAGCTAAGTCCCAAATTTATTGAGCCATATGAAATCATTGAAAGAGTTGGACTAGTTGTGTAACACCCAAAAATAGGGCCTAAAAGTTTTAGGGGTATTTTAGGAATTTTTTCCTATATAAGCTCAAAGTTTCGTAAGGCTAGTACTCGATAATGTTTTCGACTATGGCATCTTAGTTGTGAAATCAATTTTTGAAAGAGTGTTCTAGAAAACCTTAATTGTAGAAGAAGGACTAATTTGTAACAAAGTCAAAATAATAGGCATTTATGTTGGAGGTTTACCATTTTGTAAAATTGAACCTATTTCTTCCCCTTCAGCATGTTTTTCACATTTATTTCTTTTCCCTTCATTGTGCTTGCCACTCCTTTCCATTCCCTTTCTATTTCTTTCAAATTTTTTATTCCCAAAACACAATATCTTGTTTTCCTATCATTCCTAAGTCATTTACCATTACATAACCCCAAGAAGAGTACCCAAAACTCCACAGATTTCATCATCTTCTTCAAACATGGGTTTTTGGATTTATGTTGAAACTCATTCATTCTTTCAAAAAAAGGTAATACTTCATGTATCCATTGCTTTTAATGTTATTTAGACTCTAAAACTGAATTATTAGCCCTCAAATCACATGTTTTAAATAAAAGTTGAAAATCAAACCATTAATGATGGACTTTTGGATTTTGAGTCAAAACTTGGTTTCAAAGTGTTTTTCAACTTATCTTAGCATGATTAGAAGGTTTTTAAACTTATCTTGAAGTTTCGTTAATAATTTCTCAAGTTTTAATGCATTTTGTGAAATTGCCTAAAAGATGTCGGAAAATATCGGTACCATAAAATGAGTTAATTTGTCTAGTTTGAAGGTTGTGAATTAGGCGTAGATGATTAATTTGATGAACATAATTGATTTTAGGCAAAAAGATTGAGTATAGACCAAGATATTAGAATTTAAAGTTTTATGTGTTAATAGTTTAAGTTACATGGGAACTTAGCTTAAAGCTTGTCTTTTAGTTGATTTGAGTGAATTCTTAGTTGTTATTTGACTGTGGTTATTGCATGATTTTTGTGTAGACAGCTTTGGATTCGTTACAGCTTGCTACGAGCTAGGGAAGCGTTAGTTGAGCTTTCGGCAAAAGCATAAAGTGGTGGGTGTATGAAACTGCTACTCGTAAACATGAGTTATGTATTATTTGGGAATTGCTACTCGTAAACACGAGTCAAGTATTATTTGGGACCTGCTACTCGTAAATACGAGTCATGTATTATTTTGGAATTTAGATGAACCCATAATTATCTTGTGATTTTGTGGTTATGTATGGTGCTTGCAAAGTGGTATGTGAATATAGTGACTATTGTGTAAAGTGAAATTTTATACATGAAATGAATGAGAATGGTATATGCTATATGACTATGCTAGTGTTTCGTAAAAGATGCTAATATGCAGTGATAGTTCATGGATAATCAATAAGTAATGTGTGTTATTTTCGGGTATTTTGGCCTTGTGAGCTTGGAACCATTGGATATAGTTGGCATGCCATAAGATTGTGAGTACTCACTTATATTGTAGTGGTTTTAGGTGTTGAGGCCTTGGACATGTTTGGAGGTATAAGGGAATGAGAGCTAAGCTCTATTCAATAGGACATGTGAGGGGAAATAAAGAGAGTGTTGCTATAAGCTTCACTTTTAGGACATGTCTGACTCTATGAGTCTATGTGGTGTAATGCAGATCCATGTATCCGATGTGTGATGATAGAGCTCACTATATGTTTCATAACACAAGTGCTATCTTTTCCCATTTTATCATATTTTATGTAATTGTGTGGATTATGTTCTACATTTGAATGAGTATGTATGCGTTATGAGAATGAAGTATTAGATAATGCATGACTTAATACTATAAGATGTTAGACTTGAGAATAAAGTACTTGTGAGTAACTAATCCGTTTTATTACATGATGACATGTTTGCGCTGTAGGATATTATTGCATTTACTGAGCTTATTAAAGCTCACCCATTCATTTCAGCCCATGCAGATAAGAGACGTCATGGTGTGGACGGTGTAGTTTTCGAGGGAGTAATCCAAGAAAAACTGGTTATTCTTCGTAGGTTCTTTATTTTTTTTATTTGTTTTGGGGAAATAGGCAATGTGGTAGACTTATTATAGTTACGTTGGATTCTAAACATTTGACTTAGTTTCTAAGAACATCATGTTATTACTATTGCTTAGGATTATAGACATTGATGTTGGCATGATGATATTTTTTCGGACTCATTTTTTGTATTTTCTACTATTAATTAAGTCGTATGAACAATTATTTAACTTAGTACTTGATGCATGTTGTTTAAGAACTATTTGAGATGGATTATTTATTTTTGTATACTGCATTTCTAGCTCTAGAAACAGAGGAATCGATATCGGGTTTTGAAAATTGATACCTCAATGAACTAAAACGTACTAGAAATAGAATAGAGATTTGGTATCGATAACTTTACTCGAGTATCGATACTTTGTTTGGTGGTACAAATATTTTCTAATAGTTGGGTTCTTAATCAAGAAACAATATGCTCATTTGATATCATTTTTCCAAGTGGTATCAATACCACTCAAGGAAAATATCGATACTTGGATGTCAGTATCGATACCTACGGACAATTTTACAAAATTTTGCTAATTAGCCCTTATGTATGATACTGGCTGTATGTAAGATAGATTAATGAATGATTTGGATGTAGTAATGTTTAAATAACTTTTGAGACATCTTAAAACTTATACAAGTTAACAAAAGATGATTGGTTTACTTGAAACTAGTTTTATATTCAATGTACATGTAATGAGACAGTGGTGTGACATCCCATATCTAGGCCTCGCAACTAGGCTGGGTATGAGGAGATACATTTGGTGGTATCAGAGTCTAGGTTTAATAACTCTTGGACCTAGGTGATTGTTGTGTGTTATGAGTTTTGAAACTCACGAGTCTAAATCTCTCCATTTTCTTGATATTGGTGATGTAACTCTGATTGAGTGGCATGAAACTGTTTCAAATGTTTTGATTGAGTTGCATGTGGGGTAGGAATGAGAACACATTACCTTTAAGCATAAAGTTTTTTGTAGGAACGAGACTTGGATCATTCCCACCAATCACATCATTTATTTGTTTGTGTGTATGCTAGATTATTAAATATGCCTCCTAGATGTGTTAACGTGAGAGCTAGTGCTCAAGTGGATGGTACGTCCTCTGCACCTCCTTTACCACCGCCTAGAGTGAACATACCTGATGAGGGTGTAGGCCCTTTGATAGAAGCCTTGATAGCAGCGTTTCAGCAGATTACTGGTGCTAACCCTACACCCACACCTGACAATCTTGCACTGATTAATCGGGGTCTGTCGCTTGAATTTCTTCGGGCATAAAGAGTTTTATGGAGTGAAAGGTACTGATCCAAATGTAGTTGAGTATCAGTTGGAAGGAGTTGAAAGGATCCTCAAGCAGATGTCTTGCTTTGACGAGGTGAAGTTAGGTTGTGCTATGTCCTTACTCCATGGTGAGGCTCCTCGTTGGTGGGATACAGTTAGGAGAGGTACTGTTACTGATAGGTTGACTTGGAGCTACTTTCTCGAGGTTTTTAAGAGGAAGTATATGGGGGAGCAGTATATAGAGGCTCGTAAGTGTGAATTTTTGCACCTAATTCAGGGTGGTTTATCTGTTGTGGATTATAAGGCTATGTTTGTGTGACTTAGTCAGTATGCACCTGAGATGATTCTTTCGAAAAGGGACCATTGTAAGAGGTTCTATTTTGGGCTAAATCGCTAGATTCGGGTTTATTTTGTAGTACAAGCTAGAGAGAATTTTGATGAGTTAGTTGAGAGAGCTAAGGTTGTGGAGGAGACCTTATCTGAGCCGCCTCGTTCTGTGGTTACTGATTCTGGCAAGAGAGCTTCCGATTGTGCATCAGGTCGATTGTCTAAGAGAGGGCATGATAGTCATGTCTCTGGTAGAGGTCTGAAACGTAGGACTCGACCGAGTCAGCCTAAGTAGCAGAGTAGTACTGTTGTTAGTGCTAGTGGTTCAACAGGTAGTTCTGGATGTGTACACTGTAAGCATAGACATTCTGGAGAGTGTCGTAAGTTGACTAGTGGATGTTTCAAATATGGTACGAAAGAACATTTTCTAAAGGATTGTCCACTTAGGGTTGAGGTTTCACAAACTCAGAGTTCGACACCTACTACTATGCCTACTAGATGCCGTGGTCGCGATAGAGGTATAGGGAGATCAAGTGGGCGGTGGATTATTGCTCACACTGCTACTACACTGTGACAGCCCTAAAGTGACCCTAGTCGGAAAGCGGTCTCGGGACCGCTAGACCGAGTCACCAAATTATTTGAATGTGATAATTATTGCCTAAAATATGTGAATATAAATGTGTGAAAGTTTTAAGCTTCGATTTAGTTAATTGCATGTGAATTTAGTTGATAGGACTTATGTGAGAAAATTTAGAAATGTGCTAGGCAAATGCAAGTGGCCTAATAGTGCATGTAATCAAAGGGGTGGACTTGCATGTCAATTTCCCCCCATTTAAGTACTAGTGGCCGGCCATGACAAGGGATGATGGGCAAACCATGTTATGAAACATGTTGTGTTAATGGAAGAATAAAATAAGAAGCATGGGGAATAAACTAATAAGAAATTGAAGGAAGAAAACAAAGAGAAAAAAATGTGTTCATCATTCTCATGAATGACCAAAAAAAAAAAGAAGAGAAAAGCTCTCATGTTGTTCTTGGCCGAATAGGAGAAAGAAAAAGAAGGAAAAAGAGCTTTGAGGAAATCGACTATGGTGGTTTGATAGACTAAGGTATGTTTGATGATGTTCCATGAGATGCATGCATGTTTTAGTAGTTAGCTTGAGTTCTAAATAGCCCATGGTTCAAATCTTTACTATGTCATGGAGATGATATTCGGCCAAGGTGGATTGGTGTTGATATCATTTGCATGCTAAAAGTGAAGCTTTGTAATGGTGCATGTGATGGTGGATTGATGATTCTTGAATCTTCTTTTTAGCATTTTTGAGTGAGACATTAAGTTCTTTGTTTAACCATGACCAAAAATTGAAATGGTATGGTGTTGTGATGCATTTGGCCATGGTAGGAAGTAAAAGAGAAAATATGGTTGTTGTTAGATGAAGTAGAGTCTAACAAATAGCACATATGTGCATTAGTTGCTAGATGGAGAAGAATCGGCTAGCAAGTTGTGTGCTAAGGCCGAATATAATTTTTGTATATTAATGAGTAATGCATGTGTTGAATTGATGGAAAGGGAGAGGATGCTTTACTAGTGTATATATGTGTATGGGCCAAGTTTTGAACTTGAAACAAAATGGTGTTTAGTCAATACAAGTGACCATACTTGTAGAATGTATTGAGTGTTGCAATCGGCCTCAACATAGACATGTATGTTCGGCCACATGAATGAGTACATAAGTTGATGTGTATGTTCAGCCATAGGTAAGCATATTGATGGCTTTATCTTGACTTAGAAAATTCGGCTAAGGGAAATATTAGCTAGTATGTTGAATTCGATTCGTAATTTCGCACATATGTGACTCTAATGTCTAATGTATATATGGGCTAAGTACCTTGAGCTTCTCTTTTGATGTTCGAATGAATTGTATTAAATTGCTTGATGTGATTAAAAATGCGTATGACCATTGTGTATTTGAGCTAAAAGGTGGCCATATGACCTATCAAACTCCTTGTCATATTCGGCCATAAGCTAGCAAAATGAGACTTTAATGAGTTAAATTTGTTTGAATTAAGCTCAAGAGCAAAGGGGAACTAAATCCGATAAAGGGAAGGAAAAAGTGGTCGAATAGCCGTCGAAACCGTTCGACAACATCCGAGGTAAGTCTTCGAGTAATGACCCTACTTGAATTATATTGAAATGATTAGTCATACTATGACGGATAGCCGAATGTGCATAGAGACTATGTTATAAAGCCAATTGAAATCATGCTCTTTGTGTGTGGCTATTGAGCCGAAATTGGAAAGGTTTAATAAATGTTTTGTGTTTGAGCCTTAGTAACGAAAATGAAATATGGATGTGTCATGATTATTGATATATGTGTGCATGAGCATTTGAATGATATCCGGGCTAAGTCCCGAAGGCATTTATGCTAGTGATTTTATCCGGGCTAAGTCCCGAAGGCATTTATGCTAGTGATTTTATCCGGGCTAAGACCCGAAGGCATTTGTGCGAGTTGATATATCCGGGCTAAGACCCGAAGGCATTTGTGCGAGTTGCTATACCCGGGTTAAGACCCGAAGGCAATTGTGCTTGTGGTTATATCCGGCTAAATTCCGAAGAAACTTGGGTTCGAAGGTGAGCGTGTTGTGCTGTAATAAATTCAATTAATACGCTCGAAAAACCCAAACGATAAGGTATGTTTGCGTGTGCACCGGAAAAGTCGATTCGTTTTAAATAGTATTCGTTCAATCGACTAACGAACTTTCGGCTTTTAGATAGGTTAATACCTTGTGTATATATGTTGATGAAGTGTAAAGTAAGTATGTTTATGAGAATGTGTATTAATAAAGTGATTCATTTAGCTATGTGAATGTAATACTTTAGTCAAAGCCGATTTCATTACTTGAAACTTACTAAGCTTTAAAATGCTTACCCCGTTGCTTTGGCTCTCTGTTTTATAGATTTTGTTCGTTAGATATCGGATTCGGGATCATCGAAGTCGAAGTCATCCACACTATCAAAGCCCTTTGGGTACTCTTTTAGTTGAACTCTGGATATGGCATGTATAGGACTACCCTTTGTTGTTTTTCAAGTACTTTTTGTGATGTATGTGTGTACAACCATGCGAAAATGGCTCGTAGAAGTGGAGTATGGCATTAGACCATTTGTGTTTATGTATATATATATGGTTTCATGATGTGACTATGGACTGGAATGGAAGTGTTGGGCAAATGATCAGCCATTGGAATGGCTAAATATGATCATATGTGGACCTATGTATGACAAAACTCTAGTTGGTCCATGGTAACCACGAAATAGGTAAAGTTTACCTTGAAAACAGATGCTGACAGCAGCAGTGGTGTGGATTTGAAAAATCACTAAAATTTTTAGGAATGGAATTAAATAGTGAATAAATTATGTAATCGAACCTTGATGAATCTATTTTCATATGAAAGTAACGAAACGATCATATGGACAGTATGTTAAGAGATATTCAGGTTCTCGTGAGACAGGGCCAGAACGGTTTCTGGATTCCCTGTTCCGACTTTGGAAATTCATTATAAATTAACCAGAGATAATTAGGAGTCATGCCATATATGTATAGATTCCTCTCTGAGTCTAGTTTCTATAGAAACAAACGGCATCAGTATTGAAGCTCTGTGCAGGGAGATATCCAAATCGTAATGCATGAAGGTCAGTGTAGTCGCACCCTGTAACAGGGGAGAATTTAACTAATAAACTGTAATAATTGGTCCGACCAAAAATTCTAGAAAAAAATATGTAGATGGGCATATGAGTCTAGTTTCAGGAAAAAATTACGAAACTAATTTTCGAGTTGTGAAACTCAAGATATGATTTTTAAGGTGACAGTGACGCAGTTAGCCAACTGCCTGGAAATTTTTAAAATGGACTGCGATAGTAAGCGAATTTAGTCTGTGAACCCCTCGTGTCCGACTCCGGCAACGGTCTCGGGTACAGGGTGTTATATACACAGGTTGAGTTTGGAGGTCTAGCTTGATTTTATGCTATTAGGGAGCCAGAGGATCAAAATCCGACTAATGTTATCGCAGGTACTTTTACTTTGCAGTCTACTCCGTTATTTTCTTTAGTTGATTCTAGATCGACGCATTCATATATCTTGAGTGAATTGGCATGTAAGTTAGAGATTCCTACTGAGACTATTGGTTTTGATATGACCGTCATTAGTTCCTTTAGTGATAGTGTGGTAGTGAGTAAAGTTTCTTGTAGATGTCCTCTTATGGTTCAAGGACATGTTTCCTTTGTTGATATTATGGAATTGTCATTTTATGGATTTTATGTGATACTTGGTATGGATTGGTTAATGGAACATAAGGCTAGGGTAGATTTTGAGACTAAGGTGATTACTTTGAGGAATAGTGATGGGATGAAAATTGTTGTAGTGGTTGAAAGATTGTGTTTTATGTCTAATATGGTCTCGACTATAAAAGCTGAGAAGTTTATGGGTACTTGTTGTGAAGCCTATTTGGCTTATGCGATGAATCCAATTAGTAAAGAGCTAAGAGCTCAAGATATTCGTACTATTACGGATTTCGCTAACATGTTTCTAGAAGATTTACCAGGTTTGCCACCGGATAGGGAAGTGGAGCTTGGAATTGAGCTTTATCCTGGTACCACAACTGTGTCCATTACGCCCTACTGGAAACATGAAAATATTCACACTTTTTCATGCCCATTTCAACTCAAATTCATTCAGTTTCAGTAAAATTCTTGTTGAAAAATATATAACAACTATAAAATAATTAAATTGTACTTAAATTATTAACATGTTGAAATTTTACTTAATTTTATAATAAATTATGATTAATTTTGATCATTTTCAAAGATCGTACAAAGTGCTAAAAACAGCTCGGCAGACATTGCTAGAAGCACAAAACCGAGAAGCAATTTTTAATAATCAAGGCAAATTAATTTTTCAGCCTATGACGGTCCAAATTATGTGTATTAATTCATAATATAATTAATTTTAATTTTAATTTTAATTTTAATTCAATTTAATTTGGGTTAAATAAATTATTGTTAATTAATTATGAAAAGGGGCCCAGTTGTGGTGAACCGAGAAAACTGATCCAATCGAGCACTGGGCAGCCCAAAACTGTCCCACAGGCTGACCCAATCAGCTTGTTTGGCTAATTATTTGGCTTGCAATATGACCCTTGAAGACTCTAATTTGCATTCAAACCCCTCCACTATTCATGCCTTTCAAGATTTGCCCCTACCTAAAAATAGCATGTTTGAAATCTTCAAACGTGCCACATGTGTGGCCGGTCATGGGGGGAGTCTTTGGCTGCTGATTTTGGCTATTTTTAGAAGCCTTCTCAACCTACAAATACCCCCTTGGCTGCTCACTTCAAACACATCTGAAAACCATTCATTCTTCACTTCTCTCTCACTTTTCTCTATTTATTGTTCTTCATTTCCTTCCCCATTCCCTTGCCGATATCACCTCTTGAAAAAGAGTCATTAAACCACCATTTGGAGAAGCATTCAAGTGTTCATAGAAGCCTCATTTCAACAAGAATAAGCAAAGAGGAGGAGCAGAGCAAACTAGTCAAGCCTCGGAGAAACACCAGATTTGATTCTTGTTCCTTATCCTTTTAATTTTATTGTTGTTGCTATAAACATGTCTATGAATATTTTTCATGTTGATATGTTTAATTTAATTAATGTGGCTTAAATTTAATTTGTGTTAGGTTGATTGCATTTCGTCTACTTAAGTTATTAAAATTGTGTTTGTGTCGTTATAGGCCTTGGTAAGATGTTTTATTAAGTAAAACCATGACTAAGTTATTCTTGCATTACAATTGTAAGGTAACTAATGAATTAATTATTTAAACAGATTGAAATTGTAATTAATTAACACGATGAATAATCAGTGTATGTTTAATCATCTAAGGTAGCTGAGGGTTAAATTAGCAATGGCATCTAACGATACATAAGCCTTGCATAATTTGCAAGATTATTGTGATTAAACTGTTTCAAGGTAGAAATACATTGTTACATCACATAATCTTTTATATGCTTATGAGATTGAATTAATTTTTTGAATTGGCATAGAAATAAGTACAAGAGATTATTTTAATTTCATAAGTACGTATGTGCATTAACAAATTTGCTTATTAAAATTTGTTTAATCGGTTAAATTAACATAGATATATAGTCAAGAGATAAATGGATTTTGGTAGGTAAGAATGTTCATAAGTTAGCAAATTATCGAGTTGCCGTGAATTTATTCGTAACAACATGAACTTGAGTTTAATAATTCTAAGTTAAGAAATGTAAATAATATAGCATAATTATGTCAGCTTGATTAAAATAATCTTTTGAAATCGTGCATTTGAACATTTATTTTATTTTTATTTATGTTACTTAGTTAAAATCCTAGTTTTTAATCACCTCCTCAAATCAAAATGCTTTTCTTCACCAAAGTGTTTCAAATTGCATTCATAAATAATTATTTTCACAGTCCTTGTGGGTATGATAACTCGACATTTACTTGTCACTTTATTAGTTGTTCTGGTTGTGTACACTTGCACATTTTCGTCGTTCCAAGTTTTTGGCGTCGTTGCCGGAGACTATTTTAGAAAGTCATTATTTGTGAATTTGTTAATTTTGCATTTTCGTTTATTTTTCTGTTCAATTTTTACTTAATTAATTTCTTCTATGTTTGTTTTAGGTGTTTATGAGTATTGATCAAATTACCGATTTACTCCCCTTAGACCCTAAGATTGAAAGAACTTTTCAGCAGCAAAGAAGATAAGCAAGTCAGAGAAGAACCGAAGAGATGAACTACAAAAATCCAAATCAAGGAAACGAAGCAAACCCTGCTCAAAATCCTATCCTTATTGTTGATGATAAGCATAGATCTTTAAGACAGTATGTTGTGCCAGTGTTTGATGATCTTAATCTGGGTATTAGGATACCCGAAATTGAGGCACAATAGTTCGAGCTGAAGCCAATCATGTCTAGATGCTTCAGACAGTAGGCCAATTCAGTGGAATACTTGCTGAAGATCCTCATCTTCATTTTAGACTGTTCATGGAGGTAAGCGATAATTTCAAGTTAGCAAAAATACCTAATGATGCGCTACGATGAAAGGTGTTCCTATATTTGCTAAAGGATAAAGCTCGAGCCAGGTTAAACTCATTTCCACCAAATTCCATTTCCACATTGCAAGGGTTAGCAGAAAGACTCCTCATGAAGTATTTCCTGCCTATCAAGAATGCTAAGTTGAGGAACAAGATCATTGATTTCCAAAAAATGGATGATTAGTCCTTGTCTAAATCATGGGAAAGGTACAAAGAATTATTACAGAAATACCCTCATCACCGAATCCCGTATTGCATCCAACTTGAGATGTTCTATAACGGTCTCAATGCCCACACGAGGTTGGTAGTGGACGCTTCTGCTAATGGTGCTCTCATTTCTAAGTCTTATAACGAGGCCTATGAAATCATTGAGAGAACTACCAGTAACAATTGTTAATGGCCAACCAATCGAGCAGCATCAGGAAGACTAGTCGCTGGAGTACATGAAGTGGACGCTCTCACTTCACTTGCATCTCAGGTATCCTCAAAGCTTAAAAATTTTACCATTAATGCGTTTAATAGTTTTGCAGCTTGGCCACTGAACCAATTTGAAAACATAGCCTGTGTTAATTGTGGGGAAGGACATTTGTTTGAAGAATGTCCATCAAACCCATAATTCTTGTGTTACATGAGTAACCAGAACCAAAATCGAGGAAGGAAAGGATTGTAATCCAATTTCTATAACCCATTGTGGCAAAACCACATGAATTTTTCCTAGAGTAACTAAAGGGCTGGAACCAGTAACACTTATGGTGTTTTCCCCCAACAAGTTCAAAAACCAACTCAAGCTAAACCTTCCAATAGATTAGATAACCTATTGAAGGCATATATGGCAAAAAATGACGCCACTCTAACGAATTTGGAGAATCAAGTAGGTCAACTTGCTACTGAACTTAGGAACCGACCACAAGGTGCTTTACCTAGTGATACAGAGAATCTAAGGAATCCAGGGAAGGAGCATTGTAAAGCATTGACACTGGGGACCGAAAAGACATTAGACCCCAACACTATCAAAGTTGAAGAGGAGTTAGCTGCTGCTCAAGACTCAATGGAAGTTCAACCGAGTGTTGAAATTCCAGTTTCACTAGAACCAGAATATGCAAAATTAGATACGGTAATTTCTGAACCAGGTAATTCTGATAAACTAACAACCTGGTTAAATGTAGACTTACCACAGAAAATGAATCAATCAGTTCCAGTAAAGAAGCCTCCACCACCCTACCCTCAAAGGCTTTAAAAGCAGAAGCAGGAAATCCAATTCAAGAAGTTCCTAAACGTACTCAAGCAACTTCACATCAACATCCCGTTGGTTGAAGCACCTAAAAATGCTGAACTACGTCAAATTCATGAAGGATATATCCTGTCCAAGAAATGAAGACTAGGAGAATTTAAATGGGTAGCCTTAACGAAGGAATGCAGTGCATATCTTGAAGACAAACTACCCCCGATGTTGAAAAATCTTGGATGTTTTACCATACCTTGCAACATAATATGGTAAGGCACTATCTGATTTGGGTGTGAGTATTAACTTGATGCTCATGTCAATATTTAGAAAGTTGGGGATAGGTGAAGTGAGACCTACTACGGTTACACTTCAATTAGCCGATCGATCCTTAGAACATCCAGAAGGAAAAATCGAGGATGTATTGGTACGTGTATACAAATTTATTTTTCATGTCAACTTTGTTATTCTAGACTTTAAAGCAGACAAAGAAGTGCCAATCATCCTAGGAAGGCCTTTCCTAGCGACTGGAAGGACCCTTAACGATATGCAAAAGGGCAAGCTTACTATGCGTGTTCAGGACGATCAGGTATCAGTTAATGTTTTTAAGTCTATGAGATTTCCATACACAATTGATGATTGTTCTGCAGTGTCCGATTTAGAGGAATTAATATGGAAAAGGAACTTAAATTTGTTAAGGACTCGTTAGAGCAAATTTTGACATCAGACCATCCAACTGATGAAGACGAGGATGAACACTTAGCTTTTCTAGAAGCTATTCAAAGGGGATTTAATTTGTAATCCTGCTTTGAATCTTTGGAGTTAGAGAAAATGATTATGCCCAACCAAAAGCGTCAATTGAGGAGCCACCTAAATTAGAACTGAAGATATTTCCCTCACATTTAAAATATGTTTATTTAGTTAATGGTTCTACCTTGCCTATGATCGTTTCAGCGGAATTAACCGTAGAGCAAGAAGATAAACTCATCGTAGTATTCAAACAATTCAATAAGGCTATTGGATCGACCATAACCGATATTCGCGGCATTAGTCCATCTGTATGCATACACAAGATCATCCTAGAAGATGGCGAAAAAGGGATAATTAAGGACAACGAAGACTGAACCCCATCATGAAGAACGTGGTAAATAAAGGAGGTATTACGATAATTAAGAATGAGAATAATGAGTGGATACCAACTAAAACAATTATAGGATGGAGAATTTGCATCGATTACTGGAAGCTGAACAAGGGGACTAGGAAAGATCACTTTCCTTTACCGTTCTTGGACCAGATGCTGGATAGACTCATGGGTCGAGACTATTGTTGTTTTCTTGATGGATACTCGGGGTATAATCAAATCACAGTAGCATCAGAAGATCAACACAAAACAACGTTCACATGCTTGTACTATACATTTGCATTTAGTCGCCTGCCATTTGGTTTATGTTATGCACCTACTACATTTCAAAGATGTATGATGTCTATTTTTACTGACATGGTTTAGAAATACTTGCAAATATTTATGGATGATTTTTTAGTGTTTGGAGACACTTATAATGATTGCTTAGCCAATCTAACCAAGGTACTAATGCGATGTGAAGAAACAAACCTCGTACTAAACTGGGAAAAGTGTCATTTCATGGTACGAGAAGGTATTCTTCTAGGGCATTGGATAACGAGACATGGAATCGAGGTAGATAAAGCAAAGGTAGATGTTATTAAGAAATTTCCACCTCCAACATCTATAAAAAGTGTTAGGAGCTTTTTGGGCCACACCGGTTTCTATCGGAGATTTATCAAGGATTTCTCCAAAATTACTAAACCTTTCTGCAAATTATTAGAAAAGGACAAGATGTTCAAATTTGATGAGGAGTGTTTAAAAGCTTTAATTGATTTGAAAAGCCGGTTAGTTTCAGCACCCATAATCGTCACACCGGACTGGGGTTTGCCATTTGAATTTATGTGTGATGCAAGTGACTTTACGAGAGAGCTGTTATAGGCCAGCAAAGGAACAAAGTTTTTCACCCCATCTACTACGTAAGTCAGACTCTGACAGGAGCTCAATTGAATTTTACAGTAACAGAGAAAGAATTACTAGTTATTGTGTTTGCTTTTGACAAGTTTCGATCTTATCTTGTAGGTACCAAAGTGACTGTCTATATAGACCATTCAACAATTAAGTATTTACTTGCCAAGAAAGACGCTAAGCCAAGACTGATACAATCGATACTTCTACTCTAAGAGTTCGATCTAGAAATTCAAGATCGAAAGGGAGTAGAAAACCAAGTAGCTGACTACTTGTCCAGATTGGAGCCGCAAGAAGGGAATTCTCCACTTATACCCATTCAGGAGACATTCCCAGAAGAGCAGATATTGAAGGTAAATCATGTCCATAATACCCTTGGTTTGTTGATATTGCTAACTAGTTAGCTTGTGGTTTGATGTCGATTGATAAGATGTATGATCAAAAGAAAAAGTTTCTTCACGATGTGAAATACTATTTTTGGTAAAAACCATACTTGTTTAAAAAGTGTGCAGATCAAATGATCAAGTGATGCGTGGTAGAAGATAAAGTACATAAGATTCTATATCATTTCCACTCAGCTCCAAGTGGGGGACACTTCGGAGGTACACGTACTGCCACCAAAGTATTGGAAGCTAGATTCTTTTGGCCAACACTATTTAAAAATGTGTATGCTTACATAAGGAGCTATGATCGATGTCAAAGGGTTGGAAACATCACCAATAGAAATGAGATGCCTTGAACAAACATCATTGAGCAGTAAACTATGTGTCTAACTGGGTTAAGGTCGAGGCATATCCGATGAACGATGCTAAGGTTGTGATGAAGTTTTGCAGAAGCATGTGTTCACTAGGTTTGGAACCCCAAGAACTATCATCAGTGATGAAGGGTCCCATTTTGTGAACAAATGGTTGAAATGGTTACTCAACAAACATGGAGTAAAGCACAAGGTTGCCACAGCTTACCACCTGCAGACGAATGGGCAAGCTGAACTAGCAAACAAAGAGATCAAAGACATACTCGAGAAGGTAGTTTGCCCAAACTGACGAGATTGGTCCAAAAGATTAGACAATGGGTTATGAGCCTACAGGACAACATATAAGACACCTCTAGGGATGTCTAAGTGAGTTGGGATTACTAAGAATCTGCCCTTACTTTCAAGAATGCCTCAACATAGTCGTACTCAATCTATTGCTTAGAAGAGATCTAAAGTGACCTACTTCTTTCGAGAGCTAGATCTAAAGTTACCTGGCCTGTGTTTATAAGCCTTAGCATGATTCCCTGCAATGTTTTGTCTTCTTTCTAGAAAAACATTGCTCTATGCCTAGAGTCTACTGCAAGTATTCGATCGAATACTCATTTGCATTATTCAATTTTGGTCCAACTGGTCAAACCTTTTCAGAATTATTCAGTTTAGGGGCATATTGCACACTCGTCTATGTTTAGGGAATGTATGCATACAATTGGGAACTAAAAATAATTGAATGAAATAGTAGATTAAATCAAATATCTGCTTCAATCATTAAAGAGAATAAAAGTTTTCATATGGTAATCTCATCCCTATGAGATTTAGCTCTTGGGTTGGTGATTAAAATTCAAGTTCCAAAATAACATCTAAGATCATTTCAATCAATTCAATTCAAGGAAAAACATATTAAGAAATAATGGAAGAACTTAGGAAGATGGTTGTCGCCAAACCAATTCGCAATCAAGTAGCATAATCTTCTATGGTAGCTCAGACGGGCTACCTTCAGTCTCCTTTTTCCATCTTTGCTCAGTCGCCACCCTCTATCATTGCCTCCGATCTCCACACCTAGAGCTTTCTCCTTTGGATTTTTATAAGAATTTCATCCTTGGGTAACTCCAATAGCCCACGATATCTTCTCCTCTTTTTTAGACAGATTTTTTGGTACAAGTAGAGTTGGGCTGAGACTGGTATGCGTTGAATGTTGACTCGATCATCTTTTTGAATTGCCATGGCATACAAGATGGCAAACTGTCCAACCTTTTGCCCTGGCACACCTTCACTCCTTTATTTATTTCTCCACAGCCTGCACCTACCAAACCACCAAACAAAACCCTT
Source organism: Gossypium hirsutum (assembly GCF_007990345.1). Classification (NCBI taxonomy): domain Eukaryota; kingdom Viridiplantae; phylum Streptophyta; class Magnoliopsida; order Malvales; family Malvaceae; genus Gossypium; species Gossypium hirsutum. Next base: position 29,607,709 of record NC_053439.1, on the reverse strand, counting down.
CCACACACAATCAAAAGTATCTAACATATACACACCGTCCAAGATCCTAATACGGATGATAAATACTAATAAAATGTCTTAAAATGCCACTAAATATACCCATGTAACACCCCTAACCCATAATCGTTGTTTGATTAGGGTTATAGAGAATTATCAAACAAATAAAACATTTAAACATACATCTTATACATAATCATAAATGAATCATATAACAATCGTCCAGATACGTATCGTCCCTAAATTGAGCCCTCGAGGCCTTAGAAATACATTAGAAACAATTCGGGACTAAACTGTAAACATTTGGAAAGTTCAAGAAAGAGTTAGAAAATTTTAAATACAGGGGTCACATGACCGTGTGGCCAGGCTGTGTGCAACACATTGTTGAGACACACGCCCATGTCTCAGGCCATGTAACAATCGAATTAGGGACACACGGTCATGTCCCAGCCTGTGTCCTTACCCGTGTAACTCATTGAGTAGGGTCACACGCCTGTGTGCTAGGATGTGTACTAGGCTGTGTAATAGCTTGACTTGCAGGCAATAAAACCTACAGGGGACACATGGCCGTGTGTCACACACGACTGAGTCACACATTTGTGTCTTAGGCCGTGTGGACATGAATTTGCCCAAAATCAAGCCAATTCCATCACCAAATCATGCATATACCTAGAAGCTTTTTGTACACATAATCAAAGCATCAAAACATGACCAACAATTACATGTAATGACCAATTCAATAGTCCAAAATCAATCAACAAATATTCCATACAAGGCACCTTAGTGCATTCACCTACAACTTATTTAAGCATGCATATATTTGATAACATTTCCATCATTAAACATAATCCAACTTTAACAAATAATGCCACAAATATGACCATAAACACTTCATCACAAACTTATCGTTTGAGCCATACCATTCAAGCATCATAAGTACCCAAAATGACATAATTTGGCAAGAATCAAAAGGTACCAAATCATCAACTAACATTCAACTAAATACCAAAACAAGTCCACCTATACATGTCTTTATAACCTTTGCCAAAACATAAAAAACTACCAAAATTTATGTTGGATAGTGTGATAGATCTCCGACGAGCTTCCAAACCGATTGAGCTTTAGGTAATCTATAAAACATAGGAAAGAAAATTACGTAAGCATATAATGCTTAGTAAGTTTGTAAAACATTAAAAATAACTTACCATTTCATTATATAACATTTAGTATAAGCATAATGTAATCCAATCAAAAACTTTGCACAAGCCTAAGCACTATCATCAATACACAAGTTACTGCATTCTTACATAAATCATTTGAATTAAACATAAGATGATCCGTTTTCATGTAACAGTATATCACTTGTATCATTTAACCTTTCCATGATCATATGCATTTTACCACATGAATACTTACCTTTTCAATCCTTCTCATTGCCCGTTGAACCATTTAGAATATCATTGGATACTAGGAAAAGCTCACACAAAGTGTGCCTAAACATTTAACCGTAACCTTTCCTTTACATCATTGCTCACACGAGCTGTGAAATAGGTCTACTCACATGAGCTATGGCTTAGAACGTAAGCTACACTATGCTGCTCACACGAGCTATGGAGTATCTGCAACAAATGTAGTACTTCATCCATTGGTAGGACATTCAAGACTAGCACCCAAAACATGAAATGCTAATGACATGTCATTTGTATCCTACGAATTCCTAGGGTTTAATCGGGACTTATTAACAATCATAGAATTATTTTGGATATATATTATTCAATAGCATTTAAAATACATATTATCATATAATTAAATAACATAAGCATAATACTGCGTACATACGAACTTACCTCGACGACTACGGCATAGAAACGAGATCGACTAATTTGAGGCTTTAGTTTTTCCCCGATCTAAATCAGTACATGGTCTATCTTGATCTAAATAGAAAAAATAAATCCATTTAATACTTCTATTATTCAATTCAATCCATATTTCATATTTTGCAAAATTACTATTTTACCACTAACTTTTTAAGTTTTCACAATTTAGTCTTTAAGCTCATAGGTTGAAATTTAAAAATTTTAATCCTCTTCTCATGCTAGCCAAATTACCAAGGGACATAAATCAATCCATACAAACCATCATTTCACAAATTTACCTTAAACTTTTACTACTTTTACAAACAAGTCCCTGAATACAATTTTCATCAAAAATCACTTTACAAAACTTGTTTATTTAAAAACAATGACTCATAATCTTTCATTAAACATCAAGAATCAAATAATAGCATTCATGGCATAACACTAATTCTTTAAAATTTTACAAATTGATCCCCGGGCTAGCTAGGTTAAGCTACAACGATCCCAAAAACATAACAATCATTACAAATCAGCTCAAAAATCACTTACATGCAATGGAAGTACTTAGTTGAATCAATGAACCGTAAAATGGTGTCTTTTTTCTTTAATAACAATCTCAATGCCCACATGAGGATAGTCGTGGACGCTTCTGCTAATGGTGTTCTCATTTTTAAGTCTTCTAATGAGGCTTATGAAATTATCGAGAGGATTTCCAGTAACAATTATCAATGGCCAACCAATCAAGCAACATTAGGAAGACGAGTTGCTGGAGTAGATGAAGTGGACGCTCTCACTTCACTTGCATCTCAAGTATCCTTAACATCCTCAATGCTTAAAATTTTAACACCAATGGGTTTAATAGTTTTGCAGCTCAGTCAATGAACCAATTTGAAAATATAGCATGTGTCTATTGTGGGGAAGGACATTTGTTTGAAGAATGTCCATCGAACCTAGAATTCCTGTGTTACATGGGTAACTAGAACCAAAATCGAGGAAGGCAAGGACTGCAATCCAATTTCTATAACCCATTGTGGCAAAACCACTCGAATTTTTCCTAACGTAACCAAGGGGCTGGAACTAGTAACGCTTATGCATCACCTAGACCGACCCATCCACCTGTTTTCCCCCAACAAGTTTAGAAACCAACTCAAGCTAAACCTTCCAATAGCTTAGATAACCTATTGAAGGAATATATGGGAAAAAATGATGCCATTCTAAGGAATTTAGAGAATTAAGTAGGTCAACTTGTTACTGAACTTAGGAACTGACCACAAGGTGCTTTACCTAGTGTTACGGAGAACCTGAGGAATCTAGGGAAGGAGTATTGTAAAGCATTGACACTGAGGAGAGGAAAGACATTAGAACCCAACATTATCGAAGTTGAAGAGGAGTTAGTTGATGCTCAAGACTCAATGGAAGTTCAACCGAGTGTAGAAATTCCAGTTTCATTGGAACCAAAATCTTCAAAATTAGATAAGGTAATTTTTGAACAGTTAACTCTGATAAACTAACAACCTTGTTAGATGCAAACTTACCACAGAAGATGAATCAACCAGTTCCAGTCATGAAGCCTCCACCATCCTATCCTCAAAGGCTTCAAAAGTAGAAGTAGGAAGTCCATTTCAAGAAGTTCTTAGACGTACTCAAGCAACTTCACATCAACATCCCGTTGGTTGAAGTAGTTGACTAAAAGCTAAACTACATCAAATTCATAAAGGATATCTTGTCCAAGAAATGAAGACTAGGAGAATTTAAGACGGGAGCCTTGACGAAGGAATGCAGTGCATCTTTTCAAGAAAAAACTACCATTGAAGTTGAAATATCCTTGATGTTTTACCATACCTTGCAACATTGGAGCAACTTATTTTGGTAAGGCACTAAGTGATTTGGGTGCGAGTATCATTTTGATGCCCATGTCAATATTTAGGAAGTTGGGGATAGGTGAAGTTAGACCTATTATGATTACACTTCAATTAACCGATCGATCTTTAGCACATCTAGAAGGAAAAATCGAGGACATATTGGTACATGTATACAAATTTATTTTTCCTACTGACTTTGTTATTCTAGACTATGAAGCAGACAAAGAAGTGCCAATCATCCTAGGAAGGCCTTTCTTAGCAACTGGAAAAATAAATTTGGAAGGCCTTTCTTAGCAATTTCAGTTCATACCTCTTTTGGGTTTGATCATCAGGATACTGTTATCGGGGAGGTTTCTTAGCAACACGTACACCGAGGAGCAGTAAAGTTGTTGGCACTGTTATCGGGGAGGTTTCGGTGCTTGAAATTTAATTAGTTAATAGTAATTGCATGCTTAGGAAGATAAGTAGCAAACTCTAATATTATAGATACAACATTTTCTTATTTCTTTTCAATTGAAAATTTTATTTTTAGTTAATTTTTACTATTTAATTTAACCACTTTCTTAGTTGTGTTGTTTTGTAGTGTATGACTCAAAGCAGAAACTAGTTACTCCCATTTGATACTGAACCTAAAAGAACATTGCATGATACAAAAAATAATAATAATTCTAAGGGAAGATCCTCCATACATTGATCACTCATAAGAAAATACACTTTTTGAGGAACAACAAAATTGAATTCCACAACTTGAAAAGCAAATGACAAACCGTACACTAAAGGGTTATGCCATGCCCAAACTGTATGTTGTGTGAGGTAGAATCAACAAGCCTTTGATCAACGCCAATAATTTTGAGATAAAACCAGTCATGATCTAGATGATTCAGAGCAATTTATAATTTTATGGATTGATGAACGAAGACTTGAACAAGCTTCTTAAGTGATTTTTAGCTTTGTGTGATATTTTTAGATATAATGCGGTACCCAATGATGCTATTCATCGTCAGCTCTTCCCTTTTTCATTGTGTAGTGACTCATTTATGTGGATAGACTCACAGGCTATAGATCCAATATCAACTTGGAAGGAGCTTGCTAATCGGTTTCTAGAAAAATATTTTTCACCTAGCAAGACAATGAAGTTGAGAATAGACATCACGAATTTACATGGAGCACCCCTTGCCCTGTTCGGTCACTGGATTTGAGCTAATACCAAAGCAAATCACATAAAATTCATAACAATCAATTTATTCCATTACCAATTTGTAACAAAAATTCATGCATAATAGGATATACAATCAATGTAGCGTCCCAACCGCTGACCGCCTCTGGATGTACTAGCATCCAGAGTGTGAATACTACAATAATATATAGAAGTATGAGGTGGTATCCGCAAGTATACTGGTCGAGTTGTAATATAGTTTTACAACGGGGTAGGTGAGTACTTCAAGGATTATACCTAAGGGAGGCGAGTGCTAGATCAATTCTAACCTAAACACTAAAAGATCTAATTAGTACTTTAAACTAGTTATAGTACAAAGAAATAAAATAAGGGATTTTTAGGGTTTTTATAATAAAAAAATATCATACAAGAAATAAACTTCAAGAGATAGAAAAGGAGAATGAATCAAATCTTGAATATGGGTGATTAGCTTGCTTTGGTAATCCTCATCAACTATCATTTCGAGTTCCTCTTCAATAAACTAGTTGCTACCCCAGTAGGATCTTCCGATCTTCCACTAACATAATGAGTCAAAAAATACTACTTATCTTCCAACCTCACAGTCCATACTGGCTTGGGGTGAAGCTGTTCATAGATGGGCTATACCAATTTTGGGTTAATTCCCACCTTGATGACTTCACGGGGTTGTCAGGCCTAAGGTTTGTTTCACGTTCTTCCTTTCCAAAATAGCTAATCTGTTAAGTAACCTTACCAAAAAGTCAATAAACCATACCTTCACTCACTACTACCCCATAGAGGGATTAGTTCCCCATGGTTTTCATAGACAATATAGAATCAATATAAAGAGAAAGCATGCTAATTAAATCAATTGTATAGAGTATATGAAATGGCGTAATTGTATTGAGATTAATGGCAAACCCTCAAAGTTACGCTTTCCACATTTCAGATCTCTTGAGAACAATGAAGAACAACTGAAATAAATTCTAAAACCTAATAACGAAAGAAAAACTAAACTAAATTTACTAAAGAAAATATAGACTAAGTGAATGATGTCCATAACATGTGCCAAATGAGGCTATTTATAGATTTTAGGTGGTTGCCGACCTTAACCCTAGGTTAGCTAATGTCCTCGAGCTTTAAGTTTGATTGTGAAGTCCAAAACACCCCTGTTTCATATTTAATTCTCATTCTAGAGTCGATGTTGCAACACACCAGGACCTATGTCGCCACATAGAAGTCAGTATACTCCTCTTGGGATATCTTTAGGGGTGTGTCATGACTCCCTTAGGCTATGTCACGACATCGAAGGTTGTCTTGAGCTTTCTCAATTCTACTCCCTATATTGTGACATCAGACATCCCATGTTGCGATAAAGTGACGAATACCGATTTGTACGCCTTCTAAAGGTCTCCTACACACTCACAAAGTGCGTTAGCTCTCCCTTAGGCATCATTCGGCCCCTATGGTCAATAAAAGACTCAATTTTCATATTTTATTGAATATAATTAAAACTAATAAAACTTAACTAAAATATAATGAAAATGTAGTATTCAAGCTCCTTAAATGCAAAAACTAGTCTGCTACACCGAATTACAGCAGATCAAACTCACCCACACTTAAGTCATAGCTTGTCCTCAAGCAACATAAATAAAAAAAGAAATAAAAATGGTGTCCCTTGAGCAAATATCATACAATAATTAACTTTGGAGCACTTGGCTTAGGTATTTTATATTCACGAATAACTTCAACATGATGGGTAGTCGACTTACCGCTTTTGGCTACAAACATCTAAGTTCAATTTGTTACAAAGTATACAAGTATTAAGGGTCTCACCTATTGGAATCCATCAAAAACTCATAGAAGTACTTTAATTATCTAAGAAGAATACAAATAATCATTTATGCGATTGTTTAATGTAATGTTTATTCATGCATAAGGATATTTAGGTCACATAAGAATTTTCGACTTGTAACGTTCTAAGGCTAATAATAGGTATGGAATTCAAAAACAGTAAGCATCAAATGGGTTACGAACATGAAAATAGTTTGGCACATCATATTGATCGCTATTCTTCCCCTTTAGTAACCCTTTCTCGCTCACTACCTTATTTCTCCTTCTCTCACCTTTCTTATTTCTCCTCATAGGAAATCATAGCATGACATAATAACTACAACTAGCCTACGAGTTTTTGTGCACTCATGAACATTTTTTTCTATTGTTGTGACTTTGTCACTTTTCTTTTTAAATTTTTCTCACTTAAAAATGCTTTTTGCTTTTCACAAACTTTTTCTACTCATATTTCTTTTTGAAATTTTTTTTTTTTGCACTTTCAGTTTAACCTACAGTTCCCATATCACACCAATCATTCCAATTTCACTCTACTTTTGCAAACTCTATTGTGATGTATCTACTTAACCCTCAATAAGTATGGCCAAACATCTATAGTCATGTAGTGCAAGACCAAAGAAAAAGGGTAAATACAAATTAACATTTAAAGCTTAGTGGTTTGTAATGAGATTCATCAAGAAGTGTCAACAGGCTCAAAGATCAGTACTAAAGGTGAAATATAAATAGGACCACTTTTTAGCTTTGGATGTGTTCCAAAAAATGCCTTAGGTAATCCCTTAACATCTTAAATTGCAAAAATTAATCAACCAAACAAACTCAAATTCAATAATTCATCATTCATACTAGCATGGTTGTTTCCTTGTATTTTCTAATCATTGGGTACAATTGATTGCTTAAAACCTATGTACAGTGTAACATATAGAACTTAGTAGTCTAATAATAAAAAAGTTCAAATCACCTACCATTATGCCAAATTTAATTGTAAACACAAGCAACCAATGTACATGCTCCTAACCAATCACTTGCATTTCTACAAGTTCAAGCACACAAAAGACAAGAAAAATCAAAGAAAAATGTAGAAACAAATAAACAATTTTTCTATGTTAACCCCCCACACTTTAGTTGACACTTTGTCCTCAATGTTTAGCCTATAAATATAAGGAAAGAAGTTACCCGATTGATCGTTATCGCTCTTACTACTATTGGTGGGTGCTTCTTTCTTTGTTTGTGTTAAGCTCAAATTGTTTGTGTCTCCTTTGTGTTGGGTTCCTACATAGAAAACCTAAACAAAACATAAATAAAAATATACTATTAATCCTACTTCTACAGTGTCTAAATCAAAATTATCCAATAATTAATATGTCTTTGAAAACAAAAATAAAAATGTTCAATCCTCCTCTTCAAAATCCATCTCTTCAATTCCGTCATCCTCTTCATCCTCCTCGCTTTCTTACCCCTCTTCTTCTTGTTCTATATTTGTTGGCCTCGATTCTTGCATCCACTGTATCATCCAATCTAGCTTTGGATGACTACTTTCACCAACTTCTTATTGAGCTTGTGTTAACCTCTAGGATGACATTGGTGTAGCCATCGTGTCTTGTTGTCGCTTGTTCAAGTCTTTCATTTGTTTGCCTCACAGCTTAATCTATTATTGGAATAAGGTGTCCCCGGTGATACTTCTAGAAGGTTTCAATGACTGTTTAATGGATGTCATAGGTACACCCGCCTTTTTGCATAAATCCATCACTAGATGGGGAAAGAAAACACCTACCTTCTGGCCACTAATGCATCTCTTCATGTTTCGGTAGATCCATTTACAGATGCACACCTATTTTTTTTGCAAGATTTCATGTACTAAAACTAATTGTAAAGTATTAAATTTAGAAACATTTAAAGAAGGTACTATTTGCGTGCACACAAATTGAATCCACAGTTTAGCCTACAAAAACATAATGGCCTGATGAAAGGACACAGGAAAGTTGGTACTTGAGCTATATTTCCATTCACCCCTACCTTTAGTCAAAAAGTTTATAATGTTATCCATATCTATGTCTCGAAAATATTTCAAATAAGTTTCATCAATAAAATCTTTTTCATAGTATGGAGCATTATAAAAGTCATAAATAACTTGATGGGTTGCTCGCACTTCTTTCCCTCGTACAAGTACTATATGCTACATATGGCCTTCACTATTACTAGACTCCTAGTCCCATAAGGATACATCAAACTTTTGGACAACAGAGACCACAACATTATCTTTTGGGATCATCCAAAAACCTTCCCACCTATTATATCTTACTAAAGGCCAAAATATTTTCTTACACAAAATCATCGACGAATCAAATCCCCTTTATTAGATAAAGGTTTTTCCTTGTAGTTCAAAAAAATATTTTCTAATATCTGGGTTTCCAAAATTAGAGGGGTTTGGAATTGTCAGTGGTTCAAGTTCATTGGTTCGTCTAACTTTTCTACGAGGCATGATTAAGTTATGGACAAAATCAATTTATCAAGGAATATTCAATAGAACAGTAACAAATTTGAGTTAGGAACCCTTAACCTCGAAGAAATCTTTAAATCCCTTGTCGTTCATGTTGGTTTAATGTTCCTTTGAGTTCTCTACTCATTTGCCACACCGAAAGATTTTGAATGGTGAAGGATTTCACCCTAGTTGCTAGAAGAGAGTGAGAATTGGGATTTTACGGTTTAAAAGGTTTGGAGAGATTTGAGAAAATTACGAAGTAAAGGGGTGTTAAATATGTTTATGAGGTGTATTAGGGTTCTAAAAGAAGTGTTTTTAATGGTACAAACGTGTAAAAATAAATGTTTAGCTGCCGGGTTACGCAATTGGATCAGGTCAACCTTGTAGAAAATTACAGCAATATCGCGACAAAGGGGTTTTGTGTCACGATACATCTTTCAGTTTTGAAATTTGGGGAGATTGTCATCCATTTCACAACATAGGAGTGTGGTGTCATGACGTCAAGTTGGTTCCTCCAGTTCCTGTATTCTACACAAAGTGTCCTGACACGGGGTTGCCATGTTGTGACATCGACTTTGTGTCAGCTCAAATTTCCATATTTGGAGATGTCTCAATCTTGAATGAACATCTATGAAATAAAAGTTAACATATAAAATCTAATGTTAGTTAAATATACAATAATTTACAATAGTTAGGAAATTCAAATATTTTTTAAGTTTTACTATCGGATTCATCCGATAGTATCATCAGTTCACCAATGGATGATTCTTCTGTTCTGGCAGTATTAGGCCATCGTCCATTGTGCCATTCATCCTTTGGTCGCTTGTCCCTTTCCTTAAACCTGTTTATTTTTTCTGCATGCATAAAAGGAAGTGTGTCCCTTGACTTGAGAATGTTAGAGATAAATAATTTTTTAGATTGCTCCCCTAACTTCCTCCTATATTTCTCGCTTTGTTGATAGCCACATTTAAAAATTTTAGTCTCACCATTGATTTTCATAGTCAATTCATTTTTCTCTAAATCAATGGTGGATCTAGAAGTGGCCAGGAAAGGTCTACCTAACAAGATTGGTATCTCACAACCTTCAGCAAAATCAAGCACCACAAAATCTGTTGGAATAATGAAATTGGGCGCTTTGACTAACACATTCTCTAGTACACTTTTTTGATGAACAAAAGATTCGTCAGCCAACTGTAGTGTTATATACGTATTTTTAAGATCCCTTTCTCGAGTTTTTCAAAAATAGATATAGGCATCAAATTAATACTAGCTCCTAAATCACATAGAGCTCTATTAAAATAAATGCTTCCTATCTCTACGAGAATAGTAAAACTTCCTAGGTCTTTTAATTTTTGGGGAACCCATCTTGAGATAATAGCGCTACAGGAAGTGCTTATACTAACTTGTTCACCTACCTTAATATTTCTATACCTAAACATAATTTCCTTTAAATACTTGGAGTACTTATGAACTTTCTCTATTAACTCAATTAAGCGTGGGTTAACATTTAATGTTTTGAACAAATTTAGGAAACTTACGAATTCATCCTCATCAATCTTTTGGTTTTCCTCTAGTCTTGAGGAGAATGGGATTTTTACACCGGCAGAATCTTTAGTTACTTCCTTCTCTATCTCCACTACCGGTGTGGTTACCTCCTCTGGCTCTGGCTCATTTTTAGCCTCTAAGGATTCCTCTTGAGGATCATCATTATTTTCCACAATTGTCTCCAGAGTAGTGGTTTTTAGGCTACTCAGTACTTTGCCTGATCAGAGTGTACTCACTTTCTCATGCTCATTACCTTCTCTTCGTAGATTATCTTCCATGTTGCTGGGAATACTTGAGCCAATTTGTCTTTTGATGTCACCCATCATGCTCATCAATTGGCTCATTTGATCCTCTAGTTTAGTTAATATTCTTGTTTAATTGCTGCACTGAGGCTGCACCTACTTGACATTCATTTTCATTAACTACATCTCCCCCTCAATTCTATCCAAAGGTTGAGCACATGCAGTGGCCACTTGAGTTGGCCCTATCCTAGGGTTTCAGCAAATAAGGAGGTTGGCAATTAGTGTTTTTAGCTTGATTTGAAATATTACCTGCTTCTTGGTTCCCTCCTATCTTAGATTCGGGTGATCTCTCCAGCCAGGATTATATGTATTCGAATAAGGGTTTTCACCTCTATTCCCAATATAATTTACATCCTTGGCAAGATTGTTGATATAGTGGAAGAGTGGTTTGTCTCCCCCATGCCTAGATGGTGTAGAAGAAGATTTGATACGGTTGGTTCTATCCACTAACTATTGATACTTGTCATCTTCTTGGATAGCTTTTACCGTGGTGGGTTTCTGGCCATATGTAAATCGTTCAACTGGCCACTAACAGGAGTTTAATGCCATCTTCTCAATGATTTCATATGCATCCTCATACATTTTGCTCATAAGGGCTCCTCTTGCTGCTCTGTCTAATCCAAATCATGCATTCACATCCAACCCTTTATAGAATACCAGCAATCGTATCCAATTAGGGAATTTGTAAGGTTGACATTTCTGAACCAACGTTTTAAAATATTCCCAAGCCTCATAGAAACTTTCTCCTTCCATATTTCTAAAGAAAAAAATATCTCTCTTCTAATCTGAACCATTTTGGTGATAGGGAAAAACTTCTGTAAGAATTTTCTAGCAAGTTCATCCCATGTCGTGATAGACAGTAGTGCCTGTAAATCTAACTAAGAAAAGACATTTTCAATCGAAGAAAACAGGAACAATCAAAGACAAATAGCGTCTTCAGTGACCCTATTATACTTAAAAGTATCATAAAGTTAGAGAACCGTTTTAAATGTTGATTCGGATCCTCTGCCATTGTGGCCTAAATTGCACGTTATTCTAGATCATCTAAATTATTACCAGCTCGATCTCAAAATTATTCGCTGTAATAGCTGGCCTTGTTATGCTTTCTTGAACCATGTCAATGGCAATGCATAGTCTCTTAAGGTTCTCCCATTATGAGCCATTTACACATTTGCGAGAAATTGTGTTACTGACAGACTTTCTAAAACTTTATCGTCAGCGTCGCTAAATTGTGAATTTTCACATGGTATGTTACTTGCAGTAGGTGGTGGTGGATCTTGCATCTGTTGTTTCTAATGCTATTGCTATGGGCAATTTCATTGGATTATTCTCTCTGGATTGTGGTGGCTACAATAGGTGTGCCCCTATTGTGAGTCATACACTAAACCCAGAAAAAGAGGAATAGTAAATAAAATAAAATAAAATCATATCTATTCCCTAAAAATTTCCTAACTATTCTTTTTAAATGCAAAAATTAAATTCCAACTAGTGACATTGCCTTCTTAGCAACTGTGCCAACAACTTGACCGCCTTCGGACGTACTAACGTCCAGAGTGTGAATACTATAATAAAATATAAAAGTATGATGCAGTATCCACAAGTATATGGGTCGAGTTGTAATATAGTTTTACAACAGAGTAGGTCAGTACTCTGAGGATCATACCCAAGGGAGGCGAGTGCTAGATCAATTCCAACCTAAACAATAAAATATCTAATTAGTACTTTAAACTAGTTATAGTACGAAAACATAAAATAAAGGATTTTTAGGGTTTTTATAATAATAAAACAAAATATTATAAAAGAAATAAAATTCAAAAGATAGAAAAGGAAAATGAATCAAATCTTAATTATGGGTGATTAGCTTTCTTCGGTAATCCCCATCAACTACTGTTTTCGGGTTCCTTATCAATCAACTAGTCGCTACCCTAGTAGGATCTTCTGACCTTCCACTAACAAAACAAGTCAACAATGACTACTTATCTTCCGACCTCACAATCCAGACTAGCTTAGGGAGACGGTGTTCACGGATGGGTCATACCAATTTTGGGTTAATTCCAACCTTGTTGACTACCCAGGGTTGTTAGACTTAGGGTTTGTTTCACATTCTTCCTTTTTTAAAAAGCTGATCCGTTGAGTAACCCTACTAGACAGTCAATAGATCATACCTCCACAAGCTAATCCTCTATAGAGGAATTAGTTTCTCATGGTTTTCATAGACAATATAGACTCAATATAAAGAGAAAACATGTTAATTAAATCGATAGTATAGAGTATATGAAAGAGCCTGATTGTATTGAGATTAATCAGGAATCCACAAAGTTTGAATGCTTTTCACAATTCAGATCTCTTGAGAACATCAAAAAACAACAAAAATAAATTCTAAAACCTAAAAACAAAAAAAAAACTAATCTAAATTTACTAAAGAAAATCTTGGCGAGGTGAATGATGTCCATAACATGTGCTAAAGGAGCCTATTTATAGATTTTAAGTGGTCGTCGTCCTTAACCCTAGGTTAGCGGACGTCCTTGAGCTTTAAGTTTGATTGTGTAGACCAAAACGCTCTTGTTTCATGTTTAATTCTCGTTCCAAAATTGATGTCGTGACACAGCAAGACTTTTTTCGCGACATAAAAGTCAGTATACTTCTATTAGGATATCTTAAGGGGTGTGTCGCAACACCCTTAGGCTGTGTCGAGACATCGAAGGTAGTCTTGAGCTTTCTCCATTGTACTCCCTATGTTGCAACATAGCAACCTGCATCACTTTCGTATGCCTTCTAAAGGTCTTTTACACACTCACAAAGTGTGTTAGATCTCCGTTAGGCCTCATTCGGCCCCTAAGGTCGACAAAAGACTCAATTTACACATTTTATTGAATAGAAATAAAACTAAGAAAACTTAACTATAAGATAATAAAAATGCTTGTATTCAAGCTCTTTAAATGTGAAAACTAGTTTAATATACTACACCAAATTATAGTAGCTTAACCACTCATCTGATCAGTTAGCCATATCGAAAATGCTACAATCTTACCAATTTTTAGTTTGAGACATTAACATGCGTATTAATGATGATTAACAATAACAACTTCGATAAATTTTAACAATCAACTTATGTTGGAATAACTTCAATGTTGTAACTCAGTTATAAGAATTTCTGACCCTGAGGTTTAACCAACAGGTTGCCCCCAATATATGCTTGTCACAGTTAAGAAGAACAAGCTCACACATGCTCAACAAATTCTGGCTTAGTCCATCTCCAGTGTCTCATATAGCCCATTTTACTTGAAAGCATAAAAGAAGCTAGGTAAGTTCGAATGAACTTAATAAGTTATTAATATAACATACCCGAACATGATATTATCATATGATATGATTTCAATACCCTGGTCTCATATTTGACAACACTTGTTTGAGGGTAGATTGCACGCCTCTCACGGTGCACTCTTGACATCATTCGTATAGGCACAACTTGCAAATTGGTGCATTTTATACATTGACGTGGTTCTCTATTTCCATCATTCATGAATTAGTATATCTTGTAGGATGGTTCCATTTTATGATCTATTGTAATTTGGTGTAGCATATTAAACTAGTTTTTGTACTTGAGGAGCTTAAATACAAGCACTTTTATTATGTTTTAGTTAAATTTTTATATTTTAGTTTAAATTAAATAAAAAGTGTATTTTGAGTCTTTTATTGACCTTATGGGCCAAATGAGGCCTAAAGGCGAGCTAACATGCTTAGTAAGTGTGTAGGAGACCATTCAAAGGCGTCAGAACTCAAAGCTGATCATTGTGTTGCAACACGGAGAGTTCGAACACAACTGCAGGATGTCATGACACACCTTTGAAGTTACCTCTAAACCATGCATACTACCTTCGATGTCGTGACTCAGGCACTAGGGTATCACGACATCTGCTTTGTATGAGAAAGCTCTTATGAGCTAGAGGTATTTTTGTTCACATAATGGAAATTAAACACGAGAACTTCAGGTAACCAAAGTTTGAGGAAAACAACAACCCTAACTCTGTAAATAGGCTCTTAAAACACTTGTTAAGGAAAGCTTTTCATACATTAAGTTTTATTTGTAATTTTAGTTTTTAGTTTTTCTTTTCTTTAGGCTTTAGGTTAATTTTTATTTGTATTCATCAGAGAACGTGGTTTGTAAAACCGATCAAACGCTAGTGGAATTTTTGCACTTCATTTATCAAATACAAACAGGTTGCTCTAAACTCTACTCTTGATTTATTATTATGTTTATCTTTTCATCACGTTTATTATTTCCATGAGATCCATGAAGAACTAATCCTCTTATGGGGGATTAGTGAGTAGAGGTGTGATTAGTAGATTACTATGTAGGATCGTTTTAGCAGATCAACTATTTGGGAGAAGAAAAACGTAAACCCTAGGTTTGACGACCCTAGGAAGTCATTTCGGAGGGAGTTAACCCAAAGTTTGTATGGTCTATTTTTGAACACCTTATCCCCAAATCAGTCTAGATTGTGCGGTCGAGAGATAAGTAGTTCTTGTTGAATCATTAGTGTAGTGGAAGATCGAGAGATCCTTCTAGGTTAATGATTTGTTGATTGAGTAGAAACCCGAAATAGGAATTAATTATGACCACAGAAGAGAGCTAATCACCCATGCCTAGAATTGAGTAGAGTCCTTTTCATTTATGTTTTTTTTTATTTCATTATTTATAAAGACCAAAAAACCTTTATTCATGTTTATTCTTAATATAGTTTATTTAATGTACTAATTAGATTTATTTGCGTTTAGGTTAGAATTAATCTAGTAACTTACCTCATTTGGGTGCGATCCTTGGAGTACTCACCCACTTCGTTCTAACTTTATTTTAACCTAACCCATTTACTTTTGGACACTGCCTCGATTTCATATCTTTTAGTTGCAATATTCATACTCTGGATGTTAGTATGTTCGGAGGTAGTTAAGTTGTTGGCGTCGTTGCCAAGGAGGAAACACTACTGAGTTAATTTTAATTTTTAAGTTTTAATAGAGTAATTAGAAAATTTATAAATTATAAATATTTTTCTTATTTTCTTATTTTTACTAACTTTTTTATTTTTCTTTTTGGTTTCAGTGTATGACTCGTAGTAAGGGAACACTTATAGAGCCAACCACTAATTCAGAGGGAATAACTTGCTAAAATCGTGGATAGCAATAACAACAACAATAATTAAAGGAAGTTGATGAAATAAAAGTTATGTGCTTCGATTAAGTAACCTTTAACAAAATGATACAAGTGCTAGGAAAAAAGTTGTTTGACATGAATTGGTTATGACCTAATATTACTTGGCCTGTTATCCATAGTTTTGATTTTGAATTAACCCCTTCATTATTAGCATCAATTCCTTTGAATCTCAGGTTTGATGATTATAAAATGAAGGATCCAATAGTTTTTCTCAGGCAGTTTAAACATATATGCAGTAACATCACACACACTGGTGTGTCAACAAAGACTGTCAAACTGTTGTTAATCCCATTCGCTCTAAATGGACAATCGAGAGCTTGGTTAGATGCACTTCCAACAGATACAATTACCACCTGGATTGGTTTTGTGTACATGAAAAATTATTTAAATTTAAACAAAATGTTGCTGAAACATTAGGACAAGCACGGGACAGATTTAAAACCATCTTTAGATCAATATTAGGAGGAGGCATACACTTCACAATTCAAATCCAAGATTTCTAATTTGGGTTAAAAGGTTCGAACAAGCGACAATTTGATATCATAACTGGGGGAAGTATCTAAACAAAAACTAGGTAAGAAACCTTGGTTATATTAGAGGAAGTCAGTGAAAATGAATGGACATGGGACATACATCGGGAATTAGAAAATGCTAATCTTGCAGAATCTAATCCAAAATAATAGATCTACCATAACATTGAGTAGACAACCATGGACTTTGCTTAAAATGACGAAGACGAATTAGAAGAAGAAGGGTTGGATGACACTGAACAAGAGAATAGGGAAATAACCTTGCAACTTAATTGGTGGTGTAAAAGTAGAGGACAACTTGAACAGGTTATCCCTATTACAAAAAAAATTGGTTCCTTCCATTGTCAAACCACCGGAACTAGAGTTGAAACCATTACCGAAACATTTAAAATATCGGTATTTGGAAGAACAAAACACCTTAACTGTAATTATAGTTGCAGGATTAACTTTTGAGTAGGAAGGAGCACTATTGGGTGTATTGAGTGCTAAAGTATGCCCAAAGACAAGTCATGAGATGATTGTAATCACATACTCGTTTTACATTTTTTATTAATACAAGTCCGACCAGACTACGGCTACGGCTCCGAGTGAGGAGGGCGCTATCTAGCTTCAATCGAGATCACATTTCACTAGGCAATCCAGTTGCCACTTCACTAGCAGTCGCAAAGGGCGAAGGAAAGTCGGTGATAAGCAAGAAGAGAAGAATTTGAAAGAAGAAAAGGTAAGTCCCGAGAAGTACTTCACTTAGCCTTTCTCTAGTAGTGAGGAAGGATGGGAAGAGTACGAGAGCGTTTTACATTTTTTATTAATACAAGGCATTGCCATTATTATTTTAGTTTCTTTTTTTTGTTTATATACATAAACTGAATTGTAATAAAGTTCTATGAAAATATGATTATTCTTAAAAGGTCCTTAGTTAAGTATTATTGTGGGCTTGGACAACAATAATGCATTGAGACTAATATGTAGTTGATTAATGATAAAGAGTTGTCATTGACATAGGGATGTCAAAATCAATACATGACTATGTGTTAGAGAACAACATATTGGACTGACCCGCTATGTGTGTGCTTCTTGGATTATTATATAATAGTCACAATATTACTCATAGTGATAACTATGTATATGATTCTCAGACTTGAGATCATTATTGTCCCAACATTGTGAGTCATATATTTTGATATAGCCAAAACATCTACTGTAACAGGTTGTACTATCAATACTGATGTTGGATATACCACAATCCATGTAGTGGGATATGGTTGATCAAGAAAGGATTTATCCCTCCTACATAATGGGAGAAATATCTTAGGCCTCTTAATGGAATGAGACTAGAAATGCATGACCATGCTCGAATAAATTGATATGAGATTTCACACTTATTTGTTTATTGTAGTTTGCTCAGAAAATAAAAAAATATGAGATCGGACTATACAAGTGTGACTATTCCATGCCTTGTGTCTAATCTAGATATTAAGGATAAAAGGATATATTACATGGCAAGATTATCATAGAAAGGTTATGTTAAATCAAAACTTCTTTGAACTTGGGTAACAATGATGTCTTGCTAGTTGTCACTAATTGATTGTAATGTGAGAAACATTCTAGTATTACTACCAACGTTACAAGAGCCTACAGGGTCACACCATATAGTTGAAACGAACATAATCCAAATACATTTGGTATTGTATTGAATTAAATTAATTTTTGAATTAATTGAATTTGATAGTTAAACATTAAACACACTATATGTACAAACTTGTTGTACACAAATAGAGAACATAGATATAATTAATATATGAATTTGTTTCATACAAAATATTAATTATATATATTACCGAATTTATTAATATTAACAGTTATATTAATTAATTTCAATCAAAATATAAAATAAATGGAAATTAATATTCTTTTGGAAATAATATAATTAATATATGAATTTGATCCAAATGGAATATTAATTGTATATATTTTAATGAATTTATTAATATAAACAATTATATTAATTAATTTCAATCAAAATATAAAAGATAAGGAAATTAATATTCTTTTGAAAAAAATATAATTCACTACAGCAAAACAGGTTTTTAGCAGCATTTTTAGTGGCGTTTGGATAAAAAACGCCACTATAGATCGAGCATTAGCGGCATTTCTTGAAAAACACCGCTATAGATCAAGCATTATCGACGCATTTTGAAAAACGCCGCTATAGATCGAGCATTAACAGCATTTTTCAAAAAACACCGCTATAGGTCGACCATTAGCGACGCTTTTTGAAAAATGCCGCAAAAAAATTAAGCACAACGCAGTCGTTTTATGTTGAGCTTTAGTGGCATTAGCTGCGCTTTTTGAAAAATGCCGCTATAGATCGAGCATTAATGGCGCTTTTTGAAAAACGTCGCTATAGGTTGACCATTAGCGGTGCTTTTTGAAAAATGGCGCAAAAAAATTAAGCACAACACCATCGTTTTATGTTGAGCTTTGTGTTTATTTGGTAAGAGAAGCTACACAGATGGGATGATCCTCTCAAGGCATACACTGCCAAAGCCACTCAAGCATCAAGCCCACATCTTGTTCTAGAGGCTACACTAGGTATCAACTTTAGCATGACGACTTATTTAATTATTGGTTATATTATTATTTCTTTTAATGCTTGAATGCTCTTGATTACCGTATTCTTCAAAATATTCTTCAAAATGAAGGAAAGGAATTATCTTAATTTCTCTAAAAGAATACAAATAAAGATTGTTGCAGGTTTATCTAACAAGGACGGCATATTGTAATCTGAGAACTTCAAAATTCTCTTTGTTTATGTGGGACAGTTGTATGTTTAAGGTTTTATGACATATTTAACTTATTTTTTTCACCATTCTTATTTAGGAAAAAATATTTTTTGCAACGCTTATTGTTTACACATTGTCCAACTTAGAACGGTGTGGATCTTTATCAGAAATGAAAAAGCAAAAGTCTTCTTGAATTCAAATATATAAATTATCAGTGCAAGAAAAGCATTAGTAGTCACATTGTGAAGCACTTTACTGTAGCAAAACAGACACTGATGGTTTAGCACCCTTTCTCTTTCATTTTTTTTCAAATAGTAAATAAATGTGTATGGAAATATTTAGGGATCAAAGTTTTCTTTTTTCTTTGAAGGTCTTTTGATAGACAAAGCACCTCACTTGTTCTATTGAACTTAATGTTTCTCTTCACCTTTTTTTTTCAAAAGAAATGAGTGTGTTATATTTAATGTTGTGATGTTTGACCTTTGAAACCTAAGCTTTTACTATCAACTTTGCTTGAATTCGATGGACCTTGCTCCTATTTTGCGATTTGAATGTGATTTTTCAAAAACAAAAGTTATTTTCTTGATTTTTGGTGGGAGATGTTTCTGGATTTGGTTTCCAGAAATGAGAAAGCCTATGACTTTAACATGCTTCTTGTATAGAGTGAAGCTTATTCTTTTTGGTTTGAATTTTGATAAAAGATTGTTTTGATTCTGAATATTTTACATTTTCATTTGCTTGAAGTTCAAATGTTGTTATTTCTCTTATACAAAGTTCAATGGGAAAGCTACTAGGTCCTCTATTGTGTTTTCTTTCTCATTTACTTGTGGTTCTCACTTATTTGGTTTTATTTACTTTACTGCTAATCTTAATCTTCATTTTGTTTTGCAAATGTTATGGAATGATTGTGTTTGGATAATGTTTAGTTGCCATCTCTCTAGCACACATGCACAGTCAATCAGTCTTTTTGTCCATGTCCATGTTTATATTTTTCTATATCTTTATCTCTAGTTTGTAAATATTATATAAAAAATGTGTAATTTATCTGTCTCTTGTTTGATTATTGGAGTTTAAGGCGTGATTCCTGCATTTCGTTCTGGGAATTTTTAGGTTTATAGTGTTGAAATTTAATAGCATGAAGCTAATTTATATAGTCTATGGTGCTTCCAATGTATTTGCATTCTTTCTGAGTTACATGTCCAACAGTCCTTTCTGTTTGAATCATGCAAAAAGATATAGATTTGTTTTTCACTTTGGATGAGGGAGTTCAAGCAACTTTGGACTGCATTACCCTTGAATTGGGTCTGATCTGCAGTCTATTGCTCTGCTGAAGTATGTCTTATTTAGATGAGGCTGAAATATTGTTTTTCAAGTCAGCACTTAAAAATGAAGGGGGAAAATATGATAATAGTAAAAGTAATGAATTCTATTGTGTTTTCAAGTGGAAAGTGTTTTCAAAGTAGGTGAACTGATGCTCATATTTGTGGTGGCTGTAGTTAGCATCTTGTTCGTTCTTTTAGGTTGACTATTGGATTTCTTCAAAAACTCATCCTTTTTCCTAGATATGGAGGCTTTAGAATTTAGTTGAGTGGGACCTGACTTTTTTGTACATCGTTTATTCTTTTCACCTACTTTTTTATTTTTCAATTTTCTATTCTGTAGATAGAGCCAATCCCAAGTGGAAATCTGCCTCCTGGTTTTGATTCTAGTACTTGTCGTAGTGTATGAGTGTTTGCCTAGATTTTTTTTTACTTCTTTTTCCCCTTTCTCCATTTTGTTTTGTTTGTATATTGTGAGTCGCTTATTTCCCCTTCTTGCTTAAGCACCTACCCTAGTCACTTCTGTGCTTATAACTGCATGAATTAGAGACACTTTCCTTCATGAGTCTGCTGATTGGATACGTTGCTATGACCCTCTGTGCAAAATTCTAAGCTAATGGCTCTTTTAATTAATAGTTAAATGGTTTTTGGAATGTGATAGATGCTTACATGTTCTTGCATCTTTTTAACAATTTAGAAAGTTACTTATATAGTTTTATTCATCTCTTCTTTTTTCTATTTTTTCTTTAACTTTTAGTTTTTTTTTTTATTTTTGAGAAATTGAAAGTATGTGGGAAACATCCATTCACAAGTGACTAAACCACTACTCCAAGAGGTTTTTGCAAGTACTGGTCTTGTTGAAGGTTTATAGCTGATTTGATATAGCTTTCAAAAACTAGATTTGTGTTTATTTGGTCAGAAAGTACGATGCACTCCAGCTACAGCTTCAGAACATGATGAATATTTTGTAAGAATATTTTTAGCATTGTAACTTTTAACATTATTGTATGAATATTTTGAATTATACTTCAATTATCAATTTATATAATATATCTTTCGTTGAATTTGAAGTATCATTTAGATTTGCTATTTTTTTGTTAGATTTCATGCTACTGGAAGGGTTGTATACGGATGAAAATTGGATGTCACAAATCTGCCAAAGTTAATGGCATTTTTCCATAAACGCTGCTCAAGAATGTTACCTTTAACAACATTTTTGATAAAAGCGCCGCTAAAGGTCATGTTCTTTAGCGGCGTTTGCGATAAAAGCGCCACTAAAGGTCATATTCTTTAACGGTGTTTGCGATAAAAGCGCTACTAAAGGTCATGTTCTTTAGCGGCGTTTGCGATAAAAGAGCCGCTAAAGATCATGTTTTATAGTGACGTTTATGAGTAAAGCGCCGCTAATGGTTATGTTCTTTAGTGGCGTTTTTATAAAAGCGCCGCTAAAGGTCATGTTTTAGAGCAGCGTTTTTTCATATAAACGCCGCAAAATTTAGCGGCATTGTCTATAGTGGCGTTTTTTGCGCCGCTATAGGCCTAAAAAAATGCCGCAAAAGCTTGTTTTGCTGCAGTGTAATATATGTATTTGATTCATACAAAATATTAATTGCATATATTTTACCAAATTTATTAATATAAGCAGTTATAATAATTAATTTCGGTCAAAATATAAAGGATATGGAAATTAATATTCTTTTGGAAAGAATATAATCCTTTTTTCCTAACTTTCCATTTGCCTTCTTTATTAATAAGGGGATAATCCTATATTCTTTCGGAAAGAATATAATTCATTTTTTTGTCACATCCCACTTTTCAATTATTTATACAAGAGTGATAGTGTCATCTCCTATGTTTTAAATTAATTGCACAATAGTGAAAACAAGGAAGTGTTGTGGCTTAGTGGGAGGAAGCTCATTGACTGACCTAGAGGTCTCTGGTTCAAATCCCCTTACTTCCTTGTTTTATTTTTCTATTTTTGGCACAATTCCCATGTGCACAATAGATGCCAACTGTCAACCCCCGTATTGCCTTATGTGGAGGATTCCTTTTCTCTTTTAGCAAGTCAAACTTGGCATAAGTTGTGAGACACATCCCTCTTTTTGCTCCTTTATTCCCTTTCCTTCCTTACACTATCTTATTTCCAAAACAAAGGTGTTGACCAACCCAAAAGCCTCCAAAACCATCCACCACCCTTATTTCCTCTCATTTTCTCTTTCCTTCTCTTTGCCTCCACCATTTTCTCTCTTTTTGGCAACCACCACCATTTCTCTTCATCTTTTCTTTCATTCCTCCACCGTGAGCCTTAGTTGCACCGCCACCTCACCACCGTCTGTACCCCTCTTCTCTCCTTCTTTTTTTCTTATCGGCACCCTTCGTCGTTGCCATCACCATCACCATTGTGAACTGCTACCAGACCACTGCCATTACTATCGTCCCCGATGCCAATTGTCACTGCGATTTATGGTTTTCTCCTCTTTTCCTCTCCTTTCTGATTTTTTTCACCTTTTTCCTCCAATTGATTCATTCTTTAATCTTTTTTCACTCCACTTGTGTATGAATCTCACCGATAACATGATCCTTTCTAGATCATTAAAACTCTTAAATTTTTTTCGGGATTCATCTCCAACTTCGTTGTGCTATTTAGTAGTGTAAGTTATGAAATTGATGGAATCATTATCTTTCCTTTCTTTTCCCATCCTTCTTAAATAATGACTCCACCATCATTGCTTTCTTGAGATTAACTTTCAATCTCCATGTGTTATGAAGGACCGAACAACAACCCTCCAAGAAACCAATAGTATGGCATAGTAAGAGTAACGGATCCAAGCATTCAAATTAGGGGAAAATATTGGTGAGATTTCCTACATTAGATCTTATATTAAAGGACTTGTTTTTCGTTAGATCATGACAAAAAAGAGATATTTGTGTGACTGGATTTGTGATTAGGCTTAGATCCAAGCGAGACCTCTACAAAGGGAGCGTATGATTTGGATCTACAATAGGGTGTGGGGTCTTTAACTTGTGTCGTGTGATGAGTGTTTATTTTTACTATATTAGTATGTTTATGCGCGGGTACACTAAGTACTCATAAAGAGGGTTTAAAACCCCATCGATGAGAAACCTAAGTAAGTGACCCTATCCATTGTTCTTGAAAAGTATATTGTGTGATGTGATTATATTATGTGATTTTGATGTTTGTGCATGCATCTATGTGATATTGATATATGGATAGCAGACTCATAATGATAACACACAAACATCAAAATAACATAATATCATGATCATATATTGAAAAGTATATTGTGTGATGTGATGATATTATCTTATGACATATGATGTATGGCTTGTGTGTTATCATTATGAGTCTACTATACGAATATGAAAATCTAAATATGACCATGTGATATGTGATCCTATGTGTAAATCTTGATTACAACATGTTAACATGAATTGATTAAAAAGAAAAAATGGCCATATCATATGCATAAGGTGGGATTTGTGAAAGGAGGAAGATATGTTACAATTTATCTGCAATTATGTTGTCGTTTATCGACAATTATGTGGTGGCTTGTCCACAATGTGCTATGTGGTCATTTTCAGCATTTATGTGGTGGCTTGTCTACAAATGGTGTGTTATTGGATGGACGAGTTCTGGGGAACTTGATATTTGTGTGTAGCGGAGTTGGGTAGGAAATTCTTCAAAATGTGCATTGTTACAAAACCTTGTGTTGATATGTTCTTTTATATGTAATGTAGCGCCCCAAAAATCTAAGTCTTTAATTTTTGCTTGATTTGACACAAATTGCTTGTTTGCTTCAATGGTTAAGTGATTTGGGTGTGTATGGGGGTGTTTGAGAAGCTTGGGTTCAAGTCTTGACTTTTACAGAATTTTTAGTTTTTCTCTTAAATGAATTTGGACTTTGGTATTTAGGCCTTATAAGTATTAGTGTTTCCTTTATGACACAAAAAGAGCTTGTGGTCTGGGGGCAAGGTGGCGTGTTATGTAATTGTGAGGTCTGAGGTTCAAGTCCTGGGTTGGGCATTGGAGTATTTGTTTTGCTGCTTGAGCTGTGCAGGTGGTGGAGTTGGACTGAAACACAACTAAAAGGAGTTTGAATGGTTTTTAAATGGAGTTGTTGGGGGAGTTAAGGAGAAATTTGTGGAGTAAATCAATGAGGGATATGGGGAGAGATATTAGGAGAAAATCAAGGAATTTGATTAGGGGGAGTGTGTGCCGTTTGGGGTAATTCAAGCCTTGAGAATTCGGCTGGGGGAAAGGTTGTCATTTTCGGCTTTTGGAAGATCTTTTTGGGGTAACATCTATCGAATTTGGTCTTTAGATTCTAAAGATTTCGGTTTTGGGGGATTTTGAGTTTCCTTCTCTGTCTGCTTCGGTTTTAGGTCAGTCTTGTGTTCCACCTGTTACCTTTTGGTGCCAAATTTTGCCAAGTTTTGGGAAGTACCTCTTGGGTTAGTTTGTTTTCTTTTTTTTCTCTTTTCTTTCCTCTTTCCCTCTTCTCTAGTTACAAAATCCTCCCTTCTCTCTCTTTCCCTCTTCCTTTCTCTACTGGCCGAATCTCCTTTCTCTTCTCTTTTTCTTCTTTAACCGAATATCCTTCTCTTTCTGTCTTTGATTTCTACCTCTTTTTATTTTCTTTTTGATCAAGAAGCTATCTCCCCTTATTGTCTGCGGTTCAGTCGAATATCACTCTTCTGTTGCTGTATGTGTTTTTGGCTATCGGTAAGTGTTTATACTCCGCACTTGAGTAAACTTGTTCTCTTTTTTTGTTTTTCTTAAAACTGAATACTCTTATGTTTTTATCCTTTGATTTCCTATTTTTGATTCCTTCCTCTGTGTGAATGGACTGAGGCTAGGCAGAAGAGTTTTGAGCAGCTTAAGGGAGTTTTGACTAAAGCACTAGTGTTGATTCAACTGGAACTTGGAAAGGTTTTGTGTGTTGATGCAAGACGGAAAAGTTTTGGCTTACGCTTCAAGGCAATTGAAGACACATGAGCAAAACTAGTCTACTCATGATTTAGAGTTAGTCGCTGTGGTTTTTGCACTCAAGTTTTGGCGTCATTATTTGTATGGGGAAAGATGTGTTATCTATACGAATCATAAGAGCCTTAAGTACCTCCTCACTTAAAAGGAGTTGAATTTAAGGCAAAGACGTTGGATTGAATTGTTAAAGGATTACGATTGTGTGATAGAGTATCATCCTTGCAAGGCAAATGTAGTTGTTGATGCTTTGAGTAGAAAGTCAATGGCAGAGTTGAGAACTATGTTTGCATGCTTAAGTTTGGGTAGTGATGGTGGTTCACTCACTGAACTTCAAGTGAGGCCAACTTTATCGCAACAAATTAAGGATAAAAAGCCTTTAGACGGGGAGTTATTAAAGAGGATTCAACAAGTTGAACAAGGTATTAAGGGAGATTTTGATGTTGACGGTGATGGTATCTTGAACTTTCGAGGTAGGTTGTGTGTGCCCATGATGTATAATTAAGGCAAGTAATTCTTACTGAGGCGCATAGTAGCCTTTACGCTATGCATCTCGATAGTAAGAAGATGTATCATGATGTTAGAGAAGTTTATTGATGGCCTGGTTTAAAGTAAGATGTTATGGATTTTGTGGTTCAATGTTTGGTTTGTCAAAGGCTGAAGGTTGAATATCAGTTTAGTTCAGGTTTGATGCAACCAATTGTGACTCCTGAGTGGAAGTGGGAAAGGATTACTATGTATTTTGTTTCGGGTTTACCTTTGACTCCGTCAAGGAAAAATTATGTATGAGTTATAATTGATCAGTTTTTGAAAAGTGCGCATTTCTTAGTTGTGCGTACCAACTATTCTGTGCAAAAGTTAGCAGAGTTGTATATAGCTGAGATTGTTTATCTTCATGGAATTCTAGTTTTGAATATTTTTTATAGAGATCTACGATTTACATCGAGGTTTGGGAAGAGTTTGCATGAAGCTTTGGGATCAAAGCTTAGT
Source organism: Gossypium hirsutum (assembly GCF_007990345.1). NCBI lineage: Eukaryota > Viridiplantae > Streptophyta > Magnoliopsida > Malvales > Malvaceae > Gossypium > Gossypium hirsutum. The sequence goes on along the minus strand of NC_053439.1, from coordinate 29,580,807 downwards.
TTTAGTACGACTTATCATCCTCAAACAACTGGTCAATCTGAAAAGGTAAAACAAGTTTTGGAAGATAAGTTACGAAGTTGTGTGATCGAGTTTAGTGGTAGTTGGAAGAGATATTTGCCATTGGCAGAATTCACTTACAATAACAATTTTGAAACGAGTATTCCTATGACACCTTTTGAGGCATTGTATGGAAGGAAGTGCAAAACTCCTTTGTGTTGGATAACAATAAATGAGAGGCAAGTTGTTGGACCAGATTTAGTTCGCAAAACTGAAGAGAAGGTAAAGATGATTTGTGATGGTTTAAAAGTAGGTCTGGTAAGCAGAAATCCTATACGGATTTGAAGCGAAGAGATATTGAGTTTCAAGTTGGTGATAAGGTGTTCTTCAAAGTTTCACCTTGGAAGAAAGTTTTAAGGTTTGGTAGGAAAGGTAAGGATAAATTCGACATTATGAAGTCGTTGAGAGGGTTGGTTTGGTAGCTATTGTCTCAAGTTACAGCCAAAACTTGAGTGAATTCATGATGTTTTCCATGTGTCGATGTTGCGAAAGTATCGCTCAAATTCGTCGCATATTGTGCCAGTTGAGGAAGTTGAGATTTGAGATGATCTTACCTATGAAGAAAACCAATAGAGATTTTAGCTCGTGAGGAGAAGGTCTTGCGTAATAAAAGAGTTCGGTTGGTTAAAGTTTTATGGTGCAACCACTAGATTGAAGAGGCTACTTGGGAAGCTGAAAAGACAATGAGGTAGCAATATTCTTATTGATTTAGTTCAGGTAATTTTGAGGACGAAATTCATTTTAGAGGGAGAGAATTGTAACACCCTAAAATAAGGCTTATGAGTTTTAGGGGTATTTTAAGAATTTTAGCTCTAGAGTGCTCAGAATTTCGTAGCATGGTAAACCAAAATTATATTCGACTATGACATTATAACTGTTAAATCAATTTTTGAAAAAGTTTTTTAGAAACCTTCAATTTTAGAAAGAGAACTAATTTGTAACGAAGTCAAAATAGTAGGCATTTTTGTTGCAGTTTTACTAGTTTATAGAAAGAAACCTATTTCTTCCCGATCAGCATGTTTTCACATAAGATTTTCCCCATTGTGCTTGTCGTCCCTTTGATTTCCATAGCTCTCTCTACTCAATTTTGATTACCAAACTATAAGCTTTTTATTTCTCTCAACAACTAAGCCTTAAACATCCATAGAATCTCTTTAAAACACTCAAAATCTCCATAGATTTCATCATCTTCTCCAAACATGGGTTTTCTAGATTTGCATCAAAACTCGTCTAATCTTCCATTAAAGGTAATATTTCGAATTCTTACGAGTTTTTCATGATATCTGGTCCTTAAAATTGAAGTATTAGCCATTGAATCACAAGTTTTTAATAAAAGTCAAAAATGGAGTCATTAATGGTGGATTCTGAGATTTTGAGTAAAAATGTTTTTTTAAAGTGTTTTTCTATTAGTTTCAACGTGATTAAGAGGTTTTTAGACTTGCACTAAAGTTTTGTTAATGATTTCTCATGTTTTAATGAATTTTGTGAAAATTTCCTTAAAAATGTCGAAAAATGTCGATACCATGAAGTGAGAATTTTAATGTAATTTAAAGGTAGGAATTAGGCCTAGATGATTAATAAGATGAAAAAAATTCATTTTAGGTTAAAAGGTTAAGCTTGGACCAAGTTATGAGCATTTTAAGTTTGTTATGTTAATAGTTTTGAGCTACTTTGGAACTCAACTTAGGCTTGTGTTTTGGTTGGTTTGAGTGAATCATTGGTCGTTATTTGACTGTGTTTATTGTATGATTGTTGTTTGTGAAGCCTTGGATTCATTAGTGCCTTCAACCATTAAAGAAAGAGCTAGATTGAGCTTTTAACTTCTCGATGAAAGCATTAATGGTGAGTGTTTGAAACCGTTACTTATAGACACGAGTCATGCGTATTTGGGAATTAGTTATAGCCTAAACTCCTACTTTAAATTCCAAGTGTAAGGTTTCTTGTACCTATATTTGTGTGTGGTTTATGTGCTTGCATGATTATGAACTTATGCATAGTGATGAGAAGCTCAAATATGCGATATGTGGATATGATAATTGTTGTGAGAAGTGCAAATGTATACATGATATATATTATATGAAAGTGGTAGTGTTTTGCAAAAGATGCTAACATGCAGTGATAGTGCTCAGATAATCGGTAAGTATTATGTGTGTTAAATTGGATATTTTTGCCTTATGATTCTTGAACCATTGGATATAGTTGGCATGCCATAGGATTGTGAGTACTCACCTAAATGTATAGTGGTTTTGGGTGTTGAGGCCCTAGGACTCATTTAGAGGGATAAGGGAATGTGAGCTAAGCTCCATTCAACGGGACATGTGAGGGGAAATAAGGAGAGTGTTAGCTATACGCTTCACTTCTGGGACATGTTTAACTCTACGAGTCTATGTGGTGTGATGGAGATCCGTGTATCCGATGTGTGATGGTAGAGCTCATTATAATTTTCGTAACTGAAGTGCATAATTATCTTGTATCATATATATATGTGTGTTGTGTGATGAATGCCTTAATAAATATGTGGTTGCTATGCAAAATATCCTTATAAATGTTATGCAAATGAACTATTAGACAATACATGTTAAACTATTACGCGCTACTAAACATAAGACTCTAGCATCTATATGTCTGTGGTTATTGTGGATGCATGATGGAATGTTTGCGTTGTGGTTATTTCACTGATTCACTGAGCTTGTTAAGCTCACCCACTCTTTTAAACATTTACAAATTAGTAATAGTTTGGTGTGGGCGATGTGGTTTTCCTAGAGAGTGATCCAAGGAAGAATCATTTATTCTCATAAGTGCTCTTTCAGTTATTTTCATATTAGGAAATAAGGCAATGTGGTAGACTTGTTTAGTGCCATGATACGTTTGGATTATTTACTGACTATGTTGTGTTTCGGTTTTGGAAGTTTATGGGTTCATATGTTTGCTTATGTTCATTAACTTGAATGATGGCTTGATGTATCTTGGTGGGACACGTTTTTGATGTTTTGAACTGTCGGATTTAGCCGTTGGATGATTACTTAACTAAGTATTTGATGCATGATGTTTAGAAACTAAAGTGGAATGGATTATTTGCTCATGTATGCTGCATTTTTGAGGTTTGGAGTAGGGGTATCGATATTCAGGCTTAAAAATTGATACCTCTATGTTTTGAAATGTGCAGAAAGTCAGAATAGGGATTTGGTATCAATACCTTTTCTCGAGTATCGATACTCGGGGTTAAAGTATCGATATTTCATGATCAGTATCGATAGTTTTTAAGACTTTGAGATTTTAGTTGAGAAACAAAATGCAAGTTTGGTATTGTTTTTCCAAGTGGTATCGATACCACCTGAGCAAAGTATCTATACCCAAGTGTTAGTACTGATACTTACGGACAAGTTTTGGAAATTTTGTTAAATGGACCTTACCCATGTTTAAGTATTATTATAATACTATTTGATGTATGGTTAGCTTGTAACATTGATAACTAACAAATGTAATTGACTTTAAACCGATAAGAATGATAATATGAAAGACGTTTATTTTAAAATGAACTTTTGTTCATGGTATACGGCATGAGACAGTGGTGTAGCATCCCATATTCGGGCATGGCGACCAGGATGGGTATAGGGTGTTATAGTTTAGATAACCTTGAGAAAGTTTTGAAGAGATGCAGGAAACCAATCTGGTGTTTAACTGAGAAAAATGTCATTTTTGGTAAATGAAGCGTTGGTGTTAGGACATCAAATATCAAGAAAAGGTTTGGAAGTGGACAAAGAAAATTTTGTAGTTATCAAGAATCTCCTCAATCCCACAACAGTGTGGGGAGTAAAAAATTTCTTGGGCCATGATGGGTTTTACAGATGATTTATAAAAGACTTTGCTTCTATATCTAAACAATTGAATCAACTACTTCTGAAGGAAACACCTTTCGTATTTGACCAGGACTACATTAAAACTTTCAAGGTAATAAAAGAAAAACTTATTTCTACCCCTATTATTATTGCTCTTGATTGGTTAGAACCCTTTATTATAATGTATAATCTAGTGATTATGCTCTAGGAGCAATACTGGGACAAAAAAGAAACAACATCTTCGGCGTTATTCATTATGCAAGTAAGACACTTAACTCAACACAATGTAATTACACTACTACAGAAAAAGAAATTTTTTCCTTTGCATTTGCTTATGAAAACTTTCATCCTTATTTAATGGAAAATAGAGTTTATGTCTATACTGACCACTCTATATTGAAATATGTTATAAAAAAGAAAGAGACAAAAGCTAGACTAATGAGATGGGAGTTATTGCTTCAAGAATTTGATTTCGGTCAAGGCATCATGGCAGCAAAAGAAAAGAACCATGCGTGAGTCAAGAAATTATATTTAGGAATATCCGTATATATTTCGACAATGCATAGATCAATTAGTACGACAATGTGTGATTGAATAAGAAATAAAGGATATCTTACAAGTTTTCCATACATCACTATGTGGTGGACACTTTGGAGGAAAAAGAACTGCTCAAAAGATATTGCAATCATGATTTTACTGGCCAACTATGAATAGAGATGCTTAGGAATTTGTGCAGGGATACGATAGATGTCAAAGGACAGAAAGCATATAAAAAAAGATGAAATGCCGCAAACAAAGACCCTTGAAGTAGATGTATTTGATGTTTGGGGGATTGATTTTATAGGGCCCTTCCCAAGTTCTTTTGGAAATTAGTATATTTTGATAGCTGCCGACTACATTTCTAAATAGGTTGAAGTGATATCCTTACCTACAAATGACACAAAATTGGTAGTTAAATTCTTAAGGAAAAACATCTTCACCAGATTTCAAACACCGCAAGCTTTGGTTAGTGAGGAAGGATATTACTTTTACAGCAAAGTAGTTTGAGGCAGCTTTAGCCAAATACAGTGTGAGACACCGAATGACTAAACCATACCATCCACAAGCTAATGGCCAAGCAGAGGTGTCTAACCGAGAGATTAATCAGATTCTGGAAAAGAAAGTCAACCCAAATAGAAAAGATTGGATAGCAGGATTAGATGATGCATTATGGGCTTACAGAACAACATACAAAACCTTAGGCATGTGCCCTTACAAATTAGTTTACAAAAAAACTGGTCATCTACCAATTGAGCAAGAAAGGAAAGCATATTGGGGTGTAAAAGAATTAAATTTGGACCCTGAATTGGCAAAGAAAGAAAGATTATTTTAGTTTCAGGAACTAGAAGAATTCTACTTTATGTCCTATGAAATGCCGAACTATGATAGGAGAGAATCAAGCACCAACATGATGCTAGGATAAAAAAATTAGAGTTCTCAGCAGGACAAAAGGTACTCTTGTTTAATTCAAGATTTAAATTATTCCCTGGCAAACTAAAATCAAGATGGACAGACCTATACACTATAAACCAAGTGACACCTAATGGGACAATTGAACTGATTGGAAACAGAGGGCAAACTTTTCTTGTCAATAGACAGAGAGTAAAACATTATTTTGGCGAGACAACTAAAGAAATGATTAAAACAAAAATATTGCAATGCAAGATTTTATGGAGCTAATTTGAAAGAGGAGAAATTCTGGAAAAGGAATGGGAGATAGATGAATAAAGTAAATTAAATGGGGGTCTAGCAACAACAATCACACAAGACAAAAATTACTCTCCATGTCGCGGCACCAGAACAACATGTCGAAACACCAAACAAAATTCAACCCAGATAAAATATTTTTGAGGTTGCAACAATAAATGGAGATGTTGCAACTCCCTAACGTAACCTCCAATTTGAATTTACTAACTTAAAACGTGATTGTAATAAAGTTCTGGTAGACTTAACACTATTTAATTATTAAGTCATTATAAATAACATCCCTAACTCCACCTCAACCCTCATTCTAATTATTATCTTTCTTTAGGCCATAAAATCTCTTCTATTTTCTTCAAATTTGTAGAAATTTTTTAGTAGACTTTCGAGTAGGTTATGTAACAACCCTTTTTTTAGTGAAATCAAAATAATGGTTTCAGAACAATAAATTCAATGGGAAAATATTTAATTTATTATTATTTTAAGGTCTACAGTATATTAGTAATGTCATATATAAATTTCGTTAAGAAATTTTAACGTTTGCATGCTTAATTTTGTGAAATTGACTAAATTGTAAAAGGTGCAAAAGTAGAGTTCTAATAGCTAAAAGTATCAAATAGCTATGAAACTTTAAAGTTAAAGGTCTTAGATGGTAATTAGACCATTATTATATTTAGTGGACAAAGATGGACATGAAATTGATGTTTTAAGTAGTTAAGTTAATGGTTAATAAAGTAAATTAAAAAAATCAATGAAGTAAAAATAATGTAAAAAAAGGTATCATCTTCTTAGATGATAAACACCACTGGAAATACAAGAACAAAACACCATTTTAGTGCTTTAAACATTCGATTACTTCTCCTTGCTTGCATGTAAATGGTTTTTGTCCCATTTTTAATGATTTTTATGTTTTTGAAGTCGTTGTAACTTAAACTAGCTAGCCTAGGGACTAACTTGCAAAATTGTTAAAGGTTTAAGGTTTTTCCATGAGTGTTCTTGCATGGTTTATGAAGTTTGATGAAAGATTATGAGTCTTTTTTATTAAATAAACAACTTTTGTAAAGTGATTTTTGATGAATTTATCAATTAGGGACTTATTTGAAAAAAATAGTAAAATACCATAATAAATTTATGAAATGATGATTTTTTTGGGTTGATATTAGTCCTTAGGTAAATCAGTTGGCATGTTCTGTGGATGAAATTGCATAAATTTCCATTTACGAGCTTAAGGACAATTGTAAAGAAGTTAAATATTAGGGGCAAAAGTGTAAATTTGCAAAAGTATGAATTTTGGACTAAATTTAATAGTATCTATTTTAAAGATATTGAATTTTCTTATTTAGATCAATATAAACCTCGTACAGATCTAGATCGAGGAAAAGCTAAAGCCTTGGATTAGTGATCTTATTTCAACATCCTTAAAATTGAGGTAAGTTCGTATGTTAAATAACATTATAATGTTATTTTGATATTTATGTATTTTGCTATATATCATGTTATGAAACGATGGAAATCCAATGACGTACGATGACTATTGAGCTTCGTTTGAGCCTTAGGAATATATATGATCCAAATGACATGTCATTAGGGTTACCATGTTTCGAGTGTTGGTCCTGAATGTCCTATCGATGGCTTAGTACCGACATTTGTTTCAGATACCGGTCAGCTTATGTGAGTGGCAGCGTGTAGTGACATTCCAACTATTAGCTTCTGTGAGCAGTCCCATTTATGGCTCGAGTGAGAAATGATGTAAAGGAAAAGGAAAAGGAATGGTTTCGACCATATGTTTAGCACACTTTGTATGAGCTTCTTGTGTGTCTGATATTATTCTAAGTGGTTCAATGAGCATGTAAAGGGAAGGAACGGTAAGTGTTCATATCGACTATATTTTGAACTTGTGAAAAGGTATGAATTTTTAATGAACATAGTATGAATAACTACACTTATGGGAAGTATGAATTGAATTGTTCAATGTTCATGAAATCTATCTTACAGTGTGATGATTTGGTTAAGTCATGTGTTAAGCACTAACTTGTGTTATTGATGATGCTTAGGTTTGTGCCAAGCTTATGTTGGATTGATCCTTGCTTAATTTATAAGGCTTTGCATTGAAATGGTAAGCTATGTTCATGATTTATGAACTTACTAAAGATTACATGATTACGTAGTTTTCTTTCCTATGTTTTATAGATTATTGGAAGCTCAATCAGTTTGAAAGCTCGACGAAGACCTATTACACTATCTAGCGATTATATCAGTAGATTTTGATTTTTGGTTAAGGTTATAATGGCATCTATAGGTGAACTTGTGTTTAATGATTTAGTTGTTTTTGGCATGTATAAGTGTTATTATGGTTGAAGTACTTATGGTATTTTGATGCCTTGATGGTTGGTGTTATTATGGTCAAGATGATACATTTATTTTGAATGACCAATTTGGCATGTGATGGTGTAGTTTCAATGTGGTCAATTATGGTATAATTTGCTATGGAATTAAACTAGATATGTATGGATGAATATGGCCAAATATGTATAAGATTAGGTATATGTGCTTGATTGTGATTGAGGTGCCTATATGGCATATTGGTTGGATGGATAAATAGCTTATTGAATTGGTCTTATTATGTATGTTTTAATACCTTAATTATATGTGCATATTACTTGTAGGAATATGCTTGAATAGGTGAAAGAAATGGGTTAATTTTGGCTAATTTCTTGTTCGCACGGCCTAAGACACGGCCGTGTGTCTCAACTGTGTGTGACATATGGCCAAGCGACACGGTCGTGTGTACCCTGTAAGTTTTAAAGGTTACAAATCAGGCAGTTACATAACCTAGCATACGGCCTGGCACACGGGCGTGTGGCTTGACCGTGTGACCCAAGTTAGAGAGTTACACAGGCACGGACATGGGCTGGGACACGGTCGTGTGTCCCTATTTCGAATGTTACACGGCCAGAGACACGAGCATGTGTCTCAGCCGTGTAAGTCACATGGCCTGGCCACACGACCATGTGACCCCTGTAGTTTGAATTTTTCTAATTTTTTTCCCCAATGTTTCAGATGTTCTTGATTTAGTCTCGAATCATTTCTAAAGTGATTCTAGGGACTCGAGAGCTCAATTAAGGGACAATGTGCATGTCTATGATTGGATTATGCTATAATTATTGTAATGTTTGGAAATGATTGTTTTTGGTTACTATTTTAAAGTAATGCTCTGTAACCCTATTCTGGCGACGGATACGGGTTAGGGGTATTTTATTTAGTGGTATTAGAGCTATGGTTTAGTCTATTCTCAAACTAAGCAGAGCGAGTACGAGTCTAGAAATACATGCCATTAACCCTTGATAGTGTGATAACTCCTGACTCAATTTGAATTATGCTTTCATATAGATAATGTCAACCAACCGAGCCGATTCTGATGAGGCTGAAAGTAATACGTAAGCCTACGTTCACGTAGCAGCATCAAGTGGCAGTAGGCCTCTATCTGAGGGCTGGGGAGGAGAGGCTAAGGAAGTATTCTTCCAAATGATGAATGAGTGGTTTACCGAGTTCGTCCAAACGAACCCAATGGCTCTATGACCTACACCCCCACTTGTTCCCCAATCGGTCCCTATAGTTCCTCAGGGTTTTGAACCAGTAGAGTTGAGAAAGCCTCCAGTTGATAAAATCCGTAACTATAGGGTTGAAGAGTTTAGAGCTACGTTTGAAGATGATCCAGAGAGAGCCGAGTTCTAGTTAGAAAATACAATTAGGGTTGTCAACGAATTATCTTGCACACTGGCAGAGTGTGTAAAATGTGTTGTTTCCTTACTGAAAGACTTACCTACCAGTGCTGGAATACTTTGGTTTCAGTTGTTCCAAGAGAGTGAGTGGACAAGGAAGTCTTCCAAATTGAGTTCCTTAAGAAATATGTGAGTCAGAGGTTCCTTGACAAGAAACACAAAGAGTTTCTTGAGCTTAAACAGGACCGGATGACAGTATCTGAATATGAGAGGGAATTTGTTCGATTGAGCAAGAATGTCCGAGAATGTATGCTGACTGAGATTTCCATCTGTAAATGGTTTGAAGAAGGACTGAATGAAGACATAAAACTGTTAGTTAGGATTTTAGAATTGAAAGTATTTTTTGTTCTAGTTGATCAAGCCCACAAAGATGAAGAATTGAGTAAAGCTAAAAGAAAAGTTGATTGTGAGGCTCATGATTTAGGTAAGAAATCAATGGGAAAATATTATCAGTCATTGTCAAAGAAGTTAAAAGAATATCACATCATATGAACAATTTATCAGAGATTGTCGGAGAGGTCTGAAAAAGAAAAGACTCAGACTGTTCGACCGAACAACACAGTTGTGAGGGGTAAACTGCCACGGAACCTAGGAAATGTGGTTAATAGCTGCAATGGGACAAAAGACTCTGCTGTGAGATCTGGAGCATGAGCACCGGCTAGAGCTTACGCGGTCCGTGCACGAGAGGAAGCATCAGCGCCAGATGTTATCACTGGTACATTTTCTATCTTTGATACTAATGTTACTGCTTTGATTCATCTGTGATCAACACATTTGTATGTATGCACGAATCTAGTGTCAAGTAAGAAATTTCCTTTCGAGTCTACTGAATTTATGGTTAAAGTAAAGACCCCTTAGGTTAGTAGTGTTAGTTGATAAAGTCTGTAAAAATTTTCCTTTCATGATTCGGGGTTACAACTTTTCAGCCGATTTGATGGTACTACCCTTTGATGAGTTTGACGTGATTTTGGGGATTAATTGGTTAACTCTGCATAATGGCATTGTGAATTGTAGACAAAAGCTTAATGTGTTAAAGTGTTAGAACGGTGAAAAGCTTCAGATTAAATTAGATGGACTAGATAGTATGTTTAATGTTATTTCGATGATGCCAGCGCATAAATCTGTTAGAAAAGGCTGTGACGCATATCTTGCTTGCATATTTGATTCTAAAGTTTCTGAGTTTAAACTACAATCGGTTCTAGTGGTATGTGAATATTCAAATGTATTTCCAGAGGAGTTACCCAGATTATCGCCAGTCAAAGAGGTTGATTTTGCTATTGAGTTAGTGTTGGGAACATCTCCGATATCGATAGCTCCTTACAGAATGGCACCTACAGAGTTGAAAGAGTTGAAAACATAGTTGCAAGAATTGCTAGATAGGGGTTTTGCTTAACCCAATCTTTCTCCTTGGGGTGCTTCAGTATTATTTGTTAAGAAAAAGGACAGACCCATGTGATTATGTATTGACTATCAACAACTCAACAAAGTTACGATCAAGAATAAGTATCCATTGTCGCGTATTGATGATTTGTTTGATCAGTTGAAAGGTGCAACAGTTTTCTCAAAGATTAATATTCATTCTGGTTATTATCAGTTACGTGTTAAAGACTCAGATGTGCCAAAAACTGCGTTCAGGACCAGGTATGGACATTATGAATTTCTCGTTATGCTATTTGGTTTGACTAATGCACCTACAGTATTTATGGATTTGATGAACATAATTTTTAGATCGTATTTAGATAGATTCGTGGTGGTATTCATTGATGATATTTTAATCTATTCACATGAGCATTTGAGGATTGTTTTGCAAACTTTACGCGAAAAGCAATTGTTCGCTAAGTTTAGCAAATGTGAGTTCTGGCTTTGGGAAGCCAAATTTCTGAGACATGTTGTATCAACCAAAGGCATTAGAGTTTATTCGACCAAAATTTCAAGTCTGGTAGATTAGAAACCTTCAAGAAACGTGTCTGAGGTTAGAAGTTTTTTAGGTTTAGCCGGACATTACAAAAGGTTCGTCAAGGGATTCTCGATGATTGCTACACCATTGAGGAGACTGTTGCAAAAAGATGTTAAGTTTGAGTGGTCTGAGAAATGTCAGCAAAGCTTCAATCAATTGAAAGCATTGTTAACTGAGGCACCAGTTCTAGTTCAGCCAGATTTGGGTAAAGAATTTTTAATTTACAGTGATGCATCTTTAAATGGTTTGAGCTACGTTTTGATGCAAGAAGGAAAAGTGATAGCGTATGCTTCTAGACAGTTAAAACCACATGAAAAGAATTATCTGGCGCACGATTTAGAGCTTGTAGCGATTGTATTTGCTTTGAAGACTTGGCGACACCATTTATACGGAGAAACATGCATATTTTCACGGATCATAAAGTCTGTAGTACTTGATGTCACAGAAAGATTCGAATTTGAGACAGCGTAGATGGCTCGAGTACTTCAAAGATTACGCTTTGATCATTGACTATCATCTGAGAAAGGCTAATGTTGTTGTCGATGCTTTGAGTAGAAAGTCTCTGTTTACTTTTCAAGCTTTGAACACACGGTTGACGTTGATTGATGATGGTTTAATTTTATCTGAGTTGAAAACTAGACTGATGTTTTTACAGCAAATTAGCAAAGTTTAGAAATGTGACGATGTGTTGATAGCTAAAAGGAAGCAGATTGGGATGACTCTTGATTCAGACTTTCAGTTGGGTCCGATGATAGTTTGTATTTGAAAGCCAGAATTTGCGTTCTGAGAAATATTGATCTTGTTCAGAAGATTTTACAAGAAGCTCACAGTAGTAGCTTGTCTATTCATTCTGGTAGCAATAAAATGTATGGTGATTTGAAATAGATGTACTGGTGGCCAGGTATGAAACGAGAGATTTCGGAGTTCGTATCAAGATGTTTAGTTTGTCAGTAAGTTAAAGTCAAGCATGAGGTACCTTCTGGTTTGTTACAGCCAGTGATGATTCCAGAGTGGAAATGTGAACGTGTTACTATGAATTTTGTATCGGGACTGCCTATATCTCCAAGAAAGAAGATGTTGTTTGTGTCATTATTGATCGTTTGACGAAATTCGTGCATTTCATTCCTGTGCGTAGAGGTTATTCACCCGAAAGTTTAGCAGAGTTATATGTTGTTGAGATTGTTAGATTGCACGGTGTGCCGATTTCTATTATTTCTGATAGGGATCCACAGTTTATATAGCGATTCTAATCCAAATTACATGAGGCTGTAGGTACTCATTTGCATTTTAGTATCGTGTTTCATCCTCAGACCGATGGTCAGTCTGAGCGAGTGATTCAGAAACTTGAGGATATGCTTCGATGTTGTGTTATAGAATTCGAAGGTAATCGGGAGAAATTCCTACCGTTAGTTGAATTTGCGTATAACAACAGTTATCAATCGAGCATAAAGATGGCACCATACAAAGCTTTATATGGTTAGAATAAGAAGAAGATTCACGGAGTTGATTTGATACGAGAAACAAAAGAAAAGTTTAAAGTGATACGATATAGTTTGAAAGCAGCTTCAGATCAACATGAATCTTATGCGGATTTGAAAAGAAAAGACATTGAATTTTAAGTCAGCGACAAAGTGTTTTTGAAAGTATCACCTTGGAAGAAAGTTCTTCGATTCGGTCGTAAAGGAAAACTAAGTCTACAGTTTATTGGACCGTTTGAGATTATTAAAGGAATTGGGCAGGTAGTTTACAGATTATCTTTGCCGTCAAAATTAGAAAAAATCCATAATGTTTTTCACATGTCAGTGTTATGACTGTATCGATCAGATCCATCACATGTGATTTCACCTGTTGACACTGTGATTCAACCAGATATGACGTACAGTGAAGAACCGATCAAAATTCTAGCTCGAAAGGTTAAACAGTTGAGAAATAAAAGCATAACTTTAGTGAAAGTTCTTTGGTATTGACACGGTATCGAAGAGGCTACCTAGGAGCCAGAAGAAGGTATGAAAGTATTATACCCGAACCTCTTTTCTAGTAAGATTTTTGACGATTAAAATTCCTTTAGGGGGAGAGTTGTAACAACCTTTTTTTTAGTGGAATTTAAACAATGGTTTTGGGACCATAAACCTAACGTGAAAATATTTATTTTATTATTATTTTAAGGTCTACGGTATGTTAGTATTATTGAATAAAAATTTCTTTAATAAATTTTAACGTTTGCATGCTTAATTTTGTGAAAAGGACTAAATTGTAAAACCTGCAAAAGTAGAGTTCTAGTTGCTAAAAGTATCAAATAGCTATGAAAATTTAATGTTAAAGGACTTAGATGGTAATTAGACCATTATTATATTTAGTGGACAAAGATGGACATGGAAATGATGTTTTAAGTAGTTTAAGTTAAAGGTTAATAAAGTAAATTAATAAATAAATGAAGTAAAAATAATGCAAAAGAAGGTATCATCTTCTTAGAAGAGAAAAACCATCAAAAATACAAGAACAAAACACCATTTTAGGGCTTTGAACATTCGACTACTTCTCATTGCTTGCATGTAAGTGGTTTTTGTCTCGTTTTTAATGATTTTTATGTTTTTAAAGTTGTAGCTTAAACTAGCTAGCTTAGGGACTAGTTTGCAAAACTATTAAAGGTTTAGGGTTTTTCCATGAGTGTCTTTGGATGATTTATGAAGTTTTATGAAATATTATTAGTCTTTTTTGTTAAATAAACAACTTTTGTAAAGTGATTTTTGATGAATTTATCAATTCGGGACTTATTTCAAAAAAATAGTAAAAAACCCTAATAAATTTATGAAATGATGATTTTTTTGGGTTGATATGAGTCCTTAGGTAAATTGGTTGGCATGTTATGTGGATGAAATTGCATAAATTTATATTTACGAGCTTAAGGACTAAATTGTAAAAAAGTTAAAATATTAGGGGAAAAAGTGTAATTTTATAAAAGTATGAATTTTGGACTAAATTGAATAGTATGTATATTAAAGAGATTGAGTTTGCTTACTTATATCAAGATAAACCTCTACGGATCTAGATTGAGGAAAAGCTAAAGCCTCGGATTAGTTATCTAATTTCAACATCCTTAAAAATGAGGAAAGTTTGTGCGTTAAATAACGTTGTAATGTTATTTTGATATTTATGTATTGTGCTATATATCATGTTATGAAACGATGGAAATCGAACGACGTATGACTACTATCGAGCCTCATTTGAACCTTAGGAATATATACGATACAAATGACATGTCATTAGGGTTACCATGTTTCGACTGCTAGTCTTAAATGTCCTACCAATGGTTGAGTTCTAGCATTTGTTGCGGATACTCATCAGCTTGTGTGAGTGGCATCGTGTAGCTATATTCCGACCGTCAGCTTGTGTGAGCAAACCCATTTATGGCTCAAGTGAGCAATGATGTAAAGAAAAAGGAAAAGGAATGGTTTCGACCATATGTTAAGCACACTTTGTGTGAGCTTCCCGTGTATCAGATTTCATTCTAAGTAGTTCGATGGGCATGTAAAGGGAAGGAACGGTAAGTGTTCTAATCGACTATATTATGAACTTGTAGGAAGCTATGAATTTTTAATGAACAAAGTTTGTATAACTATACTTGTGGAACGAATGACTTGAATTGTACAATGTTCATGAAATCTATCTTACCATGTGATGATTTGGTTATGTATTAAGCACTAACTTGTTTTGTTGATGATGCTTAGGCTTGTGCCAAGCTTATGTTGGATTGATTCATGTTTAATTTATAAGGTTTTACATTGAAATGGTAAGCTAAGTTCATGATTTACGAACTTACTAAGCATTACATGCTTACGTAGTTTTCTTGCCTATGTTTTATAGATTATCGGAAGCTCGATCAGTTTGGAAGCTCGTCAGAGACCTATCACACTATCTAGCGATTACATCGGTAGATTTTGATGTTTTGGTCAAGGTTATAATGGCATGTATATGTGAACTTGTGTTTAATGATTTAGTTGTTTTTGGCATGTATAAGTGTTAGTATGTGTAACAGCCCGTTTTTAGTGAAAATTAGAATAGTAGTTTTGGGACCACGAATTCGATGTTGAAATTATTATTTTATTGTCTACAGCATGATAGTAGTACCGTATAAAAATTTCATTAAAAAAATTACCATTTACATGCTTAATTGGATAAAAAGGACTAAATCGCGTAAAGTGCAAAAGCTCAGTTCTAATAGCTAAAAGTATTAAATAGCTATAGAATATTAAAATATGAGTCCTTTTGTGGTGATTAGACCATTCATGTTGATAGTGGAATGTAATGGCTTCGTATTTTTAAAAATTTTAATGTTTTAAAAGGTTCTAACGATAATTTGTTAAAAAATGATATGTAAAATAAAACAAATCAAGTCTTTATCTTCTTTAATTCATTCTTAGCCAAAAGTTACAGCAAAGAAAAGCCATTGAAGAGCTTTAAATTTCGGTAATCTCTCATTGCTTGTGTGGTATGTATTTTAGTCTCATTTTTAATGAATTTTATGTTTTAAGGATCGTTTTAGCTTAATCTAGCTAACCCGGGGACTAATTTGTGAAACTATTAAACTATTAGAGTTTTACCATGAATGAATGTGTATGTGTTTTGATGTTTTATTGAATAAAATGGATAGTTGTTGATAGATAAACAACTTTTGTTAAGAGATTTTTTATGAAATTGTCAAATAGGGAATAAATTGAAAAATAGAAAAATTTACATGGTGAAATTGTGAAATAAATGAAATATAGGGCTTGCTAGGGACCTATATGAAATTTGACTATGATGGGTTTTAGGAAAATTGCATGAATTTTCTTTTTATGAGCTAAGGACTAAATTGAAAAGAAATCAAAAGTATAGGGGCAAAATTGTAATTTTGCTAAAATATGATTTTGTGTTAAATTGAATAAAATAATTATTGAATTGAGCTGTATTTATCCATTTAGATCAAGACAAACATCGCTCGGCTTTAGATCGGGGCAAAGATAAAGTTTCAGAATAGTCGCCTCCGTATCTTCGTTTAATCATCAAGGTAAGTTCGTGTAATTAAGTTGTACTTATATGTTTTTAATTGAATTACACATGTATTGTGAATTGCCATATATAAATATCGATCGCATATCCAATGATGTTACGTCAACTACTGAGCCCCATTTGAACCTTAGAAATTTGGAGGATACAAATGACATGTCATTAGGGTTTACATGATTTGGGTGCTAGTCTTGAACGTCCTACAGATGGCTTGTGACAGCCCAAAATTGACCCTAGTCGGGAAGTGGTTTCGGGACCACAAAACCGAGTCATAAAATAATTAATTTCCATATTCTATGCTTATTATGTGTGTACATGAGTATGTGGAAGTTTCATTCTCCAATTTTGCCAATTGCATGAGAAATTATTAAATAGGGATCGATATGAGACATGGTGAAAATATGATAGGCTAATTTAAAATGGTCTATTAATGCATGTTATGAAAATGATGGGTTTGCATGTCAAATTACCCAAAATTTGAGCTAGTGGTTGGCCATGCTATGGGTGGAAACATGTTGGGAACATGTTGGCTTAGTGAGGTATGTTAGAAAAAAATAAAATAAGGAATAAGGTTAATAAAATACTAGTTAATAGGAGGAGAAACCAAAGTTTCTCCATCCTTGCTCCTCATTGCCGTACCTAGAAGAGAAAAGCTTTGAAAAATTCAGCTATGGTGGTTAGCTAAATCAAGGTAAGTTCAAGGATGATTCTTGGATTTTTAGCATTTTTTTTTGTTAGTCATCAAGTTCCTTGCTTAACCCATGACCAAAATTTGAAATGGTGTGGTGTCTTGAGCATTCGGTTTTAGTTATTAAAGGATGAGATTGGGTTATAGTCTTTATGTTTTATGAAGAATTGTTGAAGAGAAAATGTTCAAGAAATGGTTGTTGTTCATGTTATTTGGATGAAAAGAAAATGGTAGTTAGGTGAAGTAGAGTCTAACAAATGAGCACATATGTGCATTAGTTGCTAAATGGAGAAAAATCGGCTAACAAGATGTGTACTAAGGCCGAATATGATTTTGGATACTATTGGGCAATGTATGTGTTTTGAATTGATGGAATGGAGAGGATGCTTTAATTGTGTTATGAAAAATTATATGTTAAATTAAGGTTTGCTAAGCTAGCTACTAAGGTGAAATGCAAATGTTAGCATATGATTTGGTAATAATCTGCTTGGGGACAGCAGCAGTAAGGTGATTTTGGAAAATCGCCATAATTTGTAGGAGTTGAATTAGAAGCTGAGTAAATTATGTCATTAAAGCTTGAAGAGTCTATTTTCTTACAAAAGAAACTATAAAAACAAAAGAGTTACCGATCTTGAGATATTTGAAGTATTGTGGGGCTGAGTCAAAATGACTACTAGATTCCCTGTTCTGTTTTTAGAAAATCAATATAAATTGTACAAAAATGATTATAAGATAAAATTTATATGCTTAAACTCCTTAATGAGTCTAGTTTCAACTGAAATCAAATACAACACATTTTGAATTCTGTAAAATGAGAAATTTGATTCGTAGTGAAGAGTGGTCAGATTAGTCAAACAGTGAAACAGGGGAAACTTTAAGACAAATCTGGTATTGATTGGCCAAGCCTAAAATTCTGAAAATTTTATGGATCGGAGATATACGAGTCTATATTCAGGGAAAATTAACGGCAAGTGATTTGGAGTTTTTTAGCTCCAGTTATAAATAATTTAGTGACTACTGCTCAGGAAAACAGCTCGTAGTGAATATGTGATTTTGTTGTAAACATTAATGAAAATTTGCTAATGAATTATTTATTGATTTTTATAAAGCTTACTATAATCTATGTGTGTGAAAGTCGAACCAATATATATATTATTCTGAAAGTAATACTTGAATAGTCGATTAATGACTATTTTAAAATTTGTTGAACTTAAGCTCAAGAGCAAAGGGGAACTAAATCCGATAAAGGGAAGGAAAAAGTAATTGAATAGCCATTGAAGTCGTTCGACAACATCCGAGGTAAGTCTTCGAGTAATGACCCTACTTGAATTATATTGAAATGATTAGTCATACTATGACGGATAGTCGAATGTGCATAGAGACTATGTTATAAAGCCAATCGAAATCATGCTCTTTGTGTGTGGCTATTGAGCCGAAATTGGAAAGGTTTAATAAATGTTTTGTGTTTGAGCCTTAGTAACGAAAATAAGATATGGATGTGTTATGATTATTGATATATGTGTGCATGAGCATTTGAATACATCCGGGCTAAGACCCGAAGGCATTTGTGCAAGTTGATATATCCGGGCTAAGACCCGAAGGCATTTGTGCCAGTTGATATATCCGGGCTAAGACCCGAAGGCATTTGTGCGAGTTGACATATATCCGGGCTAAGACCCGAAGGCATTTGTGCAAGTTGATATATCCGGGCTAAGACCCGAAGGCATTTGTGCGAGTTGACATATATCCGGGCTAAGACCCGAAGGCATTTGTGCGAGTTGATATATCCGGGCTAAGACCCGAAGGCAATTGTGCAAGTTGATATATCCGGGCTAAGACCGAAGGCATTCGTGCGAGTTGCTATACCCGGGTTAAGACCCGAAGGCAATTGTGCTTGTGGTTATATCCGGCTAAATTCCGAAGAAACTTGGGTTTGAATGTGAGCGTTTTGTGCTGTAATAAATTCAATTAATACGCTCGACAAACCCAAACGATAAGGTATGTTTGCATGTGCTTCGGAAAAGTCGATTCGTTTTAAATAGTATTCGTTCAATCGACTAACGAACTTTCGGCTTTTAGATAGGTTGATACCTTGTGTGTGTATATGTTGATGAAGTGTGAAGTAAGTATGATTATGAGAATGTGAATTAATAAAGTGATTCATTTAGCTATGTGAATGTAATACTTTAGTCAAAGCCGATTTCATTACTTGAAACTTACTAAGCTTTAAAATGCTTACCCCGTTGCTTTGGCTCTCTGTTTTATAGATTTTGTTCGTTAGCTATCAGATTCGGGATCATCGAAGTCGAAGTCATCCACACTATCAAAGCTCTTTTGGTACTCTTTTAGTTGAACTCTGGATATGGCATGTATAGGACTACCCCTTGTTGTTTTAAGCACTTTTTGTGATGTACGTGTGTACAGCCATGCGAAAATGGCTTGTAGAAGTGGAGTATGGCATTAGACCATTTGTGTTTATGTATGTATATATGGTTTCATGATGTGACTATGGTTTGGAATGGAAGTGTTGGGCAAATGATCAGCCATTGGAATGGCTAAATATGATCATATGTGGACCTATGTATGACAAAACCCTAGTTGGTCCATGGTAACCACGAAATAGGTAAAGTTTACCTTGAAAACAGATGCTGACAGCAGCAGTGGTGTGGATTTGAAAAATCACAAAAATTTGTAGGAATGGAATTAAATAGTGAATAAATTATGTAATCGAACCCTGATGAATCTATTTTCATATGAAAGTAACGAAACAATCATATGAACAGTATATTAAGAGATATTAAAGTTCTCGTGAAACAGGGCCAGAACAGTTTCTGGATCTCCTGTTTCGACTTTGATAATTCACCATAAATTATCCAGAGATAATTAGAAGTCATGACTTATATCTATGGATTCCCCTTTGAGTCTAGTTTCATTAGAAATGAACGATATGAGTATTGAAGCTCTGTACAGGGAGATATCCAAGTCAGAATACATGAAGGTCAGAGTAGTCGAACCCAGAATCAGGGGAGACTTTAACTAATAAACTGTACAAATTTGCCTGACCAAAAATTCTAGAAATAAATCCACAGATGGATATATGAGTCTAATTTCGGGGAAAATTTACGGAATCAGTTTTCGAGTTTTTGAACTCGAGATATGATTTTTAAGACGACAGTGACGCGGTTAGCCAGCTTGTCTGGAATTTTTTTATGGACTGTGAAAACAAAGTAATTAAGTCTGTTAGCACCTCGCGTTCGACTCCGGCAACGGTCTCGGGTACGGGGTGTTACAATTTTATTGGTATCAGAGCTACGGTTTAGTCGATTCTAGGACTACCGTAATGCGTTGGGTCTAGCTATACATGCCATTTTATGTGATTATTTGATAGTGGGGTGATTTCTGACATTTGCAAATGTGTTTATTTATATTAATGAATCCCGATCCCGACCGAGCGGTAGCTGATGATCTGAGAGTTTAGCGCCTGCTCCCGCACAAGGGACAGCACCGGCGGACTCTCAACCTAATGCTAGTAACCCGAATGATGAAGCTAGACAAGCTTTCTATAGCGTGATGAATGATTGGTTCAACCAATACATTCAAACTAATACGGCTGTTCCACAACCTCCATTCCCGACAAATACCACCCCCGCACCTACAATACCTCCGGTAACTGACCAAATAAGGTCAAATAAGCCCCCAGTTGACAGAATCCGAAAACATGGGGCTACTGAATTTAAGGCTACGGATAGCGACGATGCCGAGCAAGCTGAATTTGGTTGGACAACACTATCCGGGTACTCGATGAGCTATCTTGTACACCCGATGAATGCCTAAAGTGTACTATCTCCTTGCTACGCGATTCTGCCTACTATTGGTGGAGTACTCTGACTTCTGTTGTGCCCCGAGAGCAAGTAACTTGGGAGTTTTTCCAAACTAATTTCGGAAAAAGTATATCAATCAGAGATTTGTTGATCAAAAACGGAAGGAATTTCTTGAGCTTAAACAAGGTTCTATGTCAGTTACTGATTACGAGCGAAAATTTGTTAGACTTAGTAGATACACTCGGGAATGTGTTTCGTCCGAGGCTATCATGTGTAAACGCTTCGAGGATGGGCTGAATGAAGATATAAAAATGTTCGTTGGCATTCTGAAATACGAGAGTTCGTAGTACTTGTTGAGCGAGCTTGTAAAGCCGAAGAGCTTAGAAAAGGAAAACAAAAAGTCGATGTGAGAACTGGAGAGTTTCGTAAAGATCCTCGGGAAAGTCTCTTCAACAGGCATCGAAGAAATTTCGAGATGATGTGGGCCGGTCCAGAGGCACTTCGGGCCTTTTTAGACGAGATCGTGATCGACCCCCTGTGGGTACACGAGGCACTTCGGTCGCCAGTGTTGGGAATGAACGTCGAGACAGAACAGAATGCCGATATTGCGGTAAATGGCATTCGGGGAGTTGTAGATCCCATGACCGCTCCTGTTACAAGTGCGGATCAGTTGACCACTTCATTAAAGATTTCCCGAGGTTGTCTGAACAGAATGTAAATCAGAGTGGGAAACCGGGTGCTACCACTGCTCGAGGTAGACCATCTAGAAATACGGGCAATGCTAGTGGTGGTCAGAGAGGATCTAGAGATGCTACGACCAGATCCGAGGCTCGTGCGCCTGCTAGAGCTTATGCTATACGTGCCCGCGAGGATGCTTCTTCGCCTGATGTTATTACCGGTACTTTTACTCTCTTGATACTAATGTAATTGCTTTGATTGACCCCGGTTCTACTCATTCTTACATATGTGAAACCTTAGCATCCAGTAAGACTCTACCTATTGAGTCTACTGAGTTCGTAATTCGGGTGTCAAATCCCTTGGGTCGTTACGTGCTTGTCGACAAAGTGTGTAAGAAATGTCCCCTAGTAATTCGAGGTTCATATTTTCCGGCGGACTTGATGCTTTTGCCGTTTGATGAATTTGATGTTATTCTTGGTTTGGATTGGCTGACCGCGCATGATGCAGTTGTGAATTGCAAAAGCAAGACTATTGATCTGAGGTGCGCAAATAACGAGATAATCCGAGTTGAGTCTACGGACTTAAAGGGGTTGCCAGCTGTAATATCCTCAATGTTGGCACAGAAATATGTAGAAAAGGGTGCGAAGCATACCTTGCGTATGTACTTGATGACAAAGAATTAGAAAAGAAACCCGAATCTATGCCGGTGGTTTGTGAATACCCGGACGTTTTTCCTGAGAATTACCGGGTTTACCACCTGTTCGGGAGGTAGAGTTTGGTATTGAGCTTGTACCTGGAACTACGCCAATTTCGATAGCTCCGTATCGTATGGCACCAACCGAGTTAAAGGAATTGAAAGCTCAATTGCAAGAGTTGACGGATAGAGGTTTCGCTCGACCAAGTTTCTCACCTTGGGGTGCACCAGTATTGTTCGTGAAAAAGAAGGACGGAACCATGAGGTTGTGCATTGACTATCGTCAACTGAATAAAGTGACGATAAAGAATAAATATCCGTTACCGTGTATTGATGATTTGTTTGATCAATTAAAGGGAGCATCAGTGTTTTCAAAGATAGATTTGAGATCGGGTTATTATCAGTTGCGGATTCGAGATTCGGACGTACCCAAAACTACTTTCAGAACGAGGTACGGTCACTACGAGTTCTTGGTGATCCCGTTTGGGCTCACTAATGCCCTGCGGTATTTATGGATTTGATGAATCAGATCTTCAGACCATATTTGGATCGGTTCGTAGTTGTGTTCATTGATGACATCTTGGTCTATTCAAGAGATGAGATCGAACATACTGAACACTTGAGATTAGTGTTGCAAATTTGCGGATAAGCATTATATCGAAGTTCAGTAAGTGTGAGTTCTGGTTAAGAGAGGTTAGCTCTTGGGTCATGGTATCCGCATCGGGTATTCGCGTTGACCCGAACAAAATTCAGCCATACTTAACTGAACCTCCAGAAATATTACTGAGGTTCGGAGCTTTTGGACTCGCCGGTTATTACCGACGATTTGTCAAAGGTTTTCCGATGATAGCTACACCGATGACGAAGCTACTTCAAAAGGATGTTAAGTTCAAAGGACGGAGAAATGTCAGAAAAGTTTCGATCAACTGAAAACTTATTTGACTGAAGCTCCAATTTAGTGCAACCCGAATCAGGCAAGAGTTTGTCATTATAGTGACGCTCCCTACTTGGTTGGTTGGATTGATGCAAGAAGTCGATGTGCTATGCGCGCAATTGAACCACACGAGAGAATTATCGCAGAATCGACTAGCTCATC